>NC_071399.1:18948977-19252007 GCF_022682495.2 Desmodus rotundus | reverse complement strand
ACCTACCAGTCTCAGGTACTTGAGCTGCCAGATCTGATTTTCCTGGGAGACATGGCAGATTAAAGAAAGAACAACATGGCTGAAGATTAGATTTGTTTTTCTCCATGTGTTCCAGCCCTTGACCCTGTCCGCAGCTCACCTGCTCACTGTCTGCAGCAGACCTGGAGGTTGCTTTGGCTCCCAGGGCCGGGAGACAGAATTTCTCAGGGTCAGAGCAGCCCCATCCCTGTTGGCTTGGCAGCTCTTTCAGCATCCCTCAGGACAAGTCCCAGATATGCTTGAAGAAAACACTAAGAAGACGGCAGCGGGAGGATATCTTTAGGAGACAGAATGTGCTGGGCGGGCACACGTAAGGACTACAACTAAATGCTACATTCTTTTTCTCTAACTCCCAACTCCAGCATCCCAGATTCCATAGCCCAACTGTTCTAAGTGATGAAAACAGTTACCCTGCCCAGAACAGCTCTCTAAAAGTACCCTCCCCCTCTCCATTCTTACCCCTTTGCTCTTTGAGAGTAATTATGTTTCTGGCAGTCATTTGCACCTTAGTGTGAGATGCATTAAAAATTTCTTTGGGGTTGGAAGGAGAACAAAACATGTAACACAAGGAAGCGATAGCACCTTTTGTTCCAAGGAAGGTGGAGAGGACGGGTGAGGACCCTCTGCGTGGCTGTTCGCCCTGTGTCAGCACTACAGTGGGGACGGGGGTCAGAGGTGGCACATTACAAAATAAAATTTTAAAAAGGTCTTTCCTCAAGGACAGATTGAATGAAAAACAGAAAAAATAAAGGAAAAAATGAAAAAAAAATGCAATGGAAGTAAAATAGACCTGAGGTGGTCTGTGCTTTATGGGTGTAGTATAAGGTCTCTTTTTATTTGCTTCTGCTTCCTGATATGAGTGTTTTTGCTAAGATCATCTCATATTTTGGCTTGTTTACCCTCAAATTTTATAACATCTTAGCTTTTTAGAAAAGTTGAATTGGGCCCACGGGCTCCCTGCCCATTCCAGTTGGAGGTAGAGCCTGGCTCACGGAGAGCCCCTTTGATGCCCACTCCTGCCTCTGAATTGGGAGTAGTTTTGCCTCCTGCCAAGATTAAATAGATTTGGGGTCCAAATGCTGTATATAAGAATTACACCTTAACACCAACTCGATGGCCCACATGTATCTGATTTCGTGCAGATCCAACGGCTCAGGACCAAGGAAAAGACACTATCCAGAGCCTTTATTACCAACTCCCATAGCCTGTAAACGGACAAAATTATACTGGTTCAGTTTTCTTTTTTTATAAAGTGAGCACACTTTCCCAGAAGACACAAATCATTTTATATACTTTTCCACTCTTTTAAACATCAAATTCTTCTGTAACCTAATTTGAGATGTCCACATTCCTATTCACTTTCCAGCTTTAAATATCAAGTACCCATTAGAGAATTCTGCCATTGATCCCAGGAGACTGGAATGGAAATGAACAAATGACCTTTTAAAATTTATTAGCTTCCAAAATGCCCTCCTGTCTCCTCTTCTCTATTTCTGGACAAGCTCTCTGGGAATCACATAGCAAAACAACTAGGGGTTCTTTGGGTGCCTGATGTATGGCAGAGAGCCAGTCCACCGAAACGCATCTCTCAGGAATGGAGGTACCCTATGACTTGGATGCTGCCTATTTGGAGAAAGTTGCTGGCTCTCCTCAAAGGCCTGCTTCTGAGCTTATTCTACTTACTGGCTTCTCTTCATCCATGTTCTGCTGCTCTCCCCTATAACTACTCATTCTTGCACCATTCAAAACCTGTGTTTTGAATCCTCAAACCAAAAGGTCCTCTTGTAGTTTATTTACCCAAAGACATATTTTCCCACATGTTTCTATTGAAAGGGGTGAAATGAATTGTTCACAATCTGTTTTCAGAAAAACTTTAGGACACTTAACTCATTCACTTCAAAAAAACATTTGTTAATCACTCACTACTGAGAAGAAAGCAGTGAACATCCTTGCCATGGAAGAGACTGTTATAGCAGAGGAAGTCAGAAAATAATCAAGGAAACAAGCGTTAAGAATTTCAGACTACTTGAAGTGCTGGAACTAAAGGATCTACGCTAGAAAGTAACTAGTGAGGGGAAGTGTTTGTGTTAAGAGGGAATAACCACAGTGTTCCAATTTTAGATCTGGTTTTTAGGGAAGTTTTTAACTGAGATATAAAAATAGAAATCAATGAGTTAAAAGCCAGGGAAAGAGGACTTTTGGCAAATGGCACAACAAGTGCAAAGGGCATGTGGGTTGAGATAAGAAAAATTAAGAGTGTTAGGGCAGAAAGTAAGCTTCTCCGACCAGAACCCTGTGTGCCTTGAGAATGGAGAGGTAAGCAGAAGGTAGATGTGATAGAACTTCGTTTGACATAATAAGGAGTTTGGATGTTATTCTAAATATAATGAGAAAATATTTTAATGGGTAGATTATCACCAGCACATGTCCATGGTTAGCTGTAAACAGCACCTCAAATATATGTTTCTATAACCTGGAGGAGCTCCCATCGACTCTGGCTTCATATCTACCTGCAGAGCTTCCACCACAATTGACCAAAAAAGGCATAAAAACTAGAGGGGTTATGAGATGTATGAATGAACCTCTGTATTTGCATTGTTTTCCCTTTAGACTATTCAATCAGCTCTTCCAACATGGCCAAATATCTCTAAAACAACATTTTTTAGTGTTGAATATCAGAGCATCCCTTAACCTTGACATATTTGGACTGCTTTAGGGTCTGTGTTCCTGGATAATTTTGTCAATGATAATAAAAAAGTTGTGTTTAATCAGTAGATAGAAGCCAACATTTCCAGTGAGATAATAAAGGAAGCCAATAAAAGTCCATAGCAACCATACTAAGAGATGACCGTCCCTGAGTGCTTCCCATTCTACATAGTGTCATTGGCAGGCTGCGAAGCAACCGTTGAGCAAGAGCAAACACACCTCTGCTGAACACTTGGAAAACTCGCAAGAATACTTCAAACTTTTATTGTAATTTCTGCCAGCAGATATGTCCCAGATAATGAAGTTGAGCTACAGAAACTGCGTAGCACAGAAGGTGAGTTTGGCTTCGGTGTCAGTCAGAACCAGGCTTTACCCTCACTACTCCCACGCTTGTCAGCAATGTGACCTTCTCATTTTGTACTGTTCCTCATCTTAGTAAATTGTATCTCCATATCTTTTTTACATCTCATAACCAATCTGTCGGTCAATCCTATTAGGCTGTATATTCAAAATATATGCATAATCCAACCACATCCCACCACCTCCACTGCAGCTACCCTAACCCAAGCCACCAGCATCTCTTGCTAGATGTGCACAATACTTTCTGAATTGATCTCCCTCCCAGGCTTTTCTCAGCACCACCTCCAGAACAACCTGTTAAAAGGGAGACCAGGGGGCTATAAATTAACTCACCCTCCCTCCTTCGAGTGTGGGCTGGACTTAGTGACTCACTTCCAAAGAACAAAGTAGTGAAAGGGATAAAACATAACTTTACAGTGATGAAACCAAGCAGGCACGGTCTTAACCCAGGGATCAAGTCTCTTTTCACTAGCGGTAAGTCAGGAGGATGTCACCTGCCCTCTGATGAGTTGAGATGAAAAAAGGTCCTTCACCTCTTCCCAAAACATGAGCCCAGAAAAAAAACATGAAAAACATCGAACAATACCAAATTGAGAGACAGTCTACAAAATATATGACCAGTACTTCTCAAGGTCAGGAGAAATAACACAAAACGTAGAAACTGTCACAGATTAGTGAAGACCAAAGAGACATAATACAATACAGTAGCCTAGAATGGATCCTGGGACAGAAAAATAACATTAGTGGAAAAATGATAAAATCTGATTAAAGTCTGTAGTTTAGGTAATAGTAATGTATCAATTTTTGGTCTTGGTCTTGACAAAGGTATTATTGTTATGTAAGAAATAAATATTAGGGAAAATTATGGGAACACTGTGTACTATCTTTACAACTTTTCTCTAAATTTAAAATTATTCCAAAAATTTTAAATATATTTTTAAAAAGTAAACCAGATCATGTCATTCCTCTACTCAAAATCTCAAAACGCTTTGTATCTTACTGTATGATCTTCCCTTGGTCATCTATCTGGCCTCCTGAGTTCACTCAATCCCATCACACAGCCCCAGATGTTCCTCAAACATGCCTGACATACTCCCAGCTTAGGGACTTTGCATTTGCTTTATCCACTTTCTGAATGTTCTTTCTCCTGATGTTTGCATAGTTGGTTCCCTCAGCTTCTTTAGGTCTCTATTCAAATGTCACCTTCTTAACTGGGCCTTCCTTGACCATCCACCTAAAATTACTACCTGCCTCTGGCACTTTCTAATACTCCTACCTGCATTATTTTTCTACTTAACATTTATTACTATCATCCTCTTAGTTTTATTAATTTTGTTTATTATTTGCCTCTCCCACTAGAACATGAGCTTCAAGGAGCAGAGATTTCAGATTGCTATGTTCACTACTGTGTGCCTAATTCTTAGGGCAGCACTGGTACTCAGTAAATATTTTTCTAAAAATTAAAATGACTTGGAATATTTTCTTAATCTCTGAAGCTGTTTTCACATATGTAAAATGAGGATACTAAGATAATAGTTACCTGTATCCTAGGTTTCTTATAAAGCTTAAATATGATAAAGAATGAAAGTGGTTTTGCTGGAATTATACCCTAAGGATCCTGAAATATCAATTCAAAAGAACCTATGCACTCCAATGTTCATAGCAACACAATTTACAACAGGCAAATGCTGGAAACAACCTAAGTGCCCATAAGTAAATGAATGGATCAAACATCAATGGTACATTTACATGACGGAATACTACACAGCAGAAAGAAAGAAGGAGACCCTACCATTCGCAACAGCTTAGATGGATCTGGAGAGCATTATGCTAAGTGAAATAAGCCAGGCAGTGATAGAAAAATACCACATGATCTCACCTATAAGTGGAACCTAATCAAGAAAATAAACCAGCAAGCAAAATATAACCAGAGACAGTGAAATTAAGAACAAACTGACAGTAACCAGAGGGGAGGTGGGAGAGGATAATAGAAGGAAAGGGTTGAAGGATTTTCAGGAACATGTATAAAGGACCCCTGGACGAAATCAAAGGGAAGTAGGATCAAGGTTGGGAAGTGGGGATGGCTGGGGTGGGGGGGAGTTGTGGGGGGAAAGTGGAGACAACTGTACTTGAACAACAATAACAAAATGTGGAAAAAAAGAAACAGAATCTTTATTAAAGAGAAAATTTTAATTCTGGAAAAATAAAAAAAAAATTAAATAAAAATTAACAAGTAAAAAAAAGAAAGCGTTTTGCACAGCATTTGGCATGAAAACTATTTAAGAAATTATGTCAACACTAGTTACATTCTCACCACCCTTCCTACTTCTACCACTAACTACTGTTTCCATTCCCAGTTGTCCACAAGTGCCTGTCGATTTTACATTCAAGTCAAACGGAGCTGGAAGGTGTGTAATCTGTGTTTAACCCTAATGCGCACAGGTCCCTACATTTGGGAAGAAAATATAGCTCATTCTTCTATTAGAACAAGTGTTTTCCTACCTACTTCTCTTTCAAAGAAATGTGCTTTTCTGTTTTGCTGCTCTTTGATTGTTTGCTTGCTTGTTTTGATTGTTTCAATGTTGAAGTAGAGAACTGAGAAATACAAGTTTTACTTAGAAATCTGGTGCTAGCTCTAAGTCTGAAAAGAGTTTGAGTCATCCTGCACAGGGTGTCCTCCCCTAGAAAGTCTCTGAGCTCCTTTGCAAAATGTCAATAACCCACTCTGATTTCTGCAAATGAGCTCAAACTAGTTGGTGTCTTTCATTCATACTTCATGCATAACTGTGTATTAGGCACGTTCTGGCCTACAGCAGCTCATAATCTAGGGGAGGGGCATACATGGGTGACAAAGAAAATAAATTCATGCTATCACACAAACAAGCTATGACATGGACTATATGCCTTTGTCCTGAGAAAAGACAAAATGAGAAATATATCACCCTAAGAGTCAGAAAAACTTCATGTCTGTGATTTGCTTTTAGGTCCTTGAAAAAGCCAAATGTGTAATGGTGTATTTCATCTCTCTTCTTGGCTCTTGATAATGACGACAGTGATGAAAGTGTTTATTCGTAATATTCTTATTATGAAAGGCCAGGCATATAGATAAAATGTAATGTTACATAATATTTATTATTAGTCAGGAAATTATTATATTATTATTTTGTTATTAAAAACCACATACCAGGTCCTATGCTCAGCATATTGCATGCCGTGCTTTCATTTAATACACACAACAAGGTTATGAGACAAGCACTACTTTTATCCTCATTTTTAAGGTAAAGAAACTGAAGTTTAGCAAGGGGAAGTAACGTATCCAGAGGAAACTATGGGGGGAGGAGAGAGATGAAACTCAAATGCAGATCTACCCAGTCCCACAGCCTGCACTCTGTCCCTCCCCATGCTTGGAGGGCCTGAAGTTGAGACCCGGTGCTTGGAGCACAACTGTTTATACATGCTAATTGGGATTAGGTTTACATTTATTCTGCTGAGGTCACAAATTTCATTGTCCAGGTACACACGTCAAGTCTGATTAGGAGCAACTAAAGCCTGGAATTGAATTTCCTGTGCTCTCTGCCCCCAACAGCTTGCAGGTTAAAGCTAAACGTGTGTGCTATCCATCTCTGCACTGGGCTCCAGAAACACTTCATGGCTGAAAAGTTAAATGGCTCAGGAGACATTGCTGTCCAAGCCAGACTCTTTTGTCTCCTTTAGTCAGACTTATGGTGACATGCAGAGAAATGGTGTACCAGGCAAGGTACCTCTGAAGGTATCTTTCCAGAGATCCTCTCTGAGAAGGGAGAAAAGGGTCCCAAATAGAAGCATGATCTTATAGCTTTGGTAACCCCTTTCTCTTTCCGAAGAAACTGAGAAACAAGCTTTGGTAGTCTCTGCCCCTTTCTGAAGAAAATGAGAAACAAGGTGAAACTAATGAGTTGATAGACACCAGACAACCAGATTTATGTTGCATAAATGAATGTCGGTCAGGAGTATCTGCTCACCCCAGCAGAATGGGAATGCTGGTCCACAGTAAAATGTGGGAGGTGGTTGATAGCATACACCAGAAGAGGCCTTGGGTGTGGTCAGGAGTGAGTTTCAGCTGTAGAGTTCTATCTGTGTGCTCAGCCCTGGTGATGGTCAGCCCATAAACCTCAGAGAGCTCTGGCCCACAGAGCTCAAGTTACCCCCTCATGCTGTAAATACTGATTTTATGGTGGTTGGCAGTATCCTTGCTGACCCAAAATGAGGGCAAGAATGAAGAAAAAATCATAACAGCAAGCACCATTGAAATTCCTAGAGCATTCAACACACTATTATACATTGTAAAGAAGATAAGGGAGACAGAACTACTCCTAATTGACTTCTATCTTTTCTATCAAGGTCATTTAAAAGCACTAAAAGGTGAGGGGTAAAAAAAAAATGAGATTGAGAAGGAATTACACCCCAAGCTAGAATAATGCCTCGTAATATGATGTAAGTGGATTTCCCACCCTAAAGGAACTTCCTGGGATTTAGACGAGATCAGAGAAACACTGCTGGATAAACTCCTTGGCAGTGAACTGTGGTGTCTCTCCTCTGTTCCATCATTATTCACATAGACTTTGTCCCAACTTTCATTAGGAAGAATATGGAACCTAGAAATGTTACTTCATGACCCCATTTCTGGAAGTCATATGTCATATATTAATGAGCAAGTAAAATGTGAGAACAGAGGGTGCCTATGTTGTTTTCCAGGAACTGTCGCCCTTTTCTATAAACACAACCTGTCCCAGCCCAGCCTTCCCCGTCTTGCACGGTTCTGATGGGTCTATTAGAAAATGGTGGTAGGAATGCTGCGCTTAGATAAGGTCAGACCACTCGCTGAACTCAAAAGGCACAAAGGCTCTTGAAATGTTTTTGTGTAACAGAGAGAAAGACATTTGTGAATGACAAATCACTAAGTTAAATTTATTAGCAGACAAATGTCAGACTGGAGGTGGGTCCCTGAACTGCCGGGATTCTGACCTTTGCCTTATTGGGTTCAATGGTTTCTGATTTGTATTCTTTTTTTTTTTAAGTCAATACTTTTGAAAAAGGAACCTTTTGTCTAATTTGTAGATGACACAAAATTGAAAGTCAAACTAATACATAAAGTATTGAGAAACAGTATTCGTACAAATCTAACGTGTGTAAAGTAAAATCATGAATTAAAAAACAAACAAAAGCTAAGATAAATATTTATGAGAAAAACTACAAGAAAACAAATGATATTTTTAATACATAAAGTTTTCCTACATGTTAACAAGAAAAATATTAAAACTTCAACAGACATAAATATGTAATTCACAAAGAAAAAGGTTATTAAACTTTTTAAAGAAATGTTTACCTATATCCCCCCAAAGTGAAAACAACAACATACTATTTTTGCCTGTTGAAATACCTAATCTCAAAGGAAATTTGATGTGTGATTTTAGGGATAAACTTATAAAGACATTTAGCAAGTCCTGTCGATAGTCTTGAGGCATTTCACTCTTATCCTTTGATACACTTTTTCACTTCTAGGACTCTTTCCTAAAAATGTAAAAATTCAGGCAAGATTCACCTACCAAGGTGTTCATCTCAGAATTAAATGTGTAAGCAAAGAGGAAGAGGCAGAAGAGGAGGGGAGGAGAGGGAGATGGAGGTGGAGAGAGAGGAAAAGGAAGAGGGTGTGGATGAGGAAAAATGTAGAAGGCAGAGAGACGGAAGAGAGAGTGAAAGCAAGAAGAAAGCAGCAACATACTCAAATTTAGCTGAATAGTTTATTAACTATTAGATACCCACTAAATAGAACTTTACATATGACCACAAATCCAATGCTTTGAAATATGTTAAATGCCATAAAAAAACACTATGCTAAAGTGTTATTTAAATCCTAGTCCCAAATTTCCCATTAATCTCTATTAAATATCAACTGTACTAATATCAGAAAAATTGTGATTTAACAAAGATTTATAAGTACCCAATAAATAATTTATTCCCTTTACTAGACTGAGGAACTTTCCAAGTAAGTGCCACGACTTTTTAGCACATCATACAGGAAACATGGAAAGCATTCATACATTTTTTAAGAATGAGCGATTACCGAATCCATATGTGGCTTAGAACAAGTTCCAAAGACAGAACTCAGGACAAAAATGATATGCGGCTGCTTTCGTGCTGACACCAGACCGGCGAGATTGAAGATAATGGAATGGGAGGCAGGAAAGGAGGGAAAGCAAAAGGGGGTTGTATGTGCCATGCTGTCCATGGCTTTGTAAGAAAACTTTGCTGATTGTTCATTCACAGAATGTCTCTAGGCAGTTTGGCCTGAACACATCTTAGAACAATCCAGTAGAAGAAAGGGAAAAAATTACTGCCTTCTTTTTACTTCTGTCTGTCGTTGGCCAAACTCTGTCCCGTGAGGTGTTAACAGCCTCATATAACTATCTGTGTCACTTGGCCACTTGAGCAGCTACTGGAGAAGTCAGATCTCATACCCCATGGCACTTCACTTGAGTCCTACAGAGATTTCTATTGCTCCAGGTGAGCCCACTCTGTGTACTGGATGGGCTGAGCCTTCTGCCCTAGTAGAAACAATGGAGGCGGTGCTGGAGACTAGCCTAACCTGGGGGAGGTGGAGATGGCTAGAAATGTCATGAGATGAGTCAATCACATCAAGACTCAATAGAGCAAGTGGCAGAGGACCAGAAGCAGGTGAAGCCAAGCAAAATTGGAAAGGCATATAACTTGGGTATGATTTACTTTGTATGATATATTTTGATATTACCAACCTGATGTATTTAACTGCACTAGTAGAAATTCTATGTTCCAGACAAATTACATAATAATTTCTCTGTGATCCACTTAAGTCAAACCATAGATGGAGCCTGGTGTTCAGTTTTAACTGTGCTGATACAAGGGGAACAATGAGTACAAGGCAAGAACATAAAAAAGAAAAAGATAGCCATATGGGGAAGAATCTGGAAAACATACTATTTGAGAACTGTTGAAGGCACTATGGTTATGAGCCAAAGATGAGGAGGAGAAGAAAAAGGAGGAGGAGGAAAAGGAGAAGGAGAATTAATTATTCCTATATTCTCCATTAGTTATTATACTACAAAGTTATTCAGACATTCAACTGAGAGCTGTGGAACTATAAACATAGCAGTTCTGTCTTAAGCATATGAGATAAAATTTGGGGTGACATAAAGAGGAAGATGGAGATCACAAAAAGACTGCCGTCTCAAGAATGAGAAAACTGCAGTCATCACTTGCTTTGCGCTGAGCTTGCAGGCAGTGATATCTTTATTCTTGGGTCAAGTGTGAAAACCTCAAATCATCTATTTCCTGCACTGCTCTCTCAGCTTTGGACTATCTGCCTGTGTTGAACTCCAACTGGTTGTTTGCTTCTAAAGGACCTCAGACATTTCTGACATGGCCATTTTGACAAACCTCCTTTAACTTTTGAACCAAAAGTTTCTTCTCTTTCCATGATGACATGCCGTCACCTGTGGGAATTAGGAAACCTAAATTCTAAACCTGCCTCTGGCCATCAATCTTTTGGGTGACATGGGTCATGGCACTTCACATCCCTCAGCTCAGGTGCTGGTCATCCTCGCACACCAACCATTTTTATGGCCTTGTCAAGATTGAGTTGCTCCGCCTTCCTTGACTGACCTATAGAGCTTAGCATCGTATCCACCTCTTTCTTAATGCTTCAGGAGCAATTTCTCCAAATCCACTTTACCCCAAATCCATGAGGCGTGATGTTAACCAGCCTAACCAATTATCTATTCTTCTCCTGCTCCTCCTCCTCTTCCCCTCCTCCTCTTTCTCCTGTTCTTCTCCTTCTCCTCCTCCACTTCCTCCTCCTCCTTCTTCTTCTTCCTCTTCCTCTTCTTCTTTTACTGCTCTATGGTTATAATAACTAGTGAAGGCCATTCAACATAACATGATTAAAATATTTTCATACCACCACTCAAAGAAATACCTCTTATGGGACTGAATTTGCTGCAGAATAACATCCTCAATCCTGAATCTGGCAATCCAAGCCCTCCACGATTTGATCCCAGGCTTCCTTAATTCTGCTACTTTATCTGTGGCTTCTACAACTGAATCTGTCCTATAAACCTTCTCTCTGTGCCTTCCATTTGTGCCTTTCTTTTTTCCCACAATGCTGTCTTTTTCTTGTGACTTTCTAAATTTTACCAATCCACAAAGTATCCCTGAGCCAAACTTCCTCCAGGTAGCCTCTTTGATTCTTTTACCTCATAGTGATTGCAGAGATGTTACAATGTTGTGGGCCATTCATATGTTAATAATTATCAAATTATTTTTTGTTTGCAGGGCAACTTTAATGTATATTCCATTTTTGTCTGCTAGATTAATTGTATCTTTCTTTACAATCTCTAGAAAGCCGAGAAAGTTTAGAATTACTCTGGTTTTTGTTTATCACTTGCTATATCAAAGTTTAATTATTATATATATGTGAATTATATTTAAGAGTGGAATAATGGTAGTCTTTGGGAATGAGAGGAAAAACAATAACTAATAGCTGGCCTGAAAAGGATTGGTCTGAAAAATTATTTACCAAATAAACAAGGCCTTTATTTTATCATCTATACCATATTATCTAATTTAACCCCCACCCTACCCTAAGATATAAGTATTAACCTCTCCAAGCTTCAGTTTCTTCATCTATAAAGATAAGTAAGTTGTCTATCATTATAAAACCAGCATTTAATGGGTTAAAGATATGCACCAACTTTCATTTGAACCAAAGTCCCTTCTCTTTCCACTATGCCATGCTGCCACTTTGGGGAATTAAGAAACATATTCCAAACCTACCCTCACCCATCAACCTCCTGGGAGACCTGGATCAAGGCACTACATGCTCCAGAACCTCAGTTTCCTGAGTTCTAAAATAAGGTAGGCTACACTAGACCATTAAATTTTTTTTGAACATGACCCAGAGTAAGAAACAATACAATTGCAACCCTATATATATCTATACATTGCATGTATGTATACAAATAAATATTTCTATACAGAATATACATATTTTATTAAAATCTACTATATGAATACAACATATGTTCTATTCTAATCATTTTATTGTTTCATTTTACTTTTTTAAATGCTTAGCTACAATCCACTAAATTAATTTCACAACCAGGCCAGAGCCTGACCCTGGATAGAAGACCTCTGAAGCTCTTTTTTCTCTCCAGTCTAGGCTCTGACTCTAGTTGGGTAAGAGCTCCAGGGCTCATGGACTCAGTCTGCCTTCACCTACCAATAAAAATACAAGTCAGCCGACTGGCAGGGCCTTAGGCTGTGAGCTTTTATGCAAGTTCAACCATGGCCACATCTCTGTGAATCAGGGCATACCACCGGCATCTAAACCCTTATCTATAAATTGAGAAGAATGAAAACCCTCACCAACCTCCCAGAATTGCCACAGGGAAAACTCAGATTTTCTGCAAAGTCCTATGGAAATGCCAGGTGACCCTCTGGAATTCTCTCTTCCTATGCGACAGGAAATGTTTTGTAGCAGATATCAGTATTAAAATGATATAGAATGTGCACTGTTTGGAGCTCATTACTTCCTGAGCTCTGGGTCTTTGACAAAATCTTGGTAGACGTTGTTGTAGTGCACCTATCCTCAAAATTGCATGCTTCCTTTATAACAAACAGAGTGGGAAAAGGTGAGGAGACAGATTCTCATAAAAGTGTATGTTGTTAAATCTATTATGGATTTTATAGATATTTTAATATTTCACAGGAAAATAGAGTTTCAAAGCTGTAAAGTGATTTTTTACAGAGTTTCCTATTGCAGATGGTGCTCAAGCAAAGGGTGGGCAATTAGTTAGGGGACTTAGAGTGAAATGCTTTGAAGCATAAAGTGGTGAAGGACTAGTTGCCCTTTCATGTCACTGTATTTAGCATCACCCACCTTATGCCAATTAGAAAGATAGCTCTAGCCACTCCCCATCTTCTATTCGCATGCCTTGACCTGGGACTTTGCATATCTTCCCTTGAAAGAGTAAAGTTCTTCCTTCTCGCCACCTTCTTAAATTTGACTGACCTTGTGACTTACTCCGGCCAATAGGATATGTTGGGTGCAACTTTGCACCAGTTCTGGGCTTAAGGTTCAAGAAGCTTTGTTCTCTTGCAGCCTTCACCAGCTACCTTGAGAAAAAGCCTAGACCAACCTGATGGATGATGAATAGGAACCCCCCTCAATACACCAGCCAACTGTCATCCAACCACATGCTATGAACGTGAGTCTGTTTTCCACCGGCCAGCCAGTCACCTTCTGACTGCTACCTGACACATGACATGTAAACAAGACTCACTGAGATCAGCAGACCCTTACCCAGGTCAGTAGAACCAACAGAACCATAGGCTCATGTACAATGATAAATGCTTACTGTTTTGAGCCACTGAGTCTGAGAGTTTTGATATACAGCAATAACTACACAACCAGCCACTGAGCTAGGCAGCATTAAAAAAAATAACTCTAAAAGTCCTTTCCTACCATAAGAGTAAATAATATTTATAAAATCCCAGGATCACCTTTTTTGAGTGATTATCACCCATATGTGTATATTTATATCTTTATAAATTTTTTTAATGAGTTTAAAAATTAACTATAAACATGTATTCTCCCTGTGGGCCAATGAATAGGAGCGACTGCTGCAGAGACCACTGCTCTAGGTTGCGTTTCCACAGGTGGCACAAGGGCCCCAGCATGCAGGGTAGGCATGGCTGTCATTCTCTCTCAATACTCCCACCAGACGTGCAAGCGGGGGGCTGCCCAGATCCTTACAGCAGCCTGGCCATTACCAGGTGTTCCTCGCCACCCCTACCTCCGCCGCTGTGCTGGATTCTGCTGAGCTTTGACTCCACTTAAAATATATCAGGGCCTGTCCATGCTGCCCTGGAGACACCGGGGCTGCGGAGGCTGGTGAGCTGCAGACAGACTATTGTGTTTATATCTTGCTTGAGCCCAGGATGATGTCCTCTTGGCTTTGAATGGTATAATTAAAAGGTATAATTAACTTAGAATGCTATGTCTTCTAAATCAAACCAGAAACACCCTCCTTTTTAAATCTGTTATTATTCTTCCAATCTTCTGGCCCAGCCAAGAACCTTCGAATATTCCCTTAAATGTGATGTGTGCCATAGCAACAGACACAGAACAGCTGCTGGGAGACAGAGGTGGAACTGATGTCCCCCTGAGCTCTCCCACTCCAAGCACACTGAGACCACTCTGGGGCTGCACAGGCATAGCTTCTCCTTCTTCTTTCTGGCCTCCTAGCATAATGACATCATCCTGACACATTCCACATTGACTTTTCATGAAATGATGAGAAATTAGATCAATTCTCACCCAGATATAAAACGCAGCTTCCATCGGTGTGTCTCTTAGTTATGTGTAAATATGAAGAAATACTTACTATTTTCAGGGAGGGAGAAAGGAGAAAGAAATAGACAAAATGGACAAATAAACTTTGCAGTTTAAGTGAATTCAGATCTACTTGACATTTCTCATATGCTCTGCAAAAGACAGAGCTTGTGTAATAAACTTACCAGCCACCTTCCTGCCACTGCCTTTCAGGAGTTTGGAAATCAGTCTACAATGGTATTCTAAGTGTTGAAAAGCAGTTTCATCCAATATTTTATGAGCCAGATAGTTCTAAGCTCTTGAATAAAGGAAGCAGTCAAAAACTACAGAACAGACTATTTGTTCATTCATTCAACGTTTACTGAACATTAATCACATATAAGCACATTATAGGAGCTGCTCACTGAAGAGAACAAAGCTCTAGAAAGTGGAAGAGAGGGCCCACTAATCATCCATTCTTTCCTCTAGGACGAAGGTTCTTGGGTAAGGAATATTTTTGATGCAGCTCAGGTCACAAGCAGGAACTATTTCCTTGGCTTAATAAAACCAGTGTCTTAGTTTGTATGTAAATATATTAATAATAGCCACAGTAAATATCTATATTGTATAGGTCCATGACAGGCACTACTCTGAAAAACTATATTATTTTTATTCACTAGCTCTCAGTCTTAGTTTTAAATGCACTTGATGGATCACTCATGTGATCATCACAATGAATGAACAAGGGAGGTTTTGCTACCACACACACATTATATGCAGCAGACAGAGATGTGGAAGTGTCAGTAAATCTCCCAGACTCACCTTTGTAGGTGACGTCATGAACGGGGCCCAGGCGACTGGACTCCAGAGCTTTCACTCTCCCCTCTAACTGCGACAACACACTGCCCCCATTCTAGGTCTATTTGACCTAAATAGAGTCAAAAATATGGTAATAGAAGAAATATTTATATTGATTACAAAATGGGGGTTTCAGGAGGAAATTAATCCTCCAAATCCTCCTAGCTGGGAGATGTGGTGGATTTTAAAGAGTCTGGTGAAAACCTGGCAACAGCTGAGAGACATGGACACTTGTGATTCTCCACCCTCCACCACATTCACAAAACCAGAGCTAAGTCTTCATCTTTATTCTCCCCCTTGTACACCTCAAGGAAACAGCCGACAGGAAGCATGAGCTGGAAGAATGCGTAGGAACAGTCACTACGAGGAGGAGAAAAATCACTGACATTTGTAATGAGTGCAATATTTTGAAAACCTATTTGTCTTCTGTCCAGGATCCAGGTACTATGTGGGATTTCCTGGATCCTGTTCCTCTGTGTGCGTGTGAGTTTGTGTATGCTTCCCCACACCAGCAAACCTGCTTGGATACCTGTAGGGTGTTTGAGAATTCAACTCAATTCTGACGCTCCACCAGGAGATAGAATCAGATTCCACAAGATTGCTCTCCGCTTTGGGACCCAGTTACAAGCCCAACTGATGACAAACTGGAGATTCCAACGACCCTCTCCAATGCAGGATGCAAATGGCGAGTCCAAGTCATTACCTGTGCTTATGATTGACTGGCTGCAAATCAGCTTCCCACAGCCCCCTCTGTGGGTGTGATTAATTTGCTAGAAGGGCTCATGAAACTCAGGACAACTCATGGACATGGTGGTCAGTTAGGCTGTGATCTGGGCTGAATTCACTAAGATTTCTGGAGTAAGATGACTTCTGGCTGTCCCACCCTGGGCTGGGCTGCTTAATCGCCTCAACTCCACTCCACGAGTCTTTCGTCTTCCAGCAGACATGTTCTCAAGGAGGTCACAGAGACACACTAGAGCAAGAGAAAATGTGCACAGCCTTGAGCCCAGGCTGAGAACTGTCACAACATTACTTCCGTCACTTTTTGAAATGAAGGAATGAAGCTGCATTGTAAGTATCCAACCCAAGTCATAAAACCAGAGCAGATTCAGAGCAGAAAAGGGAGGGCCTGGGGAATAGACTCAACCTCTTTAGTGAGAGCAGCAGCAAAGTCAGTGGCAAAGGGCGTGGACAAGCAGAGGAATGAGATGCAGGAGCAATCTTTGCAACCTAACACACGGTGGAGCTGAACGACAATTACAGACAGACCTCAAGGGACCTATATATAATTCCAGTGAGAGCCAGGTTGAGGCCTGGACAGCTCCCCTTCCCCCTGTGCCCTGATCTAACCAAGCCACAAGTGACCAGCCAGGCTGTGATTTACACCAGTCACGGACTCTGGTCATGAATCCGGGCAGGGCAAACAGCATCCCGCAGACAAGGAGCATGCTTCTCTGAGCACCCAAGCCTTTTAGTTTACCCCACGTTTGTGTAAACCCTATTTCCCCACCGTATTTTTAGGTACTTTCTCACTGTGAGGAGTACAGTGAACTGAGAGACAAAATGTTTATTTTCTAGAGAGAACAGGTTATTACCTACGGGGAAGAGTGAAATGATTAGTGTGGACCAAGTGTTCTACAGGATTGCACCAAAATTAATTTTTGTCCCCATTCATCAGAAGTGTGATATTAGGATCAGACCTGACTAGGCATAATAAAGTACATTTTCTCTGCACATTGCAATTATATACTGTGTGTAAATTTGTGAAGCTTCTGTTGATGTAGTCAACACTAAAAATTGTGACTTTTTCAAGGAATCTAAAATGTTTGAAGACGCCACCCACAAGGCCCTCTATCACATTTGCCCCCATGTCAAGCCTAGAAAACAATTCTGGAGAATGATGAAAAACATTTACTCCATCTGTCTGATTGGACATATTCTCTCTAAACTTCGGGGCCTGTCCTGATTTGTGTGTTATCTCTGTTTTATTTTTCAAGTGAAATTACTTCATAAATACTTCGCAGGCTATTGTGAGAATCAAATTATATAAAAGGTGTGAACTTTTTGCATAGTTCAAAATGTTAAAGAAATGTGAAGTTGTTGGACATGCTGTTACAATAACAATAACCCGAATGTGCTCATAGGTACTGTCTTCTCCTTATTGGAGGCAGACCGGTGTGGGAGAAACAGCACTACATGGAAGGAGGGTTCTTATGTTCAAATTCCAGCTCTGTCACTTGCTAACTGCTGTGACCCCAGGCAAGGCCCTCGCCCACTGTAGACCTTGCTGTTCTCATTAGTATAGAGAGGAGGTGGGTCTAGAGGATTTCTAAGACAATTTTAAGCTCTCGATAACATTTCTTATTGACACTTTTGCAAACACAATTTTTCAATTATTTGAGAAAGAAAAAATGTATACATATGGAAGATCCTTTTTAGAAACTTGCTTTTAAAACAATAATGAAATAATCTTTATCTTAGAGTTAACAACATTCCAGCTATTTTGAATCTCTTTGCAAGCATCCAGACGGAGTGTGGATTCGGGTCTAACCAGCCTGCAGCAATTACTGCTCACCTCCTCTGTCCAGCCTTCCCCAGTCTTCCTAATCCTGGTGCGGGACCCCTTCCTCAATGTTCCTAGAGCTCTCTGGCCGAACATCAGCACTGCGTCATTTGCACAATAGTAATCATTATGCTACACTAGACAACTTGTTATAAAAACAAATGCAGTTTCTGAAAGATGCCCCAAGAACACTGTGTGATAGTTTTATTTCACAGGTTAAAAAATTGAGCCCCAGAGAGGTTAAATATGTTGTCCAAATTTGCACAACTCAGAAAGAGCTAAAACTGGGTATCACACATCTGCCCAAATGCAAAGTTCTTATTTTGCTTTAAGTCATAGAGCCTGCGGACCTCTGTGATACCAGAAATGTTTGTGCTGTAAAAACTTATTTGTTTGTCTCTCTTCTAGATTGTCAACCCTTGATAGCTGAGAACTTTTATATGTTCCTAGTACATAGCACAATATCTGTAACATAGAGGAGGCCAATTAAATGTTTCCTGATTGAACATCATGTACCAGGCACATGGCCACTTCTCCCAAGTATTAAATTTAATATGCATTATTATGATTCTCTATAATAATGCACCATTTTAGAGTGTCATTTTTAACTCAATTTATTAGGCCTATGAGTTAAGTAGAATGGAGTTTCTTAAAGGCTGCAGATATTCTGGAAGCATTCTCAAATGTTGCAAAATAAATCATTTAAAGTCTCAAAATTAACTTCAACGTCTCTGGTTATATTTTGTTTGCTTTTTTCTTCTATTGATTATGTTCCAGTTAAAGGTGAGATCATATGGTATTTGTCCCTCACCGTCTGGCTTATCTCAATAGCCGGGGAAGGGGGGGAGACAGTGGGAAGAGGGTATTACAGGAACTACTATGGAGGACACATGGACAAAACCAAGGGGGAGGGTGGAGGTGGGGCAGGGAGGTGGGTTCAGTTGGGGTGGGATGGAGGGATGGGGAGAAAAGGCATACAACTGTACTTGAATAACAATAAATTTTTTTTTTAAAAAAAAGGCTCAAAATCACCACAAAATCCTGATTATAAAGCAATGTCTTCAAATAATTACATACATCACCATAATATCCTATGCGCATAAAAAAAAACAACTGCAGTACAAAAAATCACTTTATACATGTTGTGGGTCTTATCAACCCCACCTTCAAATTGCTTAATTGCTGACCTAACCTCTTTCTCAAACTCTGGTCATATTTTTTCAAGTGTCTCTCAGACATTTTTATTCAATCATCCAAGAATTATTTCTAAATTTACAGGTTAAAGTAAATCTTAGCATCTTTCTACAAGAGTGGCTGGGAGAGATGTCTTTTATGCTTCCATGTGCTTAGATTAAGGAGTTTAACAGATACCTAGTTTGGTTAAATAACAAATAATAGAACTGATTCTTCCACTGATGGTTCACCTTAATTGCATCACTTATAACAAAGAATAACGCGATTTGTATCTATGCAATACTTTCAGTGCCTATCTAAGAAAACTTGAAAGGGCTACATCAAAACAGAACTTTTTTCTTCTTTTTTCTTTTTTTTGATATATTTATTGATTATGCTATTACAGTTGTCCCATTTCCCCCCCTTCATTCAACTCCATCCTGCCCACCCCCTCCCTCCCACATTCCCCCCCTATAGTTCATGTCCATGGGTCATACTTATAAGTTCTTTGGCTTCTACATTTCCTACACTATTCTTACCCTCCCCCTATTTTCCACCTATCATTTATGCCATTTATTCTCTGTACCTTTCCCCCCCTTTCTCCCTCTCCCAATCCCCTATTGATAACCCTCCATAATACAGAACTTTTTATTCAGTTCCATCCTACATACAAACCTGAGTGTTTACGAAATGCATTCTGTGGCTCAGCCCTGCCAAATACTGTAGTAAATACGAAACACAGAAGACATGATCCCAGATCTTGAAACCAGAGAAATAAGAAGGATACAGAAAAACAAGTAATTAAAGAAGAATGCAAGGCAGAATATAATCAAGTACTAACTTGTTTAGAACAGATAATTATTCTATAGCACTTCAAATGAGAAACAAATTATATTGTCATTATTAAAGTCCATGAACACATAAGAAAGCAATAAAGTAATTCTTAAACTACAGCTTCCTAGTGAAGGCCTCTTTGACAATGAACTATTCTGAATCCCTAGGCAGAGCATCTGCTATTGTTATTATTGGGTGTTGTTTTCAAAGATACTTCTTTCTCCTTTTATCTCCAAAATGAAGTCATCCCCAAGGCTTACATTCCAGAACATCATTTCTTTCTATCCCTCTCTCCTTAGAAAACCATTCCAGCCACAGGTGCATGAATTTTAGGCCAGAACATTGCCTGCACCTTGACAACCCAACCTCTTTCTCAAGTCCCATTCACATTTTCCCGGCTACGTTTTGAACATTTTCATTCATACCTTCAGGAGCTATTTCTAAATTAATAGAAGAAAATCAACCTGAATATCTTACTCCCTACAAGAATTTCCCTTTCCTCACCTTGATGTTTCTATCGGCCAGGTAATCTAAGGTATTTTTAGTCCCATTCATACAATCTCTAGCCATACTTCTCATATATTTCATCTCCCTCCTATTGTTTTGGCTACTATAGTCCTTATTAACTCAGAAATATCTCCTAACTAGTCTCTCTACTTTCTCCAGATTTCCGTTCTCTCCCACCCATGCCTTTCTCCAGCCCTTTAGCTTTCACCAGAAAGTCCCTGCCCGTGCTGTGCGCAGGGGAAGGCAGTCAGCTAAGACGGAAAGAGCACGTGCTTGGCTTTGAACTAAGATAGAACTAGGTTCACAGCTCAGCCCCAACATCATTATATGTCTTCTGAAATCTGAGATTCTCTGTTCTTCCCTCTAACCTGGGAATAGTACTACTTATCTAGAAATATTGGAAAGCTTCCGATGAGATAATGTATAAAACCTCAGCACAAAGAATTAATAGTTAGCAACTCTTGTAAGAAAAATTACTATTACCAGATAAAGTAGAATATTCAAAATTCTTCATGAAATAGCTTCAATTTATAGTTTTGAATTACTTCAATACAGAAACCAAGCATGTTTACCTTCATATTTCTGTTTAAACTATTTGCCATAAATGAGATCTTTTCCCCTCACTTCTTCCCACAAGAATAAATGTGACTTATTTTTCAAGATGCTATTCTTGTCAATGATATTCTAAAAGCATCAGTAAAGTTTCTATAGCCACCCCAGTACAAAGTGAGCCTTCCCACTTTGGATCATCTGATATTTGTTTTCTATACCACCTTTTAAATGTAAACACATGCAGACTTGTTACCTACCCCCTTTGTGTTTTACTCATATTAAATGAATGTCCCTATGTTGGCTTCCCAATTAAAATATAAAACCCATGAGTTTAGGGAATACCATTTGTGTTCATAAGCCCAGTGCTATTCTCAGAGTAAGCAAGTGGTAAATATTTGTTGAATTGATAAATAAATATAAAGGACTACATTAATAAAACAGAGAAGCAGGAGTTGGTACAAAAATTAATAAAAGTCATATTTTGGTGGGAGCTGAATGCTAAAAAAGCCAGTGGCATGATTAAAGTGGAAAGTAGCAAAGTCTGATGTATCAGCGCTGCCTACAATGGATTATGGCTGAGGAGTTAAGAAGCAAAAAGATTAACCAGGAGTCATGGTTAAGAATTGGAGAAAAGAGCATCAATCTAGAATAATAAAAGCATGATAATGAGAGACAGCAGAGTGTATTGTAAGGAAAGAAAAATAAGACAAGGTGAATATATTTTCAGTATAAGCAAAAACTTAGAGAGTCTATGTTTCAAGACTGAAGAAAGGTGACTGTGAGAGAGATGGGAAGGCTCTGAAGAAAATCTGTGGAGGATGGGAACTCATTTGGGGATGTGCTGCAGGTATTGCTAAACATGCAATTAGAGGAGCCAGCAGAGAAGACTCTGCTCCAGCTGAGAGAATGTCAGAGACCTGCAGAGTTAATCCTGACCAGTGCATGTGTGTAAGTCAACTACCCAGGGCTGAGGAAAGCACCACCTGAAAGGATGTCAGGAAATAGGGCCTGGGCTCCAGCTGGATCCAGGAATAAGACCTGCTCCCACCACCCAAACTGGGAAACATCCTGATTCCCGGGGCACTGAGTGTAATATTCAGAGAGATCTTTCCCAGACAGTGGGGACTAAATATTCCTGGCCACCCACTCCTCAGGTTCCACCTAACAAGTTTTAAAAGTGAGAACTGAAAAGATAACACCATTTCTAGCAATTTAACTGAATACTAGAACAAAGCTCAAAAATACATGTAAAAATACAAAAATAGCCAGCACCCAAAAATATAATATTCACAACATCGGGCATGCAAAGAAACAAGAAAATGTGATCCCGAATGAGGAGCAATGTTAATCAATCAAACTAACCCAGAATGGACACAGATGTTAGAATTACTAGGCAAGGACATTAAAAGAACTATTATAACTGTGATCCATATGTTCAAATGTTAAATAAAGACATGGAAGATATTTAAAAAAACACTCAAATAGAACTTGCAAGGTGAAAATTACAATATGTGAAATGAAAACTACCCTAGATGGAATTAATGGCAGATTAGATATCACAGAAGAAAAGACTATTGCATTTGAAAACACAGAAGTAGAATCTAACCAAAATGTGACACGAAGAAAGAAAGAAATTCAAAAATAATGAAAAAAGTATCAGTGAACTCTTAAAAGGGAAGAAACGAACAGTATTTAAAAAATAATGGTTAGCGATTTTCCAAATTTGATGAAAACTATAAACTCACAGCCCTAAGAAGTTAGATGAAACTCAAGAACAAGAACCATGGAATAACCCTAATCCTCATAATCAAATTGCCAAAATCAGTAGTAAAGAGAAAAATCTTATCAAAATCCAACAAAATTGTAATAGATATAGGCAAGCTATTTCGAAGTTTGTGTGGAAAGCAAAGGAATTACAATAGCTAAAACAATTTTGTAAAAGAAGCATAACGTGGGAGAGATCACTCTACCCAATGTCAACATTTACTAGCCAGTTGTAGTAATCAAGAATAGTACAAATACGCCCACCAGATTCCTGACACCCGCCTCAAAAGCAATTCAATAAAGAAAAAATGGTCTTTTCAACAAATGATGCTGGAACAACTGACATCCATTGACAAACAGATGAAACTAAATCTGACCTCACATCATGTACATAAATTTTTTTGAATTAGGTCATGGGTTTAAATATAAAATATAAAACTTTTAAGAGAAAACATAGAAGGAAATCTTTGGAATGCAGGACTAGGAAAAGAATTTTTAGACACGGCATAAAAAGCATAATCTATAAAAAATTGATAAACAACTTTATCAAAATTAAAACTTTTAATGCCATGAAAAATCCTATTAAGAGGATGAAAAGGCAAGCTACAGGTTTAGAGAATATATTTACAAACCATATATCTGACAAAGGTCTTATATCTTGATCTACAATTTTAAAAATCCAATTCTAAAACAGTCATAAAACTTGAACATAAATCTTCATAGCAGCTCTATTTGTGATTCTCCCAAACTGAAAACAACCCAAATACCCATCAAGAGGTGAATGGATAAACTGTGTTGTATCCATGCAAAGGAATATACCTCAACAATACAAGGGAATGAACTATTGATACATGAGATGACAAGGACGAATCCCAAAATAATTACACCGAGTTAAATAAGCCAGACAAAACAGAGAACACACTGCATAATTCCATCTATGTGTCTGTAATGAAACAAAGAAGATCAGAGGCTGCATGGGAACTAGAGTGGGATGGGGAAAAGAAATACTAAAGGGAATGAAGAGACTTTGGGAGTGACGGATATGTCCATTTTATTGGTTGTGGTTGGTAATGGTTTCTTGAAGGTATACATCTGTCAAAACTTGTTAAATTGTAAAGTATGTGTGGCTTTTACATATCAACAATGCCTCAAGAAAGCTGTTAATAAAATGATGTTACCATATCTCTGTGTAATATCATTATGATGATTCCTCACAAATTTCTAACTCTACCTCAAATCTGTTGCTTGAACTCAAGGGCCACATACCACCTACTTACTAACATTGCATGTGGATATCTAATTGATGCCTCAAAGTTAAACTTTTCAAATTGAACTACTAATATCCCTGCTCCTCAAATACATTTCATTCGTAACTATCCCAGTTTAGTGACTGGCAACTTCAATATTCAACTTGTTTTGGCCAAATCATCCTTTTCTCTTAGCTTTTCCTTATAGAAAATCCATATTCAGTCCATCAGCAAACCTGCTTACTCCATCTACAAAACCCCACCCCAGGTCTGCCCCGTGATTACCACTGAGGTCACTCTGGTCAAAGCCACCATGGCTACCTAACTGCCATTGCTCCCATTACTACCTAACTGGTGTCCTTTCCCTGCCCTTGCCCTCCAGCCTTTGTTTTCATCATAGAAGTGAACTTTGTACAAGATGACTTTCCCATTCTCTTCTTAAAATAACTCCAGTGGATTTCCCTTTTACCAAGATTGGAAAGTCAAAGCCGTTCCAATACAATGTCCATGAGGTTCTAAGGGGTCTGTCCGGTCCCCAGTCCTCTCATCTCTTTGTTTATCCCCAAGTCATTTTGTTGCAGCCACATGGCCTTCTTGCAATGGATCAGCTAATCCCTGCATGCTTCTCCTTCAAAGGAAGTACTACCAATGTCCTCTGCTTGGAATGTTTTTCCCTTAAATATTCACATGGCGCCAAGTTTTCAGACTTTCCCTAAGCAGTAGCAGAGATGCTAGGCTGACTCACCACACTCCTATAAATTTGGTCAGTAAGGAAGCAAACCCAAATAGACAGTTTGTCACTCATAGCACAGCAGACAGCATACATGGGACATCAACATCAGTTCTCCTGCCCATCCAAGTCCAGTGAGGGCAAAAAGAACAGCCTCAGGTTGGTGCCATGCCCACACGTCTGTGTCTCAGTTAACACTCAGCTTAGGAGACTCCTAATCTTACAAGGGAGGACTGCTATAAACCCTGACCACCCTCCTCTCCAGAGAGAGATATTACCCTATTACCTGGGAATGTAAGCAAGTCCTCTCTGGAGAGACAGGAGAGTGTACCACTCTAGAATGTCCCTGGGGAAGAAGACATCATCTTTAGCATACAGAAAAGGAAATGAACCAACCTGACCCAGGCAGACGCAATATTTCTGTTTCCAAGGTTGTTTGCGATTCTAACATCCTTGCAAAGATTGTCCAAGTTTTGTAGAAACAGACTTTCCTCTCAGCACATGGCTCCCTTTTCCTTTTCCTTTGCGTCTTTCTCTAAATGCCAACTTCCCAATGAGACCTTCCTCAAACATTGTATTTACTCTTGTAATACCTGCTTGGCACCCTCCATTTCCTCTGTGCCATTTCACTCCAGAGCACCTATCAGCTACTTCAAAACATACCCAATTTACGGCCCACCTCCTCCCGCCGAGAGAATGTGCATTCCGGGAGGGCAGGGATTTTGTTTTATTCGTGTGCACCCAGCATCCAAAACCGCGGACTCCTAATGCGCACTTCATAAATGATTTTTAAATTGGACTCAGAAACTATATTAAGGGCATTACTCTTCTTTGCAATATTTTGTAAGGATTTCCAGTCTTCTGAAGAAGTGGATCTCCAAATTAAGGTTACAATGGGTTTTCAGAGAAAACAATCACTAGGTCACCATAGTCTGGAAGTCCTACCTCCCTTCCAGACAAAGTGGAGGGAAACTACATCTACAGCAGCCAGCCACCACGTCTTTCAATCCACTCTAGTGTTTGTACCAGGCCATACTCCCCCTGGCTTGCTCCTTGCCAACCAATGAGCATAATAGTGGATGATAGGTGGGCAATTCCTGCCCAGTGTGAGACTCCTCTGATGGGCAAATTTGGTTCAATGACTCCCCATCCATCTGGGTGAGAACATCACAGTGCAGGGCTTTCTACCCATTCTTTTCCCTCCTGTTTTCCCAGGTGTCCTACCTGAATGGTAATCTGAGGACTCTCGACTCCTCCTGCTCACCCATCCTTAATCCTTCACAGACATTTCCCAGAAGAAAGCTCCTGTGCCTTTAAACGTTTCCACATCTGCTTCTTGGAAGCCGTGAACTAACCCACAAAGGTACCGTAACACTATCCATGGTGGGAGAGCATCACTTCCTTCACATGGCTATTCTCGATGGAAGGCTCATGACATGATTTTAGATGCCAACACTGTTAAAGTCAGGGGCAGAGTTGCTCGGATTAGAGAGTTAGCAACTAATTAGAGCTCAAGCCTTCATTTATCAGAAAGACTAGTTCCTAATGGGGTGTTCTTGCTTTCTGAGTTTAGAACACAAAGTGGTTTTCATTCCCTCTGTCGCGTGTGATATTATTTTTGTTCCCATAGGGCAAGGCCTCCGTTTTGCTTTCTCAGAAATCATAGACAAAAAGATCGTTGGCCTGGGAATCTGCATTCTGGTCCCAACTTGCTGTTTACTCAATAATGCAGTCTAGTCCACTTGACCACAGATGTCATCCAATCAAAATCCTTACTGTTAGGGGTGAGGTATCAAAGGACCTTTCCACTTTCTGATTTTGCAACCTATTGGGCCATAGTAAGTTAATCACCTGATACTATGAAGACCTTGTCATTTTGTACAGCATCCCAAAGCAGTTAAAATAGAAAAATGTCTTAAAACCAATGGTTGCAGTTGTAATTTCTATATTTTATTGTTCTGAAACGTGTGCATGTGTGTGAGGGGGAGGCAAGCATTTCTCAATGAGGATTCCTCTCTAATTCCTAGTGATGCTCATGTATGCAGGCAACCAAAGAAGAAGCCCCTGAATTCAGCCCTCAAATATTATGACCCCACCCCAGCAAAGGCATCGTTCCACTGGCCCATCGTTCCCCTTGAATTGCATTTTTCTCTTGAACACACCAGCAGAACTCAGCATGAGGCCTTCAGAACCATTGTATTCGTGCCTTTGTTTGAACAGGGTTGTCTTTTTTCCTCCTTCCGTCTGCAGTACACTGTCGGAGTGAATCCTGCTGTTAGCTAGACAGGGGTCCCGAGAGAGGACATGCTGGGTTCTGTATGTTTAACTTTTTATCCTTTGTGTCAACCAGTTATGTTTCTAAAACATTTCCAATCCCCTAGCTTCACAGAAAACAAATAACTCTGCACAGCACCCCCACCTTCCTTCATCCCTCATAAATAATCGCCAAGAAGGAGGACAGCCGCGGAGACAGAGCCTGAATGCTGAAGAGACTGGTGCAGCCGACTGCGGCTCCACCTGAGAGAATCATTTTGCAACTGGGCCACAAAGGCTAGAAATGAATTCCGCCCTGTTCCAGGGTGGTAGGAACTGAGCACTGCCTGCCAGGCACGGCAGTGATCTCTCTTCGAGTCAAAATCCTGACTAGGTCGCGGGAAGAGCTCAGGGCTTAAAGCCCTAGTCCAAACTTGCTAAAGGACTTCATGTATGATTTAGACAAGCTAAGATGATTGCCCCTCTAGGCCTCAGAAGCTTGGTCTGTTATGAATCACAGTTGTGTAGTGGTTAAATATGTGGCTTTGCAAGCCCGGGTGTTTAGTTTTGAATCTGAGCTTTGCCTCTTTGTAACCATGTAACCTTGGGCAGCTTAGACTTGCTTAAGCTGTACAACAAATGACACCCACCCCCCTCCCCACAAAAAAAACCTCAGTGTCTTACTACAATAAAGACTTTTTCCTCACTTATGTTGCATTAGGGCTTCGAATCAACTGTAGCCCTGAGGGTCTGTGGCTTCACTGCATGTTTTCCTCTTACTCAGTGAGGGATATAGTCTGGGACTGAGGCTACTCTTGGACTCATAGCTGATTGTAAAAAAAGCAATGGCCAGTCATGCGATGACTCTCAAAGTAAATGATTGAAACGGGCTCTGTGTCTCTTCCACTCACATATCATTGGTCTGAGTGATGATATGTGCAAAGAAGTATATTCCTACCATAGGAAGGATACGCAAGTCAAATAGCAAAGGGCAGGGGTCCACACTCCTCTTCCATGGAAGGGGTTAAATAATCGTTTACAAAATATAATTTGCCTTCTGCATCTCCCTTTCTTCATCTGTAAAATAACACTGACCATAATAGTGTTGACTTGGTGAGGATGTTAGAAGGATTAAATGAATTTTCATGTGAAAAACATCTAAAACAGTATATAAAAATAAGACCTCATTAAATGCTAGTTATTATTATGTCTCTTCAATAGAAATAATATAACTTTTTCCTACCTCACAGAGATATTTGAGGATCCTATTATTGATATATTTGTTATAGATAGTATGTGGGATGGAAAAAATCATATTAAATACCACACAATAGAAATTTTATTACACCAATTGTAAGCAATAATGTAGGCATTTGCTTTCCACTCATCTCCATGGAGATGTTCACTGAGAAGGTTTCAAAGAGGATTATGAACAGTGAAATGTCCTTGGAGATACATTGTCATCATCAATAGCAAAATATACTATTTAGGGAGCCCCTATTATCTAGGAAGCATCATACTCAGCGCAGGAGAGGTGATGATGAGTAAGATCTCGCCCTCCACGGGCTCACAGCCCTGCTGAAGAGATCTTCTTCATTAGTGAGACTAAGTGCACTAGATGAGGGCGGCCTAGATGGCCACGCAGGTCAGAGATACTACAGGAGGTCTGAGAGGAAATGACCCTGAGGGCTAAAGGTAGGGATGGATACTCGTACCAGCCCTTTAAGAAAAGTGGGATTTGGGTAACCAGACCACTCAAGGAAAGGAAAAGGAGAAAAAGAAAACAAAAGGTAGAGACAGTTTTCCCATTTTCAGGAAAATTTGAAATCCTGAAAATGTGCAGAAGAGGTTGACAGTTGAAATAGTGTGAAAAAAGAAAAATGAAGCAAATCAGGGCTCTGGCTTCTGGCCCGGGATGGGTTTCATGCCTCAACCTATGATTTCTTTAGGAATGTTTCATCTGCTGCAGGTTTACTTTATCTCTTTCTCTCAAGACCTCATCTTTCTCCCTATACCTGTCCCTTTATAAGATTACAGAGCATACAAAATACATTTTAATTTAGTTTTTTTAAGTATTTATGATTTATTCACCCTGGCTGGTGTGGCTCAGTGGATTGAGTGCCAGCCTGTAATCCAAAGGGTCGCCAGTTTGATTCCCAGTCACTGCACATGCCTGAGTTGCAAGCCAGGTCCCCAGTAGGGGGCATGCAAGAGGCAACCACACATTGATGTTTTTCTCCCTCTCTTTTTCCCTCCTCTGCCCTCTAAAAATAAATAAATAAAATATTTTTAAAGAATAAAGTCGTAAAAATATTTATCAGCTATTAACATCTATTATGTATTATTCATAAACACATAATAATCCTGCTGGCATGGGCAGTACCACAGGCAAAATGCCTTCAAATGATCACGTGTTTCTTCCCACTTGGTAAATGCCAGTGCTTCTGACCCCAGTTCTTAATACTGCTGATTCTGAAAAATACAGGGACGCATAAGAGTAATTTCCTTGTTAGTTTATTTCAAAGCATCTGATGATTGTGCATCATGCTTACATTTGGAGGATAATGAGCCTAAGCGATCTAGGAAAGACTGGATTGCAGGGAGCCTGCTTGGAAGGCAGGGAGAACTGGTAAGACTCAGGTGTCTCATCAGAGATAAGTGAATACTCCAATCCTATGTGTGTCAGTGGTTCAATCTCTCTAGTGAGAGCAATTTAGCAACAGCCAAGTGATTCTTAACATTACACAGCTGCCCTGTGATCATACCTGGCCCTTTTGTATAAACCCAAGATCAGACGGGAGAAGACCTGAAAGTCATATTTAATCTACTCTTTTATTCCTTATCACCCTCACCAAATTCTCAGCACATGCGGGCAAGTGCACAAACACACATGCGTGTACAAATGCAGCGTTCCATACATTTCTTCACTGCACCAGGGCCTCACAAGGACATTAAGGTCATGACTTCTATTCCCCAGGTCTTGTCACATAGTACCTGACTTCCAGTTGGGATCTCCTGGGGATCTGTAGAGGGCAAAAAGCAAAGAAAAAATTACAGAATTTGAGACAAAAACTTTAGAATCCTGAGCAAAACCCCAATCCCCAACAGGTGTCGTGGCAGCTCCTGTCCTGTGGGAGAGGTTTGGTTGAAATCTGGAGCAGTGGCTGAGGTCAAAGTGGCGGTGGTCACCAACCTCCCCAGTTCTGCTCCTTCTGGGTGCACACCAGGGTTCGGCTTCCACACTAGACTTGCAGTCACGCTGGCCAGCAGCCTAGATTTCGTCAATGAAGCAATGTGAACAGAAGAGACATGTGTGGCTTCCAGGGAGAAGCCCACAAATGCCAGTGCCTCATTCAGCCTATTTCTTCCCTTTGCAATGGTGACTGGTAAAGTTCCAGATGGCACAGCCCTCTGTGATAGTCACGTCTGGATGAGAAAGATATGGAGCAGAGCTCCCAGAAACCTGAAATGGGTTCTAATGAGACCCCAAAACACACATTTATTAAACTTCTAACATTTATGAGTTGTTTGTTAGTTGAATATAACCTAGTCCATCCTGAGAAATGAGAAAGTCAGAATATAGGCCCATCCCATCCAGAAAAGGGAAGGACAGTGAGTTAGGGGAAGCTCTGTGCCTCAGAATTAATTCCTGGGGACACCTGAAGGCTCATTTTCTTGGCAGCAACAAATCATAACCAGGTCACTGGGCCCAGGCCTTCTTCTATGGTCCTGTGCATGTACTGAGCAGGGAAACATGGGACTGGTGGCCCAGCCTAGCGCCACCCTCCCTGTCTCTGGCTAACTGGGGTATGAAACCAGGGCAGAGGTTTAATCCAGAGATATGGACAAATCACAGACTCACCTGCAAGGACCTGGGGAGAGCAGTGAGACAATCAGAGTGTGGCTTATATATTTTCTTCACTGAACTCAGTCACCTGCCTGTTCTTAAGGTTTGTTCTGACTCAGAAGTTTGCCTTCTTCACCTTTGGTTCCTATTTTCTATCTGCCCCTGCGGCTTTGTTGCCCATCTGTTGTCTTTCTTAGGACAATATCTTCCGAAGACTAGAAGGAACCACCTCCCCGCCCCGTGCATTTTTTTGCCTGCCAGCTGAATTCCCATTCCCTGCGTGAGAATGGCGTTCATAGAACAGAGATGACTGATAATCAATGATGGTATTGAAGAATCAAAGGTTTCACCTAGCTCTGTTTACCATCCACTTCTCAAGCTCTTTGTGAAAACTCACTACTCACAGACATCTCTCTCCTTCCTTCTTACTGCCATTTCCCTTCTGCATCATATTACCTCATTTGTATAATATTGGAATTACCTATACAAAAATAACGGCCATTCCCAGCAAATGGAATGAAAGGGTGTTCTCTTCCAGGCCCAAGAAAAGGAGTGAAGGATGGCGCACCAAAGTATCTTTTCTTCAATTGGCCCTTCCAAGAATCCTTTTGGTTTCTCTGTTGTACCATGAATGAGTTCTTCAAAATAACAGTCTCAGTCCAGGAATCACAACCATAATAAGTTTATCTTATTACTCAGTCTTTCTAGACTTCCCAGCTCTGAGAACTTCCATCTTCACTTAAATCACAGACCTCGTGGCTTTGACTGCTAGATCATCTGACCTTTTCCAGTGCCTAGCCCTCAGCCCGTCAGAGTAACTGCCTTTTGATAGCAGGAAGGATCACTTCTGGAGGTTCTCTCAAGCATAACTTCGAAAGTTCACTTTTCTTGTAGTTTCTGCAGTCATTATACAAAACAAAGCTGCTCTTTAGATTTCACTCTCCACGCCAGGAAAGCCAAAGACTTCCCAACTTTGAGGTGTGTCAGTCAGGGGTCACTTAGAAATCCAACTTAACAAGATTGCTTCCCTCACTCTGTGTGCTATTTCATTCTGGTTTGGGCCCTGTTCTGCGGCTGATTGATCGGCAGACACAATTGTTTCAAGATTACTACCAAAGTGCTGGATGTACCCACGTGAGACATGTTTGCTGGAAATCACATGTGGCCAGAATATGGCTTAGGTCTTCATATTTACTCAAGCAAATATGAAAAGTACACATTCATATTTGAAGGTCTTTTCATTTTAATTTGGTATCAAATGTTTTATATGTTCCATATTGCTATTAGTTATTTACCTCTGACTTTTTCTGGTTCTTGTTCTCTAGGTGTACCTTATGTTTTTATTGTTGTTCATGCACAGTTGTTCCCATTTTCCCACCACTACTTCCCCCCTTCCCACCCTCACCTCCTACTGCTAATCCTTCCCCCCTTTGGCTTTGTCCATGGGTCCTTTATACATGTTCCTCATGTGTTGGAGCTTTCCAAAGTTATATTCCTGTTCGAATTCCTTTCTCCCTTGACATACTCTGTGTAAGTTTCCATATACCCCCATTTCTTTGAGGATCACAATATCTGATGACTGAAAATAATGATCTCCTACTAGGTCTTTCTCCTGAGCTATATAGTAGTACCTCCCTTCGTACCTGGATGCCGTATTTTCTTATCTCCCAACTAAACCCCTAGCTCCCCAAGTGCAGTACACTTACCTCTTTTGCATGCTGCCCCACCACTGTGCACACCACCCTGTAACACCTCACCCATCACTGCTGTCGCCACTGCATCTACCTGCTTCTCCCGTTCCTCCTTTGGTGGTAGACATCACTCATGGTCACCAGTATCTAGTTGTTTTGTAGCTCTCTATATATGAAAGGTCACACTTGCCTACCCATTAAGAATACATATGGTTGTGTTACTAGTCTGCTCATCAGTGACTTAGGAGCAGATTAATATGTGTCTCTCACTGCCATGCAAACACTTTTAGGAACTGGTGCATAATTCCCCATGTTTTGTCCCTCTGAGGGAAATGTTGAAATAGTGGCATCATAGTAACTTCACTCAGTCTGAGTGACTATGGGGCACAAATCCCCCAGTCAAACTCACCGAACAAGAAACAGACATTTGCTGTTTTAAGCTTCTGTGATTTGAGGTTTGTCTGTTAGCACATCATGACCTAGCCTTCTCTGATTGGTACACCTGTGCTGGTAAATGGGACCCACTCAGCTAAGTAATCAAGCATCACTAATGCTTTCCTTTCCTTGATTTTCTATACCCAGATGGTCAATAGCCCCGATAGTTCTCCCTTTAAATATCTCTTAAATCAGTTATTTTTCCTTTCCATCCAAGCTGCCACTATTCCTTTTGTAATTACATTTTTACAAACTTCCTAAATGGGTTTCCTGTGTCACCCCGCTTCGCCTATACACAAATATTTTTTTAATCTTCCGGAAAATTTCAAAATAAAAATCTGATTTTTAAAAATTTTTTGTGAATTCCTAGAAAATCTTTACTTAGGGTTCTTTTGAATATAGTCAACTTATTTTAAGGAGTAAGATTTTGGAATATCAGCATTATTTTGTGAACAGGACATGAATTTAGAAATCAAACATCTAAAAGTAGATCTAAAAGACAAGAAACTTCAATTGAGAAGGAAAGTAACTCTTCCCCCTAACACTACTTTGTGAGGTCGAACCATCCAACCCTAGTATCAACTCTGTCAAGAGAGAGGTGGGTGTGGAAGGAGAAGCAAAAAGGAAAGCAGGACCAGCAAACAATGGAACAGAAAGCTACATGACTTCCCAACTCCTTCAGTGTCTACAATTCATGACAATTCTATTTTCCAGTGTAAGTCTAACAACTAATCCCTAGACCCAACTACATGTTCACTCACTCTATTTTTCTCATCACTCTTCCACCCCTGTAGTTAACCACTCACTTGGAAAACAGCAAGCCAATGCTATTATCCCTGATTTTTAGGGGGAGAAAAGAAAAGGGTTTTTAAAAATGAGACAGAGAATGACCATTTAACCAGACCAATTCTGCACTTCTGTAGCCCAGCAAGGTTGCTTCCCAGGGATTCTGGTTAGCAGCTAATTTCTCCTCACACAGGGACTGACTCCTGCGGCTTGTCATTCGTTTGTGGTATGGACCTGTGAGTTTAGAGAAAAGTACTGCGAGCAATAATATCACTAAGCATTATTTTTATTAGTTCTCCTTTTATTTCCATAAGGGTTTATCTATGGAGGCCCATGTTTATATTTGGAAGACAGTAATGTGGAATATGCAAAAAAGCAATGTGAGTGGTGGCTGTACATTCTCTTAGCTGCAAAGCCTCCAGGGTCTCACCTGAAGCTGTATTTAAACTCATATATTTAAACCTAGAAGATAATTTCTAATGTTCAGTGCCCTACGGGACCTACAACTATTATTTCTACCTTAGATATAAATAACCAAGTGACAGGCAAAAGAAGGAAAATTAGTGATGATACAGCCTCTATGAAAACTAAAAATTACTTTCTAGAAAAATATAATCTTCCAAGACTGAATGAAGAAGAAGCAGAAAGCCTGAACAGACTGATAACAGCTGGTGAAGTTGAAGCAGTAATCAAAAAACTCTTGGCACACAAAAGCCCTGGACTGGATGGTTTCACAGAAGAATTTTACAAAACATTTAAGGTAGAGCTAACCCCTATCCTTCTCAGACTATTCCAAAAAATCAAAGAAGAGGGAAGACTCCCAAACTCTTTTTTGAGGCCAGCATCATCCTAATCCCAAAACCAGATAAAGATACAACAAAGAAAGAAAACTACAGGCCAATACCACTGATGACCATAGATGCTAAAATCCTCAACAAAATATTGGCAAACCACATCCAGCAACACATTAAAAAGATCATACACCACGATCAAGTGGGATTTATTCCAGCGATGCAAGGATGGTACAATATTCACAAAACAATAAACATAATACATCCCATAAGCAAAGCAAAGACAAAAATCACATGATTATATCAATAGATAAAGAAAAAGCATTTGATAAGGTACAGCACCCATTTATCATAAAAACACTCAGCAAAGTGGGAATAGAGGGAACATTCCTCAACATAATAAAGGCCATATAAAAGAAACCTACAGCCAACATCATCCTCAACAGGCAAAAACTAAATCTTTCCCACTAAGATCAGGAACAAGACAGGATGTCTGCTCTCATCACTCCTATTCTGCATAGTATTGGAAGTCCTAGCCACAGTGATCAGACAAGAAAAAGAAACAAATGGCATCAAAGTTGGAAAGGAGGAAGTAAAACTGTATTGTTTTCAGATGACATTATAGTGTACATAGAAAACCCTATAGACTCCACCAAAAAACTACTCCACCTATTAAGTGAATTTGGCAAAGCAGCAGTATAAAAGGCAATATTCAAATATCAAAGACATTTATGTACATGAATAAAAAAATATCAAAAACATAAATCAGGAAAAAAAATCCCATTTGCTATAACAACAAGAAAAATAAAGTACCTAGGAATGAACCTAACCAAGGAGGTAAAAGACCTGTACTCAGAATAACTCCACAACATGGAAGAAAGAAATTAAGGAAGACACAAGTAAGTGGAAGCATATACCGTGTTCATGGATTGGCAGAATTAACATCATCAAAATGGCCATACTACCCAAAGCAATTTATACATTCAATGCAATCTCTATTAAAATATCGATGACAAACATCTGTTCTATTTCACAGATATAGAACAAACATTTCAAAAGTTTATATGGAAACACAAATGACCCCCAAACAGCCACAGCAATTTTGAGAAAGAAGAACAAAGTAGGGGAGATCATAATACCTGATATCAAACTATATTACAAGGTCACTGTAATCAAAACAGTCTGATACTGGCATAAGAATAGACACGTAGATCAATGGAATAGAATAGAGAGCCCAGAAATAAACCCATGTCTCTACAGTCAATTAATATTCTACAAAGGAGGCAAAAGCATAAAATGGAGTAAAAATAGCCTCTTCAGCAAATGGTGTTGGGAGATCTAGACAGCTACACTTAAAAAAATGAAACTTGACCACCAATGTACACCATACACAAAAATAAACCCAAGATAGATAAAATACTTAAATATAAGTTGTGATACCATTAAAATAATAGAGGAGAACATAGGCAGGAAAATTTCAGATATTCTATGCAGCAATATTTTCACTGATATGTCCCCTAGAACAAGGGACATAAAAGAAAGAATAAACAAATATGACCTCATCAAAATAAAAATCTTCACAGCAAAAGAAAACATACACAAAATGAAAATGGAACCAACCATATGGAAAAATATACTTGTCAATGATACCTCGGACAAGGGTTTGATCTCCAAAATATATAAAGAACTCACACAACTCCACTCCAAGAAGATAAATAATCCAATTAAAAATGAGCAAAGGACCTGAACAGACACTTCTCCAAGGGAGGACATACAGAAGGCCCAGAGACATATGAAAGGATGATCAGCATCATTAGCCATCAGGGAGACACGAAATAAAACCACAATGAGATACCACTTCACACCAGTCAGAATGGCCATCATAAACAAATCAAGAAATTACAAATGCTGGAGAAGCTGTGCAGAAAAAGGAACCCTAGTACACTGTTGATGGGAATGCAGACTTGTGAAGCCACTATGGAAAACAGTATGGAATTTCCTTAAAAATCTAAAAATGGAACTGCTTTTTGACCAGGCAATTCCACTGCTGAGATTATACCCTAAGAATCCTGAAACACTAATTCAAAAGAACCTACGCACTCCAATGTTCATAGCAGCACAATTTATAATAGCCAAGTACTGGAAGCAACCTAAGTGCCATCAGTAAATGAGTAGATCAAAAAAATGTGATACATTTACACAATGGAATACTATACAGCAGAAAGAAAGAATAAGTTCCTGCCCTTTGCTACAGCATGGATGGATCTGGAGAGCATTATGCTAAGCGAAATAAGCTAGGTGGTGAAAGACAAATACCATATGATCTCACCTATAAGTGAAAACTAATCAACAAAACAAGCAAGCAAAAATATAACCAGAGACACCGAAATAAAGAACAAACTGACAATAACCAGAGAGGAGGGTGGAGGGGGATAATGGGAGAAAGAAGGGGAAGGGATCAAGGTACATGTATAAAGGACCCATGGATAAAGCCAAAGGGGGGTAGGATTGATAGGGGGAGGTGGGGGGGATAGGGCAGGAGAGAGTGGAGGACGGAAAATGGAAACAACTGTACTTGAACAACAATGAAAAAAATAGGCTCATTATAAACAATCTTTTAAATTCAAACCTAAAATTGAAAATGGTTTATTTTTCTGCCTCTTACAAAATTAAAAACTGTACTTTTTATATTAATTGTTATTTATTCAACAAGAGAAAAACCTAAGAATTACTGAGTGTTCACATTATAGTTTCCAAAGGGGAAAAAATAAGGTAATCATAAAACAAGTTAATAGTCAATTATTGTTTTTAAAAAAATTCTCCAAAGATTTAAATACACTCAGATGCTTTAGGATAGCTTTTTCATGCATACATACATCCCATAATCTAATATCTGAATACTTATTTAACTATTAAAAATTTGCAAAACTGGTAGCAATGGGAATTATATCGATAAATTTTTTTCAGAGTGAATATTGTCAAAGGCATAGATTTGAAACATGGGAGTCCTCTCTTCCCATACACAGCTCCTGTCTGAACACACAAGTGCCATATCATGGGCAGCATTGGCTCCAGTCACTCCTTCGGTGTTGTTTTTTTGATCATGATGTTTCAGCCTAAGTTGTCTTCTCATGTATATCTTGGGATGAAACACCAAGAAGAAATAAGTGGGAACTAGCAGAGGACAGAAAATAGAGCTGTTTGGAAAATCTGGGCATGAGGCAGTTAGAAGTAATCAGGAATAGAATGGAGCAGAGGTAAGAGACACCATGGAGAGAAAAGTTACTGACCACCAAGGAGCTTGCGAATCCTACAAGAGATAAAACCCAAGTGCTGAGCGTGCTCCTGCTGCAACCCAAGCAGCCCAGCCGCCCATTTCCCAATTCTCCAGTTAAGCCAACCCTCCTATTTACTGGACTGGGGCCATGTTGGATTTCTCTTGGTTTTACAAGACATGGCAACTTTGTTTCCCTTCAATGTCTTCGTACATGGTGTTCTCTGTGCTTCACATGCTCTTGTCCCCACACTTACCTCATTTCCTCCTATCTGTCAAGTCTCAAATTAAAAGCCACTTCACCTGAGAGGCCCTCCCCAATCTCCAATCTGCACTAGATCCCCTATCAGATCCTCTCGTGGGCCCTGCACATTCAAACTAGTAAAGCAAAAAAGGAAATTATTCTGGAGAGAAAAAGTGAGTAGGCAAAGACTATTTTAGGTGATAATTATAATAATAATCTTAGTTGTGTGTTTATTCTTTTATACTTATCAACAAATTTAACCTCCTTTTTTTCATGAGGTCCCCCTGTAACTGGAGAAGCAGAATGGATGAATGCATGAGAGGCAATTGGCTGTACCTTGACCCAAGTTTAGAGATGCTTGTTGTATTTGTGGTAAGAAGTTATTTTTAGCAACAAATCCTTGCATTTTGGTCCCATCTCAGGCTTTCCTACTTGCTTCTCTATGACCTTTCCCGGCAGGCTCACACCAGAGACAGGTCCTGGTTTGGTTGCAGCTGGATTTTCAATGTTTTAGCAATAATTTTTGCAGACTCTTCCTTCCAAGGTTAAAATCCACTAGGCCCCAAACTCTTGCCTCCATGTTAGTTGGATCACTCAAATTTAGGTATTTCTGTTCCATGGATACTTAAAAATTTAAACTTTGAAATGATGAAAACAAACACTTTACTAAAAAGAAGTAAAAATAGACATGCGCATGCCTTACCACACTAACAAAACACAGATTTGATTCTGCTGTAGTTCCCAATCCCATCTCACTAGCGCACTGGTGAATCTTAGTCTTGGTCACAGTCCCATATGGCATCTATCTAGGCGAACATTTTACAAATACTTACACCTAATTTTCTTTTTTTATTCAACTCCAATACTTCTAGAACGCTATCTAAGAGGTGTCTGCAGACTACCCCTGCATTTAAGTCCACTTTACAATGTTTCAGACTGTCTGATCTGCTGCTGCTCTTGCTGTTACTACTACTCTTTTCACTTTCATCCATCTCTGTCTTTTTGCTGTTGCACACCCATGCATTGTGTGACATTGTTGCAGAGAAGTGTGTCCAGTCTGGAAAACCACCACACTAATTTTTATCTGATGGGCTGTGTGTACTTGGCACCCAGCATTATCCTGTGCTGGGCTCAGTTTTCTGGCACTGCAGTAACTGCAGAGCCATACCAACCTGTGCTTCCTTCAAAGTGCTCATTACAGACTTGAGAAGCAAAGGATTCTCTGCAGTCATATTGGCCAACATGGCTGATGGGCCAGGAGGCAGAGTGGTACTGCTGTCCTGGCTTCACATTGTTGTGGTCTATGGATAGTCTTAGGTTTCAATGATCACTCTGTTCTGGATGATTCTTGGTTTGCTCTACAGTAGGAAGGACTATTCATGGGAAAGGCACATTGGCAGGCTACTGTATTCTCAATGGAAAAAATGTCTCTTTCATGTGTATGGTTTACATACCTTCTGTCAATATGACAAAACTCTGAATTGTGTTCAAATTGCTGCTTTCAGAGAAGAAAAGTCTTTAAAATTATTTTTCTTTTCACTTTTATACTTTTCTGAAACGATATTTACATTTTCAACCATATTAATGTTTTTTGGTATTTATTCCCATCCTATGTATTAAGCAGGGCAAGTGCTATTCTTTTCTTTGGGGGTAAAGAGAAGGATATCAAACTCAGGATATCTAAAATCCTCATGGTCACTCAGTCGGTAGAACTGAGAAAATGCAACTCCTGTTTTCTTATTCTGAGCTCAGTGTCTTTCTGACAACATTGTATTCTGTAGTCAGTGGTGGTGAAAACAAAATGATTTCATTATCAATGCTCTTCTATGTATTTCTTCACGTACCCATGCATTTCTTAAGCTTTGGGGATATGGTTGGATACGTGTGGGTGGGAAATAATTGTCAAGGGCAAATAGTGAAGTATCAATAAAAAGATAAGAGAAGCAAATGGAAGGATAATGGTCCAAAAACTTTAGCAAGGACTTAGAATCAGAGAAGTGGTTTTAAAGCTTCAAAAGGGAAAAGAATAAGATTACGATTTGCTCTCAAATACATAGAGTATACACACTTATTCCAATGGCATTTGCGTTTCACAGGGAAAAACTTCTTGCCATCTCAAGAACTGATGAAGCTTAAATGTACTAATGAGCAAAAGAATAGTGCCCAGCATTCCTGGACTCCAATCCTTACTCTGTCACTAGATACATCTTCCCATTGTAAGGTTTTCTATTTATAACAAAAGAAAGGAAAAGTATTTTTTTTTTCCTCTTCAGGAAATTTAGACATTAACAAAGTGTTTTGAGCAGGGATAGCATGACTTACACATCACCGTTATATCAATGACTTACAACTAATCCCAACAGCCATGAAATCCTAAAATTATTCAACCTGTCATGTGTTCATCTCAAGAGAGCTTAGCATGTGCAAAGCGTATGCTCTTAAAGACCTCTTCCGTTCCAGTGGGTTGTACCGATTTTCTACTTTCCTCTTTCAAGGCAACTTCTTACTCAGAGAAAAAGAATGGCAGTGGGGAAAGGTTTTATTTGTTGTCGTTGGTGTTGTTTAAATGAGAGCTATCATTGAAAAGCTCTGAAAGGTATATATAGATTAGGGGGGAATTAAAACAAATGAAAAACTAACATAAGCCTGTTTGAAACTTCAGTCATCTTCATTAAAATGCTTCTCATGAGCACTCCAGAGGACGACTGATCAAGTATTAGCAAAAATCAACGATAGCCATCATCTTTCCCCTCAGGGAACACTTTAAAAATAATCCTTGCAGCATGTCACAAAAGTCAGTGAACAGGAATTTGAAGATACAAACGACACCATCAGTATTTCTGACTCTTCAGATCGCGGGTGAGGTGCAGGCCAACAGGTGGTCAGAGCCGCACAGGACGAAACCACCCTGGACATGTAGTTTTCGGATGACTTTTGCTTGAGAACTTCTATTGTTCTGATTTCTGTATTATCCATGGGTTAGGTGGTGCTATTGTCAATATGGTGTGTGAGTCTAAACACAGTAAGAACCACTTGGGACTTATTAATGCTGATTTAATGTTGGGCGAGACAGAGCCAAGAGGAGGTGTCAGTTCAGGTTTGTGTCTGTTCCATGACTGGATAAATATATGTTGCTTTCTATTTACAGAAAATGGCACTTGTCCTGCTCTTGTGGTGCTAAAATGGATAAGGATGAATAGTGCAGACAGTTCTGTCAACTGTACTTTAGGCTGTCTAAATGGTTTCTACAAATTCCCACCTACAATGGACAAGGTCAAAAGCACTGAGGAGGTGTCACCTCACTGAGACGGAAATACACCTGGCTTCAAGCCCCACACAACTATCCCTGATGCTAAAATTAGTTCTAAAGATGCCTGAGTACTTTATCTTTCCATCTCACATTTGCTTTTATTAAGCACAGAGGACAGTTCATAAAGGAAGAAAAATTAGTCTAACCAGATTAATTGAGCTCTAGTAGAAGGGAGGGTGAACATTGCCATTCTGTCTACTTCTGAAAGAACAACGAGGCTTTTATTATTGCCCATAACGCCGAGTGCCTTTATTTGTATTTCATTCTTTCCTAGGCTTCAGGTGCACTATCACACCAGGGGAGGGAGTTCAGAAGTGTGTCTCTGCTTCATGTCCTTCAGGAGAAAAGAGACCTATATACCCAAACAAAATGAAACACACACACACACACACACATACACACACACACAAATCGATCACATGAATAGAACCGAGATAACTAATGTTCAGGAAATGATATTAGTGGACCTTGCGTGGCAGCTTTCTCTGTGTTTTCCATAACCTTAGTTTCCATCCTTCAGTAGCCATAAGAAACATCTAAGATCTTTAATATAAATTCCACATTTAAAAAAAAGATTCTAATGGCAATGAAAAGAGACTTGACTTTGGGTGGTGAACACACAATACAATGTACAGATGGTATGCTATAGAATTGTACACAAGAAACCTATATAATTTTATTAACCAATGTCACCCCAATAAATGTATTAAAATATTTTACAATATGCTAGAGGCTTATCCCCAGATATTCTGCTGTAGCAAACAGTGTCAAAAATGGGACATCTTAAAAATCTATTTTTAACAAGCCCACAGATAATACTAATGCGATTGGACCACGGAGCCCACTTTGAGAAACACTGCTTTACATGACATTGATTACAGTAGTGATGGATGTGCTGAAAGTTCTATTTTTATTGTATGAAGGGCAATTAAATAACTTCTCCCTGCTTTCACCTCACTACCTAAATAGAAATAATTTTTATCTTCTCAATGAAAAGTATAATTAGATTTCAAAGGACTTCCGGTTCTACCTCATCCACTTTCTTCTAGATTCTATGCCATTTAGTCCAGCCTAATTTTTATCAAGATCATCTCCTGGAGCTAAAAGATCTAGGAGTGATCAAAATATAATTGCACCTGAAGCTACAATTGTACATTATCACTCTCTGTTTCACTTTGAGTTAATTCAACTTTGCATACAAACAGTAAGTTCATGGCTCTTTGGCAGATTCATTGAGGGTCATTTAGGGACATAAAAAGTAGTCACACGTGTAAGTTTGGAAGACACCTGTGTCTCATAACACTTAACACAAAACTTTGTGGTGGAGCAGCAACAACAGTACAAATATGTGGAAATTCGGGGCAAAAAGAATACTTCCGCCTCAGGAAACATTGCAAAGCATGTAACAGACACAGCATCTGAGCTGAAAACAAGTCCAGAAAGGCAAAGGGCAAATGTACATGTTTATTGAATGTGTACAATGCACCACGTGTTTTATTTATGCGGTATAGAAAGAAAAAGATGGCAGCCCCATTCCCCTGGGAAGAAAAAATAGATTTTTATTTAGCAACACTGTGTAACTGATAGACAATGTAGACACAATGGAAATAGTCCATTTGTGTAGGATCAACACAAACTAAAACTGAGCTGTCAGGAAAAACTATAAAAGACTTTGAAATGGAAAAAAAAAAAAAAAAAGCCCTGGCTGGGAACTCAGTTGATTAGAGCATTGTCCTGTTAAGTCAAGGTTGTGGGTTCAAACCCAGTTTAGGACACATACAAGAATCAACCAATGAATGTATAATTAAATGGAACAAAATATAGATGTTTCTTTCCCTCTCTCATTCTCTCCCTCTCTCTCTAAAATCAATAAATAAAAATTAAATTTAAAAAAAGAAAAGAAAAAATCAAGGAGTCCTATCTAGCTTACCCTTCCAGGTGATCCCCTGCTTTTATTGTCTCTGAGTTCTTGTAACACTCGGTACACTACAGAATATTGGTAGTAATACAAATGATTCACGTCCATAAATGTGTGAATTGTGTCCAGAGGAGATACAGTATATTATCGTCCTGTAAATATCAACCAATTTAGCCACAACACATGTATGTTACCCTTTGAATTTTCTTTGGAACCATTGGTAACATCTTACTAGTCCTTCCATTAAATAATGGGTTAAATAAAATATTTGTCACGTGTTAATATTTATTTATTTGTAGTCATGAGTTTATTTTTAACAAATCTTTAACAAAACCAAAGAAAGAAAATTGATCTGCATAAGAAAGTAAGATTTTTTTTAGTGTCTGCAGGTACATGAAAATAATAATGATAATGATAATAATAATAATAATAAAAGGAGAACAGGGTGGTAGGTTCGAGTCAGTAAGTCATGACAAAAGCATAGAGCTCATGAGGAGGAAGGACCAGCGAACTGAGCCAGTGGCAGGGGTAACCTATGAACTTTTAGAGTGGGAGAGCTAACATTTTCTGTTGGCTATGCTTCCCCCCCACGCTACACACTCATTCCTCCCATGCCTTAACACGTGCTCCTACTCTCACAGCGTGTGCACTGGTCAGTGCACGATCATCGGGAATGGAGCAGGCAGGCACGGAGGTTGGCAATGCAGAGGTTAAAGCCAGAAGAGCCAGACAAGTGAATGTTCTGAATCCCGCCAGATATCTGGAGGGATGAGGGACTACATAATGAATGGGTGATCCAACTAATATTTATTAAATGCTTTAATTAATAAAATTTATTTTTTAGAGAAGTCTTTGGCTCACAGAAAAATTGAGCAGAGAGTACACTGAGTTCCCATATACCCCTTGTGCCCCTCACAACCTCCCCCACCATGGACATCTTGCAGCAGAGAAGTACAATTGTCACAATTGGTGGTCTAAATTGACACATCACTATCACCCAAAGCTTTAGGGTACGTTAGGGTTCCTTCTTGATGTTGACGTTCTATAGGTTTTGAAAATGTAGAATAACATGTACCCACCATTGTAGTATTAGATGTGAAATTTTAAAGGATGAGTTAATACCAACTGAATGACTTAGCCATATCCCAGGGCCTGACACCCAGGTGCCACATCCCACATCTTCTTTCAAGCAGCCAGACAAGGTAAGTTTTATTAAGTCTATTTTGTTCAAGAAGAAATGGATATTCGGGGAGGTAAATTGACCTCTTCAAGGTTGAACTTCTAGTAAGTGATGGAGTTGTATAAATTGATCTGCCTCCAACATCCCCACTCTCACCATTATTTCATGCCACCTTCTAAACCATTTGTACTTGTGGAAATAGCACCAGATGAAATATTTTGTTTGCTTTATTGATGTACTAAGTAAGTGATGCTCCACCCAAAACATTAGCGACATCAAGAGGACCAGAGAGAAAACATACCAAAAACAGCTTCAACTTTAGTCAGCAGAGTCGAGCCTACAGTGACAGTGAGGGCAAGTACACTTGAAACATTTGAAACAATTTTTGGAGCCTCTCCACAAAAACAAATGGGTTTATAATCACAGTGTTCAGGCACTAAGCTCCTTAAATGCAAAGGATCAAGTCCTCACACCTTTCAGGATGAATGATAATTTCCCAGTAAAGAGAGACATATTAGACCTGTCATAGGCAGATTTTGTAATAATCAGGGCTACATCTGCAAAAGAATCAAGGTTCCACATTGTCAGTTTCAGCTTTTCTAGTTAAATTAATTTCTTCCTGATAATACAACCTTCTGGGAGGAAATGAACGAAGGGTTGGGGAAAGGATATATTCAGGTAAAAAAATATCCTACTAAATTTATATGGCTTTGTTTGTTATGAGGTAAGGAAAAAAAAACCTGAGATAAAAATGCAGGAGCACATATCTGAGAATCCAAGCTCCTCGCTGTATTTCCTGTATTCGTTGTTGCAACAACATGGCCCTGTAACGTCACTCTCTTCTCTTCCTAAAGCAGGTTACTCAGTCCCTTCTGCCCCTTCTGCCCCTTCTTCCTTTTCTTCCCAGAGTATCTGCTCCAATGGTCATTGCCACATCCTCCAAGAAATCTTCCCTAATTATCCTAGCTTAACCTTGACCCTCACTTTGTTCCCTCAGCCACTTCCAGCCAGTTGTTCTCTGACTCCATCTTTACCCTTCTTTATTTCTCTGCAAAGTACTTATGCTAACTAAAATTCATCACGTCTTCTTATGTCTGTTTGCTGCCTATCCCCTGCCCACCCAGCCACAAAGATGGCCGTGGACACAAGGACATTTTCCCAATCATTCATTGATGTCTTCCTGGCATCTGTAATAGTTTCTGGGACACAGATTATGCTCCATAAATATTTGTTGAACCAATACGTGAATAAAATATATAAGGCGGTGGCTACAGAGGAAAGGAGCCACATGTAGAGCTTTCTCCAGGCCTTTCCAGTTTCCCTAAATTGGTAATCTCCCTGGACTATAAGACGCCCATCACAGGCCTGCCATCATTGCACCAGTCCCTGGAGCACAAGAAGAAAACAAACACAAGGCCCTCCACCTTGTTCTATCCGGCCCAGCACCTTGTTTCTACCTGGCCGCAGCACCGAGGTCTCACTTAACTCTTAAGGAGTAGTTACATTTATACAGTCCTAAAATTACGATCAGCCCTTTGAAGGTAACCGCGAGGCTGATGTGCCCCTGGTGAGAAAGAGTTTGACACCCCTGCCCTAGAGGGACAGTGCAGTTGCGTGTCTGTGATGTCCTGTTATGCTGATTGAGGCTTGGCAAGACTATTTCTTTAACCGTTGACAAATCCACAAGTTGTTTGTGCATCTCATTGCACAATTTTGCTTAGAAACCTGGCTAATAAAGAAAACAGAATTGTACCCCAAAAGGTAGGAGAAATGGATGGATTTACAAACAAGGGAGTATGTTTTCAGTTACAAATTTTATGAAATATAATTCATAATTAAAAAATTGAAAAGATCATTCAGAATTGGTCTGCCCACAGTCTGCCTTATCTCAGGTATATCTGTGTTTCCAACCCTTCGGAAATGAGAGAACTTTCCCTCCCTCCCCAAACCTGTGTCTAGCCTTCAGTCTGCATGTGGTGTCCGGATTAGTCCTGCGCCAGGCCTGGGCAATGTTTGTTGCACTTTTGAGGGTTATCGTTTCGGCCTCTACAGACTGGGAGGAGGCCTATCTGCAGATACTGGAGAAGCCATCTTGGCTCTTTTCATAGGCCTCTCTTGGCCAAGCCATCCATCATACGATCTTTCCTGATCCATTTCTTTCAGTCTTGTGTCCAAAGCACGCAAGCAGGTAAAGGAGACTGTATCACAGGGCGGAAAGGTTGTGGACTTTACAATTATAGTCTACAGATTAAATCATGACTTTGGAACTTTCTAGATAAAGTAAATTTTGCAAGCTTTAAGAAAGTAATCTCCGGTGTTGAAGTAATGACAATTGTATTCCAAGATTATGAAAATGCAATGATATATAAAATATAACAAACTATACGTAATAGTAACTGAACAAAAACATTTTTAAAACTCCTTTCCTTAGGTGGTTGAAGCTGTATGTGCCCATTTATGAAACCCCATCCACTACCCCCAATATTGGTTTTAAGTAAGTATCTTGGCTTCCTCTTTCCATAGTGTTCTTTCTATTGTAGGTACCATTTTTCCTAAAGTTGGTGGATGCAAATGGAGTTTCCCTGCCCCAGCCCCCAATCTGACTCACACCCAATCCCACTTTACTACCGGAGTATGCCCAAACACTGGATCATGCATGAGTACCTCTGCCTCTCAACTACTTTCCTAATCCCTAAAATTTCCTGTGGCAAATGAATGGTCCAGACACATAAATCACAGATATGTGTTCCTAAACTTCAGAAACTAGAATCTGGAGGCATCTGAACACCTTGTAAGAACTATGGGTTTCACTATAAAATAACATACATCAATTTAAACTCTATAGAAAAAGATTTTAAATAATTATAATAATTATACTCATAGCATTATAGCATACTAGCTAATATATTACTCCCACTGTTTCTAAAATAATGTAATAATATGCCATACATGTGACATAAAACATAATTGGTTTTCAAAATGAGAGCTGCAAAAATCTCCTTTGAATATTGGAGAGAAAAGACGTATTGCTCAATTGCGATACATGCTGTTTCTACTTGGTATTGACTAAAATTAGAGCCACGCAGGCCCATGGGACTCTCACATTCCCATTCTGCTTGATGTCCCACGTTTGCTAGGGCACCTCAGGAGTTAACAATCTTTATTTCATGAGACATCCATAGGAATTTGCAGAATACTTACAAAACTTGAACTATTGACTTTCTCCTCCTTGGACTGAAGGTTTGTAGTGGTCTCAGACTAAGCCTTTTCCTAATTAAATGTTGGTGGAAATTAATTGTTTTAACTTAGATGCTATATAATCATAGGGAAGTGAATGTTCCCATTTTGTCCTCCAGTTTCCTATAGATGAAATGGAGATAATCTTAAAATGTCACCCAATAAGCTTAAACACTCCCATCCATATCACAAGCCTTAATCTCTCATGAGCTCCAAGACAAGCTTTTCAGTCACTTCTAAAACTCTGTTTTAGTAAACCTCAAGTTTTCATTATCCCTTTCCTGCAATGGGCTTCTCTGCAGAGCTTCTCTGGCTTTGCTGATAATACCATTATATCCTAATCACATCTGCAAATTTTGGAGTTCACTTGATGAAGAGAACCATCTCCATCTCTTCATCTTTCTCTTCCTCATTTTATGCATATGGGTACTCAACAGATCCTGATAATTCTATTCTCTGCAACACTTATGGTCTTGATGGTATTTTGTTTGTTTGTTTTTCTTTCAGCCTAGACTAATTCAATAGCTTCCCAATTAGCCTCGCAAATTCTAAGCATTTGCCTCTCTGTGCCTCACATTCCCATCCTTTATCAGGCGAACATATAAATCAGGTTAGTTCATTTTCCTCCTAAAAACTGCATGGCTTCCTCATTGCCTCCCAAATGAAACCTCAAATTCTTATGGATTTTTAACTATCTAGTTGCAAATTATCATTCTAGTCATGCCTCTCTGCATAATGCTGGCTGTCTGACGTCCTAATCAATTTCAAAGTGCACCCTGAACTGTATGTCTTGATGTTTTGGCTCCTGCTGCTCCCTCAATTCTCAAGTCTTTATTGAAATCCTTCTCATCTTTCAAGACCCGATTCAGTTGCCACTATTTCTTTGGATTATCTAACCCCATGTTAGAAAAAATGCTTCTTCTCTTGGATGCCTATAGTTCATTTGTACATTCACTTGGTACTTATTACATTCTCCTCCCCTGCTGTCTTAAGAGGCAACATAAGGGATTTTGGGAGCATGTTAATGACATCAGGAAGACCTGGTTTACAATGGCGACTTTACGCCTTACTGGCTGGGTGACCTTGGGCAACATACTTAGTTTAAATTATCTCACCTCTTTTTATCATCTCAAAAATGTGGATAATAATAGCTACTTCATGTAATTATTGTGAGGACTAGAGAAATCGATATACTTATAAATATCTGCTATAATTTAAATAATAGGAGTCAGAAAGAAATATTTTCTCTAGATGGCTTTCACTAAATAAACTCCTGTGATGTATTCTCTCCAGAGAGATAGAAAACAGCACTTAGAAAATCTGAGATAACAACAACACAATTGTCTGAATTTTGTAGATGAATTGTATAAGTCCCGCAGATTGTTTTATGTTTCATATACCCAGGAGGACACAGGAAATACCCTCAGGATACAGAAGAGGATATGCAGTGTATCTTCTAGCTGAGACTGTTGCAATGATCACACTAGCTGTTGATCTGTCCTGCCCTCTAGGTGGTAAGCTCCTTGAGGATGTGAATCTTCTCATACCCATTCCTGGATAACCTTAGTGCCTCAGTGGAGTGTATTGGGGTTAATAATGTTGAATTGAATTGAATTAAACTTAACTACATTGACGCTAATCAAATCTACGCTAACTAAATGTGTGCGTCAGAAAGAGGTATGCTATTTGATATTCATTTTCCTGCTGCTCTGTTCTACCTCCTTGACCCGCTGTTCTTTGTTTAGATTAGCATGAGAAGTATCTCACAGCCTCCCTTTTCTTCCATTAGCTTCCATCTGTTGCTTCTGCTGTATTACATTCTTCCTGGGAAGAGTTGCTTTCTCTAATTATTTCACTTTGGTTTAATCTCCCCTTTCATGATGGACATGTTATTTGTACAGTCTGTAAAGTGTTTCATTAGCAGAGATGTGTACACTAGGAAGAGGGCGTGTTTATTATTCATATTTGTCATTATTCTGGAGCTGTAATCGCTTTTCTCATTTTGGCTTTTCTGAGCCTCCTCAATTTGTCTTCCTTTCGCTCGTCTTCCTTCAAAAGCAGCCTGACTCCAGTGATAATTGCTTGAATCTGTAACATATTAGTTGGGCCTTCTGATGTCTTTCTGTGTGACTTCATGAGGAAGGGCAAAGATGCACCGAGGCCTCTCAGCCAGTGGACTCTGAGTTGTTTTCCTCTGCTCTCATCACCAGACGACACCAGGCATTTCCCAAAATGAGTCCACAGCATGTTTGCTGACCTATTACCCATCCTCTGAAAGCAATCATTGAACTCATCCATCTGCTCTGGCAGCACACATCCCTCTCTTCCCCCCAGTGAAATTAAGATTGAAGCCAAGGGTAATTGTAATTTTGCTATCAATAACAGCTCTTTCATAACATATTAGAGTCAAAGTATTATTTCTATCAGCTTGAAAGTTGGTGGTTAATAGCACCATTTTTGCCTAAGCCCTTCTCTTGAATCAGTGTCTAAGAACTACTTACAAAGCCTACTAAGCACACACAGTTCTGATCTCAGCTCCCCCAAATTCGGATTCAGTGGGTCTGAAATGGAGCCAGGAATATGCATTGTTAACAAATTCCCCAAATGATCCTAAGGCAGGTAGTCCAAATTCAATATGTTGAGTATATTTAAAAATGTGATACACTTCCACCAGATGTCTAAACAACCGTAAAATTTAGAGGGGAAAAAAGAAGTTCATTCAAATGGTCATTATGGGATAAGAAAGTGGGTAAAATTGTTAAATTGTGAAGACTAGAGTCAGAATAAATTCAAGACGGGTGAATGTCTGAGACGAACCTTTGTGTCTGCATTTTGATACTTCAGCCACAACCACTAATAAACAATGGTTCCAATATGAGTAACAATTGCTGAGTAACCAATTAACCCAAAATTTTGTGCATTAAAATAACAGTTATTATTTCATAATTTGTATGGATCAGGAATTCAAGAAAAATTAGAATGACAAACTATTCTGGTTTGCCTGGGACTCAGGGTATTCCTGAGACATGGGACTTTTAGTGCTTAAACCAAGATAGTTCTGGAAAACCAGACGACTTGATTACCTTGGACTTAGCTGGGTGGTTCTGGCATAAGGTATCTCAGGTGGTTGGATATCAGTATAGTCTACTATCACCTGATAGCTTGACTGGCTGAAGGATCTGCTTCCAAGATGACATACTTACTATGGCTATTGGACAGACGCCTTCATGTCTTGCTGGCTATCAGCAGGAGACTTCAGTTCCTCCCGGCACAGTTCTCTCCATGAGTGGACACCAGCGTATCCACACTATACAGGAGCTAGCTTCATCCAGACTGAACAATACAAAAGAGGAATCAGGGAGGAAGATGCAGTGCTTTTTCTAACCCAGCCTCCAAAGTCACACGTCACTATTTCTGCTTCCTTTTATTTATTTGAAAATAGTTACTCGTTGCAGCCCACAAGGTAGTACAATTAGGCTCCCCCTCTTGAAGGAAAAAATGCCAAAGAATTTGTGGATATATTTTAAAGTACCACAGCTTCCAATGTTTTCTTCAAATTCAAAACCTTCCTAGAAGATGACTTGGTAGCTATTCATGCCCTCTAACTAACATGGAAAGAATTTCAAGTTAGAATAAAATAATCTCTTCCTGACATTTCTTTTGGTAGCTGAACTATAGGTGACCTCTCTGACCTTCAGGAATTATGTTCTTGTTGCTTTGATAAGAAAAAATAAACATTAATGCTATTTTACTCAAAGACAGCTCACATTTCTAAGGTAAATGCCAGTAGGTTTCTTTCATGGCTGTAGGTAAGGTGGAAACGTGGCAAGTTCGTAATTAACCAGATCAGTATGTTCATCAAAAATTTCAGAAAATTGCTGCCAAATTTTTTTTCATTTTATTTTCTATAGAATTACTAGCTAAGCAGAGCATGGAAGCCAGACTTTAACAAATTTTCTATGAGACCATAGGCCAGTGCTTTTCTTGACTATTTTATATACATGTAAAATGAAGAAATTTGTCTAAAAGTTCTTTAGGATATTTTCTCAAGATTGTCTGAATCGCTAGGAAATTTGCTAAATCTTAAGAGAGAATGGACCAGGCGTATTTCCTTGAGTCTTGTTGAATCTGGAAGAGTGGAGCATAGATTGGTGGACCGGTCCATCCCACTGATGAGTTGGCAGGATACTCCAGCCACTCCTTAAGGGTAACTCAGTATCTGAGAGATAATATAATACAATATCTGATGACCAGGATGAGTAAGATGTCATCAGAACACGTGGCTTTACAAACACATCACTTGAAAAAAAAAGCAGACCCCCTCTGAAAACAAAAGGTTCCTGAGGAACGTGACGCTTTCACATGCGCTGGAAACACCCTGGCCCTCTACATCCGGGAGGCTACGGGAAAGCATGCGACGTGCAGTGCCCTGTGTTCACTACCCGTTTTCCATGCCTCGGGTTACAACCTGATACGTCATTGTCATACGCATCAACTCAATTCCTTGATCAAATTCCCCCCACATCATTCAACAGAGTCATCATCTTCACTTATCAGTAAGCACTCACAGCCGTAAAGATTAATTAAATGTCTTCCTCCCTATTTATTTGTCTTCTCCTCTGTGTTTAAAAACTTAATTTAATATAGCCTAATACAGTTAGTTGGGTCTCTTTTTTCCTTTCAGATGTTTTCCTTAGAAATGCAATGACTTGTTTGCTTTAACATTTAACATATATTTAAAAACTTTGCATACATACAGATATCAATAAATACTATCTCATACACAAACACCAAAAAAGAGAGAAGTATCATTCTCTCACAATAAACAAAGAACAAACAGCTTTGAGAGAACTGTTCCTAGGCAGAGTAACATGACTCTACTGTTAATGACCGAAAATGGCATATTCTTTTACCTAATACACACAAAAAAGATGCTCAGAGGATTCTAACATAAGAGCTGCCCAAGCTGTGAAATGTTCCTGGGTTCAAATCCCTCCCCATTGTGTGGCATCCTTGGCAGCACCCAGTGCCTTCATCACAGACCAACTCAAGAAACTGGTATCCGTTATCTTCAGCATATGGCATGCACACAGGTGCCATATGGCATAGGTACAATGCAATGACATTCAACTTCCACCAATTCAAATATGCAAGGTCATATACAAATAATACTTTTAAAAATAAGCAGGTTTCGACCACATGGTTCTAAACACAAGCCAGATACTTCATCTGGTGCAAAATCCAACAAAACAGAAACTTCTTTCAACACCACGGGGAAAAACTAGCTGTGCAGCATGACCATATTCTTCATGGGAAATTTAAAGGATTCTTCTTGAGTAATTTATGACTACATGCAAGTTTTGTCATAAATCATGACTTTGGAGCCTTACTACAAAGGACAAGAATAGGTGGAGAGTAACCTGGCCTCTTAAACAGCATAAAGGGAACCCAGGTACCCCAGAGAGGTCATGGTGTCCATCGTCCCAGATGAAAGACCTGGCCCTCACTAATCAACACAGTCTCCCATGGCTGTGTCTTCTGACACTGAAGCTGATGCAACATCATAGTCAGCTGGCTTCCTGTTTATTGGCTAGAGTATGGGAAAGGAACATATTGAACTACACAGGAGGGTTCCAAAAACACTGCAAAGATCAAGGAGTGATGTTTTCAAAGAGTCTCCAATAAGATATCTTGCCATTGCTTCTCTTGTCTGCACCCCCACCTCTATCCTATTCCCTTCTGCTTGCTTGAAAAGACAATCATTGCCTTAAGTGATTAAGTGCTTCCTTTCTTCTGACTCATAGTTCATAAGACTAGAGCAAGAATTTCAATTAGCTTTCTTCCTCTGTGAAGGGAAAAACAGAAAAGAAAAAAGAAAAAGAAAAGAAAAACCAGGCCTTGGAGAGCAGGGTTGTCAGGAAGCATTTTCAATGCCTACATGCTGCCTTCTTTTTCACTAGGGCAAAACTACAATAAGACAGCAAATAGGCCCAAGATTCAAATGTTCCTTAAATGAGCAGTTGCTATATTAATTCCCTGTTTGACATCTTCCGCCAAACCACATAAATGCGCTACACAGAAAGACTATTTGTAGTTACTCAGAAGGGCTCCAGGAACACTTAGAATTAGAACACAGCCTAGTCTCTAGTTAGAAACCTTAGTTCCAAGTTCCAGGTGGGTGGCTACTTACTAGATGTGAAACATTGGGTACACTGCAAAATTTTCTAAAACCCCGTTTCCTCGCCTATAAAATGGAAAAATATTAATACTTGCATTGCAAGCTGGTTATGAGGATTAAATGAAGTCGTATGTATGAAACTGCTTTATTAACTATAAAACACTATGATGGAAAATAAGGGCCCAGTGACAAAGACTAGGGAATCCAGAGCCGGGCCGCCCGGTGAGACACGTGCCTCCACTACTGCCTAGCTGTGTGATTTAGGAATTCTTGACCTCTTGAAGTCTCTGTTTCCCTTCTGTAATATGCAGATGTCATGATGCTAGGATGATCCACCAAGCATCGAGACTAGGGCCTGGCATACTGCAAGCAAAACTTAACTGGCAGCTACTATTACTATGTAACTGTTATTGACATTTTTGTTGAGTGATAGTAAGAAAAGCAATGTGAATAAAGGAAGAAGAGATACACAATAGAAAGAAAATGATGGCACTACCTGAAATAAAGTTTATCTTAAGAAAGGAAATAAAATAGTGTGTGTTAACCATCCAGTATACTCAAAATTCAAAAGTCAGGCCCAGTTATATAAAAGAACTGCTTTTTAAGAAGGAAAGAAGGAATGTTCCCCAGTTAGAGCACAGCCTAGTTCCTTAACACAGCAAGGCTTCAGCATCTTGTTCTCATGAGTGCATCTCAGTACTGACTTTAAGAATTGTCTTTTGTCACCAGGGGAGGAAGGACCATATGACACTCACGTTGGGTTGATGAATCTATTTAACAGTCAGGTAAAGGTGAGTAATAACACTCAGCAAGAGATGGAAGGACTGATGCTTCATTCAAGAATTAGCACTGACAAAGAAGCAAAACACTATTCAAAAGGGTGAAGACAACAGATATGCAAATGGTCCCATAGTATTTCTTCAGTACACTTCAAACCTATAAATGGGTCACAGTCTTTTGTCTTAGAGAATGAAGAGTCTAACCTTCTCCCATAGTGAAAATAGTGCCAAGGGTATAATTTCCCCAGCAACTCCTCTTCTGTCTTTTGTAACCTTCCATTTAAAAGTAGTCATAACCCCAAAGGAAGAGAACAGCTGGTGGGGGATCAGGACAACAGCAAAAACAACAGTAGTTGCAATATTTTCATTTATCTTGCTCCTACCATGTGCCCGCACCCTGATTAAGTGTTTTCTATGTGCATAATCTCATTTAATCCTCCTAAATATCCTGTGGAAGGAGGATTACAGAAGGAAACTAAGGCTTGTAGAAATAAACAACTTGTCCAAGTTCATACAGATAGAAAATATTAAATCTGGCATGTAAGTCCAGTTCTACCTGACTCCAGAAAAAGCACCTTACATCCCTATCCATATATGTGTGTTTGTGTATCCCTATCCATATGTGTGTGTCCCTATCCATGTGTGTGTGTATCCCTATCCATATGTGTGTGTGTGTACCATATACCTACCTGTTACGTCACTGTTAGGTGAGTACTTATTTCTCACACAAAAGAGACTAATGGGGGGAGTGTTCTGGGCAGGAATCAGTAACATCTGTCTCACGCCCACTGTCCACACCCAAATATATTGAATAGTGAGTACACATGGGAATCTGCTTTTCTTGTTGCTGGTGTTATTTTTAATGGATAACATGAAGATAACAATCATAAATAGGAAAAACAAGCCCCTTTGCTGAAAGAGCTTAAAATCCAAAGATACCAAACAAATATTCGAGGAAGAGAAGTCACGTGCAAAGAAAAGCTAAGGCCCTGCTTGCTGCAGGCAGGAATGATCTGAAATCAATAGGCTGATCCCCAGCAGCACCAGAGGAAGACACATGGGTCCCTTCCTAGTGGCCAAGGCACAAAGTATGTGGAGAGGCTGCCGCTATTGTTTCCCCTGCAATCGACCAGAATGCAGGGAGAGCATGTCATTAATAATCATTAGCTCGAGGCTTACAGGTGCTACAGCAGATGTTGCCTGGCAGGAAAATTGGCAGCATCTGAGATCACGAACCAGGAGGTAATTTTCCTCATGGGATGATTCTCAGAAGATGGCCAGCCTAATTCAAACCGTGTTCACTCTCCCAGCCTTCACAGGGGATGGGATCTTCACCTCATCTGACTCCCGCAGGAGTCGGATTCCCTACCTACGTGCTGTGTGCTCCCAATACAGCACGACTTACCCCCATCAACACCTCTGCCCCACTGTATTGTGTTTGTCTGTTTGTTTACATGCATTCCTCTAACTGGATCGTCAGTTCTTTAAGGAAAGGAGGTATGTTTTATTTATCTTTGTATCTCTAGCACTCAGCACATGGGAGTTCCTCAGTTATTATTGAAAAAATGAGTGAATAAATGGATGAACCAATAGATGGATGGACAGATGCATGAGTGGGTGGAAAGGGTAGGCTATAAGAATAATTTTTCAGTCAACTTTTACCCTCAGACCCAACACCCTCAAAAGTGACCTTGGGAGTCATCTATTTACACCAGAATACCACTTTACCTTTGGAAAACATTTTGTTATTTTACAATGTGTCTGCATATGTACAACTCAGCATAATCTTCAAAACAGTCTTTTATGATATATAGAGAAAAACATGATTGACCCATTTTAAAAGTGAGGAAAACAGCCCTCAAAGGATAAGTGACTTTTCTAGTGTCAGACAGTAAGTATGTAGTGTGGACAATAACATGCCTTTTGGAAAAACACCTCTTGACATGCTCCTGGGCCCTGACAGAGACGGACTACTTAACCATGAAACACCAAGGGAAATGAACACCCAACACTGCCCATCTGTGGATCTCTGACACACTAAGTAACGAAGTCAAGCTGGCCCACAGGCCAAAGAAACTGAGCGCTAGGAAGAACAGAAAGCACAGAGAAGCCATAGGTTAGCTGGTCATCCCTCACTGATGCCCCATCACATCTCTCTCAGCTCTCATGACGGCCATGTGGGAAGTCCTGTAAGATGACCGAAGAAGGAAGAAAAACCCCAAGACTGGTTTATACAGGGCTAGGCTTGGTAGGAAGGTGAAGGTCAGCGATGGAGGACGTGGATGAAAGCTGCATTACAGTCTCACTAGAGGGCAGCCTTGAAAGACAGCGAAGAGGAAATATCCTCCCAGGGGTGGCTTGGCCAGTGTTTTGATCATCTACCTCACATGGGAAAAAAAAAAACAGGACAGAGGTTAATAGATATGTGAACTCACTAGCAATGGCAAATGTCTTAGAGGTTGGTCAGGACCTAAAAGTAGAAGAATAGTGAGACAAGCCCTGGCTGGGTGGCTCAGTTGGTTGGAGCATCATCCTGTAAACCAAAAGATTGCAGGTTCAATCCCTGGTCAGGGCACATGTCTAGACTATGGGTTCAATCCCTTGTTAAAGCACATACAACCAATCTCTCTCTCTCTCTCCCTCTCCCCTCCCCATCCCTCCCTCTCTCTCTAAAAGCAATAAACATATTTTCAGGTGAGGATTAAAAAAAAGGAGTAATGAGATAAGACAAGACAAGGAACTCTGGGATAGAAGCATGTAGATGGAATATAGGCATAAGTGTAAACTGTAATAATATTTGCATTACCCTTTAACACCCATCAGAAAGCACGCACCACAGAAGAGACAGTAAATTATGCATTAGATAAATTGAATCAGTCAGTTGATGCTAGCCAGCCTGTGTCAACTGCCATCCCAAGTGCCAAAAGAAAAGAAAAACCACAGACACGTGAACAAAGTGGCAGGGATAGAGCTATGCATGGGACCAACAGCAGAGACTCCCACTGTTGACCAAGTCACTGTCACCTCTGAATGTCTAACCTGAAAGCAATGGAGACTAAAGTTGGGATCCCTTGAGGAGACCAACTGGCCACACCGTGGCAAATCGGCTACAAGGGGCCTCCTTAAGTCCATGATACATTCTCACTGAAACAGATACTTATTCTGATAAGCATTTGCCTTTCCTGACGGCAGAGTGTCAGCTGGCACCGCCATCCAGGGGCGATGGAGTACCTGACTCACAGTCATAGAGTTGCACACAATGCAGCATTGAACTAAAGGACCCATTTGTCTATGACGGGGGTGCTGGGGCGTGCCCATGGCCATGGGATCCCCTGGCTGTGTCGTACATGGAACCATCCGCGAGCAGCTGGCTAGGCATAGCTCTGTAATGATTGTCCCCCCCACACAATTGCCTCTCTCCCTGGTTACAAGCCTGGTATACAATGATAGCAAGGAAAGCTTTGAGTGAGATATGAGAGAAAAGTTTAAAAAGAGTCATCTTTTTAATAACTAAAAGTTTTGGGGAAATTATGGACTCTGACCAAAACGAATTAAGAGATCTGTTCCCAGGACTAGAGTTAGGAGTTGGAAGATTTGGCATAGCATGGTAGGGGACAGTAACTGAAAAATAAAGTCATTTCATGTTTGTACTCTTCTTCATTGAAAGTGCTTAATAAACTGGTTACATGCGTTGCTTTCTATCCACGATCAGCAAGGCCCACTCTGGGCGGGCACAGATGTCGCACCCATACCGTACAATTTGGGGTTCACAGACTGACTTCTTCAAAGGCTTCCTTTTCTCTAATGGATGCTAAATTATTCACATCCCTAAGTGCTTTCTGAGCATGGACTGCAATTATTAAGAGTCCTTTCTGCAACACCCATTCTCTCTCCCTCCATAAAAGAACCTTCTTCCCTATTGTCTTCCTCATTTGCAATTCATTCTCCTAATCATAGCAGCTTTGTCTGGACTACAGAATACCCTGAACACTTTCTATACAATTCTCTCTCACTTCAATCATGGGAGAAAGAAGCGGCAGCTGACTCACTTCAAGATTCACTCTTAAAAAAAAAAGTCATTGTTTCCTGATTGGAAAACACTTTAAATAAAGTATCCTAAATATATTTAACTGCTCTTTCATTTTAATTTAATACTGGGAGGTACAGGACAAAAAGAACTAATTGAGCTTTAACAATATGCCTTTGAAAGGTTGGAATTTTTTAAGTGGCTTTTTATTGCTGAAGGGTTAGAAAATCTCACTAAATGAAGACTCATTTTTTTGTTATTGTTTTTCGCCTCATACAGAATACCACCACATGTGTATATGTATATGTATGCATAAATGTATATAATATATACCTCCCAAATGAACAGTTTTTGCATTGTATTTTATAAACATTGACGTGTATTTGTAATGTACATACACACACCTCACAGGAAAAATTACACATATAATTCCTCGAAATTTTGAGTAATATGTATATTTATATTATTCAAAATAAACAATCTTTGAGCAATCTTTGATCAAAGGAGCCTAGAAGGATCAGCACGTACATACTCTGACTTCCCTTCTGTTACTATGATTCACGTGCTCCTGCTTCTACCTAGAGCTGGCCCCTCCACGTTTGCACAAGATCTCATTGCCCTGCTCCTACAACCTGTCTCTCTCTTACACCATTCATTTTCTTCTCTACTGTGTTTTTCCCATCAGCCTCAATGCTGCCTGGCTCTAGCCACACAAGAAGCCATAAAAGTAGTCACAGTCTGGTATGACTTGAAAGGGAGCACCAGGACTCACGCCTTACACAAGGCCTGTCCACAGTTATCCAGCCATGTAATATGAAAAATAGAGACATTATTGAAGAAGATACAAGACAAGAAACATTGCATGTAGGACAATGATGCTTCAGTCTCCTTCAAAGTAGGCACCTTGAGACCTCACACAGTTCTCCCAGTCACCATCAGCTGCCCTGTCGTATTTTCCTGAATCACAGAGACAGTCTGAAATCTCTTTCCTTTCAAAGGTGATTTTAGTTTGGGGAAAATCCAGAAGTCACAGGGCACCAAATCTGGGCTGTAAGGGGGCTGAGTCACCTGGGTGATTTAACGTTTTGCCAAAAAGCTCTGCATGAGACATGATGCATGAACATGTGTCTTGTTGTGATGAAGCTGCCAATCACTAGTTGCCCATAGCTGCAGCTTTCTGAATTATCCAAATAGTTTCCATGGAGGAATGGTCAAGTTTAACACAAAATTTGAGGCAGATTTGTTGCTCTCCTTGCTCAGTCATTTTGAATGCAATGGCCCCACAGTACCCATGCTGACTCAATGGCATATACTGCCCCCATTTACTAGTACAGTGAAGTTCTCATTGTTTTGTGCACACACATTCCGGTCCACTCTCCTTGGCTGCCTGGTTACATCATTGTCACGCAAACCATTCTTGCTTTATTAACAATGGCTTGAACTTTTCCAGATAGACTTCATATACTGTGCCTTCTTCCAATTATGCTTTTTAAACACACCTTCATTTGTTTTTTCATTTTACCCTTAGAAACACAGAAGCATGAGTAGGCATATTCACTGAAGCCAAACGAACTCCCTGGCTTTGCTGGATAAATGAAAAAAGAACCTTTCCAGAGAGACTCTCCAACCCAGACTGAAATACAAACAGGACTTGGGGAAGGAGAGTGTTGTACTTTCCAAGTTGCTGCTTCTTACAGCACTGAGGAGAGAGTATCAAAAGAGCCTGGTTGGTTAAAACCAGCTAGGGATGTATTTCTTCCTGACACCTAGTATTATTCAAATGACAGCAGATATGACTGAAAGCATTTATCACACTCCCTGGCTCATTTTAATTTCCCACAAAGGGAAGCTCTGCTCAGCACTGGGTGGGGGGGAGGGAAGGGGGGGGATAATAAGGCAGCGGCCAGGCTGCCAGAGTCGAGCATTGATTTTAGGTGCCAAAAATAGAACCTGCTATAGTGTCCAGTCAGGTGCCCCATGTCTAGAAGTGGATTATCAGCTGCACTGCACGAGAAGGGGAGATGTTTCCAGGCAATCAAATTGGCTTATACATGGGGCGTTAATTCTCCAGAAATATGCCATGTTAACCAATCAAAATGGCTTCATCTTTAAATAAAGCTGGCAGTCTCCAAGGCAGCATTCACAGTTCCAAATAGCAATAATGACCCCTGCTTGCAGGGCATGTTCCAGGAATTAGCACCTAGCCCGGGTTAATGGTACGAAGCACAGCTTCTCCTAACTGGTCATTAATCCCAAGTAAATACCCAGCAACTCAATTTCTGTGGCTTCAGGATAAACCTGAAATCAAATGGCCTAGTCAGACCAAGCAGATTTAAGGCCGGAAAAGCTAATGACCACAACAGCCTCCCCTTCTGGGTACAGTGGAGGAGAAGCTAGTCTAAAAAGCATTTTTTTCTTTCATGATGGTGAAAATGCTGATTTCTAAGTAAGAGCTCACCTCCCTGACTAAATGGAGAAACATCATGAACCCACAGTCAGTGAGGAATGAGCTGGGAGCTGTTTTTCCAGTTAATGATGATGGATTTTAAACGGATCCATTCACATCTGACCTCCCTTCACTCCCCCTCCCCGATGAGAAGGCTAGTTCTGCTTAGGCTGCTGACTAAGCTGTCAGACAGGTTAACCAGGGATGGGAGGCCTGGCTGGGCTCTGCCCTGTGATAATGAGGCCAGCACAGCCTCCCGACTGAAGCTCAAACAGATATGCTTGATGGTTACAAAATGCGGGTCCTTTAGCTCTGTAATTCTCGGCAATCAACATGCCCGATAATTGTCACACTGTATCCTGTGACGTTGAGGGTTTCAGAGAGGTGCATCATGGACTTTGGAGGGGTGTGGAGACAGACTGGGGAGGACTGTTCAGTGATCTGACTCTGGATTTATGCTTCAGTGAATCCATGCTTTTTCCTGTTTTAAAGATTGAAAGTCACTGTAGAATTTCATTAATAAAAATAGTTCTGCTATTAAACTACAGTTCAAAATATCTGATTGAAGAGGAAATGGCTTTCCCACACTGCCTAGTTCGGGCAGCCCTCCAAGCATGTGGAGTTCAGTCATGCTCCTTTCCCTCCTTCCCCCAACTTTTATTACTTCTTCCACTCTTGGAAATTTACAGCGCTGCCTTATTTTGCCAAACACCGTTTTCTCCAAAAAGCTGTATCCTCCTCAAGGGCAGGATAATAACCAACATTTCTTATCCTTTTTAGTGCCTGGCACAATATTTATACAGACTAAACACTTTCTTGGGAAAATGATCAATGGCAATTGCACAGAAGGCTTCAAAGAAATGTTAGATCTAGCTAACCGTAGCTTAAACAATGTGATTTTTGGTTTTTGTTGGTTTGGGCATTTGTTTTTGGTTATTTGTTTTTATTTGTTCTTAATATTATCAAGAAGTATTCAGATGATAAATTGCTGACATTTGTTAAATGAGCTCAGAATTCATCTTTACCTAATGATCTCAAAGTAGCTATCACTGCTCCAGACTTCACATCTAGGCTTATAATGGAGTGTAGGCAGATAAAAGTGAGACATTGTGCTAAAAACTGATCTTCTAAAAAAAATTATTTTTTTCCAGAAGCTTCCTAGAATAACTACTTGGTGATTTCTGTGAAGAACTGTGAGTAATCTGAGAATGTACCCTACTTGCAAACTAACACATTAGCCCTTCACAAGTTTATGGATGTTGGCAGAAAACATGAGACTCCGGTTCAGAGATAAAGGACTTTACTACCCAGAACAAAACAAGCAGCACGAGCATCAGCATATTTGTGTCAGACCCTCCTGCTCCCAAGTCCTACAAGGGTGACGTAAATGGGCCCAGAGAGATGCTGACCCAAGGAGTGGGTTGGATTATAAGGGAGGAACTCTGAGCTCAGGAAACCCTGGTCTTGTATAATGGGCAGTAGGCACGCCTGCTATTTGCTCCAGGCAACAACTGTCTATCTTCCTGGCTGGTCACTATCCATTCTTGAAAAAATAATCCAGAATAGGGCAGTTGGTACCTCTCTTCCTAAGACATGCAGAGCCATGAGAAACCCATGAAGAATTCTCTCTCAACAAAATCTCGTGAACCAAGATTTGGACCCATAACTGTACCTGTCTGTATTTCAATTTGATGATAGAATAATTATCTTTTGATAAGAGGAGGGCAATGACATAAATCCAAAGAGATAAATACTATCTTAGCTCACTAGATGACTCTACAGTAAATAATATTTGCAGAGTTATAATAGAGTAAATTCTGGCTTATTTGTTTTCAACTTTTGTCATTAACTCATAACAAACTCATGGAAGACTTCATTGTGACTACTGAAAATACAATAAATGTCATCAACCAAGATACTTCTAGAATGAAGTATTAAGATTACACACACACACACACACACACACCCCATCACTTCAAACAAATGGAGAAAGTTGAATAAAATATAACAGTTTAGAATTTTGGAAACATAACCAGACTTGGCACCAAGAAAGGAAAATCTCCAGGTTCTAGAAACCAAAGGAGCTGAAAGTCACAACAGTGAGTATGAATTGAAACCAAAACACCTCACAGTATTGTGGAAACTAAAATGTGCCTTAAAATCTAGGGAGTGGGCTAGTATCTATCGCCTGCAAAGAGGAGAGTCTTGGCCATAGGGACCCAGAGCTGAGCTGCTCGCATAAAGCTAAGAGTCAGAGAGACTTAGTCTATCTGTGAAACAGAAACTAGGAGAACCCCGCTGGATACTGAAGGAGGCAACATGGAAGACTTCCATCCATTCAGGACCGTGTTCACAGAAAGAGTCTGAATTCAGACAAATGCCATTTGTAGGAGTGGGATCTGAATTCATAGACTCAAAGGATATGTATATTCCAAGCCAAGGCAAAGAATTCGCACTAAAGACTGATCCAGACTGTATCAGAGACAAGAACACAACCGTATTGTAAGGATGTTTTTATGGTCAAGATTTCTAGCTACACTTCTATGGAAAATGGTCATCACTGAATCTGGGTTCATAACCGAGTGTTATAAATAGATGAGGAGAGGAAGTACAATTAGAAACCATTAGGAAGCGCAAGTAGATAGAAGTAAGGGCAGCTGAAAAATTAAAAACAGTAAGTCAATATGAAAGAAGCTTTGAAAGCATTAAGTTTAAAATGATTAAAGAGACAAAGAAGAAATAAAAACCGAAGACAAATACGAGACAGTATGAAAAATTGGCAGAGTTGTAAGAATCAAAGAGAATTTCATGAATAAACAATGCAGTCAGTAAAATTAGAATATTGTGGAGGGGTTTTACAGTACAAAAATAAAACTAGTGAGTGAAAAAAATTCGAGAAAATTATCCATAATTCAGCACATAGAAGATATGGAACGTGGTAAAGATAATTAAAAGACGTGTGGGCAAGAGGGGAAAAAAAGATGCAAAACACATCAAATAAGCTTTCCTAATAGAAAAGAGAGAGAGAGAATCATTATTGAAAGGGCTAATGAAAAGGAATTTTCTAGAATTTCAGAAAGACACATTAAGAGAAGCACACCAAATCCTCTGCAGAATAAATAAAAATAAATCTATACTTAGCCATATTATAGTTACACCGTAGAACATCAAACACCAAGAAAAGAATGTAAAAACAGCTTCCTTTGTTTTAGTATAGGCTTAGCTACAAAATTTTTTTAAATGCAATGGCTTCAAAAAGATTTGAATTCATTTTCTTTTCTCATGTAGTAGTCTAAACTTTAGAGCACCTTTGTCCAAATGAAGTAAAATGCACGCCTCATATATAATTTTAAGTAGTCTAATAACCACATTTCAACAAGTAGAAAAAAATTATGTTAACTTTAATATTTTACTTTAGTTAAGGCAATATATTTAAATATTTCAATTTCAACATGCCATTAACATAAAATTATTAGGTGATTTAAATTTTTTACTAAATCTTTATATTTACAGCATATTCAACTTAGACTGTATTTTTATGGGAAATACTTGATCTGTATTTAGATTTTACAAAAGTTACTGCCAAAAAAGTAGATTCACATGCTCAAATTGTTCCAAACATTTTTAAAATTTTTCAAGTCCTAAATCAAATATCAACGTTTACCTTTATTAGTTAAGATTAAATAATATTTAAAATTTATTTCCTTAGATGTGCTTGCCACATTTCAAGTATCTGTGGTCACCTGTGGTTAGTGGATACCACCTGGATGACGCAGCTCTGCTAGTAAGTGTTCCAGAACTGGTTGCAAATGCAGTCCAGGACAGCTTCTGGAATCCTTCACATCACTGCAAATGGGGCAGAGGAAGTGGTTAGGGATCCGTCTATGGTTCTTAAGACCCCCACCCCCACCACTGGGATTGGCGTACTCCATTCCTTTGGTCAGTCCTTAGAGGAGTGTCTGACACATAGCAGGTGCTCAAATATTCATCAAAAAATAATTTTATATGGACATCTTGTTACCCATCAGTAAATTATAATCAGATTTAATAATTCTATCTTTTTCTCTGTAAAAATAAGACACCTACTATCTCCTATCTAGAAGTGGTAGGCAATTTCCTTCTCTATACAGACCTGTAATGTGTCCCTTGGATAAGCAGATGAAGTACAAATTCCTTACCATCTCTTTGAATACAATACACACTGTATCTACTTTCTGTAACAGGAATGAGCTTGCACTCAGATCTGTTGGTATATTTTAAGAGGATGTTTATTTAAAGGGATAGGGAATGCCCTCCTTTAGTAAGAGAATTCCAAAAAGTAGTTACATATGTAGACTTTTTATATTAAGTGCTGTCAGTAGCACAATCATAATATAGTGTGATCAACATAATTATTTGATCCCTATAGGAATCAAAATTCCATACAAACAATGCCACCTAGCTCTGTTGGGTATTACAGATTTGATTTTTAGACAGACTGCATAGCCAATTGTACCAACTCAAACCCACACATGAATCTGGCTATACACATTTAGTAGCAGTTTTATCTAGCTAAACACAGAATATAAAACAAAAGGAAAATTTCCACAATACTCTTTTTCTAATTCTTGTTCAAGTACAGTTGTCTCCATTTTCCCATCACCACTTCCCCCTGCTCCCCAGTACTTTCCACTTTCCTCCTCACTGGCCACAAAACCTCCTTCTCAGTAAATGCAGTAAATCTCATCTGTACTACATAACACTATGTATGCATATTTTTAAAACTTGTCTTTCTCTCGTGGTTCACAATTTCTGCCTTCCTCTGTAGTTCATGAGGTTCAGGAATGCAGGTAGCACACTGTAAGTGCCCTGATGCGCACATAAAGCACACGTAGTAATGCCTATATATCTGCACCTGGGAAAGTGATCAGGATCAAGAGGCCACGTAGATTTAAGTGTATTTTAGACGTTGAAAGTGTTCTAAAAATATGGCTTACGCTATTATTAATATAACTTGGAGGATAGATTAGATGCACTGCAATTTCCCTTATGAAATAAACTGTATTTGCTGGAAAAGTGCTGAATGTGCACGGCAGCCTGACCCCAAGCCCTCCGAGGCCAGAATTGATCTGAGCAAACCAGCGGGGAGAAATCGCTGGTTACCATGGAGAAGGCAGGATGAGGAATAGAGGAGGAGTGGATTTTGTGATTTTCTTCTTGTGATCCTTCCTCGTGACCCTCTCTGCCATCAGCCTCCGTATCTTCAACAGTGAAATGATTGCAAGTGAGATGACGGGGAATGGGGCTGTCAAATCCAAAGTGATGCAATATCTTGTCCAGCTCTGAAGGCCAACGGGACCCCTACAGGACCCTTTGGTTACTTTCATGTTGGTTTTAATGGCGGTCATAATTATAGTAGGATCTGCCCAGAAACTAGCTCAGTGTTATTCATGTAAAAGACTCATATTTTATTAAATATGGAATTGTTATCAACTGGAAATATGGAGACATTCCTGAGCAAAATGGTTTCACTGATGCAGTCATTTTTCAATTTTCTTAGTGGTGAAACTCTTTACAAATAATATCTCTGCTGATCCCTGTTATATAGAAAGTTACAAATAATGAACAACTCCCTCAGAGGAATTAAATCTTGATTGTGTGATGGGTATCAATTTATTGGTTGTGTAGTAGAATGTAAATACTGACGTTTCAACTAAAGCATCACTATAAGAGATATCAGATTTCAGTATGAATATGGCATAATTGCCATGGACAAAATTTATAAGAAATGATTGAGACCAGGTTCCTTAAATCTTGGACCCTTCAAAGGGATCAAGGATATAAGCAAGGTCAGAAAGTAGAGAATGAAAAAGGATTTGACATGTTCTTTAGGGAGAGATGTTGAACTGCTGCGTCCTCTCCTACAAGAGGGAGGGCAGCTGCTGGTGAGAAAGGTGCTAACATTTAACTCAAGTAGTAAGATGGAGCTTTGAAAGAGCTTTCTGTGTGTCCCATGAGATCTTCATAAAGGTGAAGTAACTACCCTAAGGCAACAGAAGAAATGTGGCCTCATTGAGACCCCTCTTATGCCTTCATGGTCTTTCAAGAAAAAGGGTTACAAAAGTACATCCTTGAACCAAATATGGACTATTTATGAGACTTAAATTTGGGTCATAGCTCTTTGGAATCCTGTCTCAAAAGTCTCCATGGGAACACACAAAAATCATTGACCGGGGAAAACCATCAGAGAATCAGGTGCTGAAGGGTATGTGGCAGCTTGAGCAATAAAATACACCACCTGTTTCAGGAGTTGCCAATGACTAGAAGCTCTGAAGAATCCCCTAAAGTACTAAGAGAGAGTATCTCTAACCATTGACCAAGGCCAGAGAGCTTGAAGTAGCCTAGCTAACTAAAGCCTGCCTCATCGTCTCAACCCTCAGTCCCCTAGCCCCCTAGCCAGGAGCCCCAAGTAGCATAAGTCTCTAGTGTGTGAAGGAGGTGAGTTAAAGATAAAAGAAACCATCCTAAATGTAGGTTGCAATCAACTACCCACCCAAGGAAAGGAGAGGAGGATTTTGAGTAGATGACTGAAGAAAATTTATTAATATCTTGCATTCCAGTTACCAAGAAAAAGCAATGTTCATGCTTTTTAATTCATAATCATTTAATCATCCATTACTTAAGAATGAACAGAAAAATTATGGAATATACCAGATTTGCATCTAGGGACAAAGAAAAATAATTCACCCATGGAAAAAAATGTTAATGGGTCAGGGTTGGTAAAAAATAGAATTGCATTTTTATTACATCCCGAGAGCTTCACATTCACCATATCTGTTACATTTGCAAAAGCCCTTGAATATCTCTTTGAAGCCCCTAGAAGATTAGAATCCAGAATATCAGTTTCAATTGAGGCCATTCAATAGTCATCATTTATTCAATAACCATTTTTAGAGTGCCTACATTGAGCTGAGTATTGTACTAGAAGCTTTCATCTACATTATGTCCTTTTCCCTGGTGGCAATACACACTTTCTCATGATATAAGAGACCAAGGCCCTTTCACATACTCAGTCACTAATCCCCTCAAATACACTGTGATGTAGTCAGGGCAGGGCTGTTATCTCCATCTTTCTCCAAGGAAGATAAAGCTGGAAGAGTTAGACAACTAACCAAAGATCACAGTGCTAGTGAGTTATGGAGCTGCTCCTCCTCATCAAGGCACCTGACCTGTCTCCTGGGCTCTGTCCAATACACGCACACCCAACTTTTCATCTGCCACTTCACATGCTTTTTGCAAATAGTCTGTGTAATATATATTTATAATGACTACCTTGATAAATCTCCCTTCATAAATGTCACATCCCATTCTCTTTCTCTTTTTGGGGGGGGAGGGGGGCTCTTAGATTAGCATTAGTGCAGAAGCTTTTGCTCTCACCTGCAAAGTAATTGTGATAAAAAGAAAAGTATGAAGACTATATATATATTTCTCTTTGTTTGGCTATGTAAGTATTTCCTTTGGGTGTTTTTCTAACCCATAGCTAAATATTCATTATTTTAAAGAACTCCTTTAAAAAGAGTTAGGCATCTAACACAATGCAAATTCTTAGGAAGTGATCATTTCAATTCTAGGATGTGTCAGTCACTTTTGAGCTAGTAAACCCTTCATGCCTGCATTTCCCAGGATGTTATCTGAATTAGGTGAGGTATCAATCTCCTTGGACTGCCATAACAGAATATCATAGACTGGATGGCTTAAACAATAGAAATTCATTTTCTCACACTTCTGAAGGCTAGAAGTCCAAGATCAAGGTGTCATTGTCAGAGGAGGATTTTGGTAAGGCCTCTTTCCCTGGCATGCAGATGTCCAGCTGCTACCTGTGTCCTCTCGTGGCTTTTCTTCTGTACACCTGCAGATGGGGGGGAAGACAGAGAGAGACAGAGAGGGAGAGTGACCAGTCCTATCAGATTTAGGCCCCATGCATGTTACCTCATTTAACCTTTATTACCTTTTCATAAGCCCTATCTCCAAATACAGTCATTTTAGAAATTAGGGCTTCAATACTATATGTATACAGCAGGAAAACAATTCAGTTCTTAACAGGTAGCAACTGACCCATAGGGCCATCTCCAGAATATAGTAAATCCAAGCAAATGTTCCAAACACCCAAGCTGATTTGCAGAAAAGAAGCTGATCATGGAGTTCTATTTTCAGGTATGACAAAGAAGCCCCAAGTCATGCAGATAATCTCACTAGAATTCTGTATTACATCAGTTCCCTTCTACCATTTTTACTAAAGTAAAACAGGCAGAAAGAGTCCTCTCCTCTGAAATCTCCTTGACCCAAGTAGCCTTCATTGGAAGACTCTGTGATCAAGAGAAAGTAGGTAATCCCTGCACGCAGCCATCATCTTCACGTCGCAGCCTACCATTCATAGCTGCATACATGTGACTAATCACTTACTGTCTCTCAGCCTCAGTTTTTACCTTCTAATAGGAACATCAAGGCTATTTATTTGACAGAGCTGCTGTGCAGATTGAGAGAGTGTGAGTTTCTCTCATCATCTTTCCCGCCTCACCCAGAAATGGTCCTAGAAACAATCCTTCTAGGATCAGTTCTGTACTAATGCTTGATGGACTGCATCACGGCAACTCTGAAATAATCCTCTCCAGATTAATTTCCACTAAGACGATGATGATTCTAAACACAGGAAAAAGAGGGAGGAGCAATTCATTATGTGTATCACTCACCCCGGTAGAGGTGTGTTTTGCAGAATACAGACTGAAAGACAGGAGCCCATCTCCAATTATAATTACTTTATAATGAAAAAAAGAAAAAACTAAGTATCCTCCTATCTTGTTTAGCATTGTGCCCAGTGCCTACCACAGACTGAAAATATGTTTAAAAAAATTTTTTTAAGGAAGAAAGGAAAGAGGAAGGGGGAAAAGAGGGGTGGGAGGGAGAGAGGGAGGAAGCCAGAGATATTTTTATTTTAGACACTTAATATCTAAGGTGAAATCAAACAAGGCACAAAACTGTCAACCCTGAGTCCCTCATCTAGCTTGCCGTAGATGACAAGGTACTTTTACCAAAGAAATTACTAATGTTTTTAAGAAAGTTTTTTTCTTTTTTCCATTACATTGGAGCCATATTACAAAGGAAAGTAAGACTTCAGTTTCTGGTCTGACCTGTAAAGAGCTTGGAAGTCAAACTCCCATTCTCACAACACAGAAAGTTGTAAACAAACACCTCTTCCTCAAGTCATCAGAAAATTGAGGTCTCAAGGCAAACTGCTACCCCGCAACATGGGCAACAGGCAGACACTGAGAATCACAGCTTACCAGATCAGAAGCCACAGAAGACATTTCTATTGGTAGGAGCACTTTAAAGTATAACTGGTAAATGACTGGAGGCTCAGTATGGACTACAGATGGTCATCGACTTACAATTTCTCAACTTTATGAGGGTATAACATCTACACACATACATTAGAAACCGCACTTCTAAGTGTGATCTTCTGCCGAGCTAGTGGTTGGTCGTGCGACACTCTCTCACGACGCTGGGCAGCGGTAGTGAGCTGCAGCTCTCACTCACCCAGCCCAGCAGTCTTGAGGATAAACAACCGATTCTCTCCTGGGTCGCAGGCGTTTTGTGGAGACAGTGTTTTGTGTTTTCACGTCCCATCACATCTACCGAATGCCCCGCAGTGTCTCCCGCTTGCGGTGAGAAGAGGAAGGCAATTACTCTTCAGGTGAAACTCAAGCTGATTACCCAACTGCAGGCTCCTGTAAATGTTCTGAGCACGTTTAAGGTAGGCTCCGCTAAGCGGCGATGTTTGGTAGGTCAAGTGTATTAAGTCCATTTTCAATTTACGACACTTTCAAATTACAATGGGTGTATCCTACGTCAGGAAGTGCTTGTAGTTTGAGAGTTAGAAACTCCAGGGGTGGGGGGAACTCCGTCAGAGGAGGGCCCCAACGCTTTTGTGAGTTTTACCTCCTAGTTAGCTCTACTATGTATTCAGTGAGTATAGAGTATGTGTAAGTGAAATAAATGACAGGAATATTATAAGTGACAGGAGGAATATCTTAAGAAAGGAGAGAAAGTGGAATTATATAAAGTGCTTACTTAAAACCAAAGCAAAAAAAAAAAGAGAGAGTGAAAGGGGATAAAAAGATCAAGGGCAACAAACAGATTACAGATACAAATATGGTAGATAGTAAACCAACTATATCAATAGTCACTTTAAATACAAATGGATTAAGTGTATCAATTAAAAGACAGAGACTGCCAGAGCACATAAACACACACACGCACAACCCAGCTATGTTGTCTATAAGAAACCCGCTTTAATTATAAAGACACAAATAGATTAAAAGTAAAGGGATGATGAAAGATAAGCCACTCTAACACTACTCAAAAGAAAGCTGGAATAAGTATATTAATTTCACACAAAGCAGAGTAATGTGAGAAAGGCCTTTACCAGTTCCTATTAAACTACTTAGATGGCAGAATATTTAGAACTGTAATCATAAAAAGAAACCTGGTGCATTTTATATTAAAATTGTTCTCTTGACTCCACCTTGTCCTAATGATATTTTCTCCTGCTCACATACAAGTAGTACTTTTTAGACTCAAAGTGCCAAGACAAAGGTCCTGGATAATCTGTACTGATTCCCCAGTACCTATGTCAGAGTCCAAATTTCAAACCTATGAGAATTATGACTTCCAGACATTTTCCACAACATTTTGCTCCTTCTCCTACCTGGTAGTAGCTAATCCAGAATCAACAAGGAGTGTAGAGCATGCTGCCACCAGGTGGTAGCTCACACACTGCCTGGGATCCCCCTCCCTAGCATCTGAAGTCTGCTCAGAATATTTAACCTCATAGAGCCACCGGGCACCTCAGTCAGCCACACCCAACTGACAGACAGCACAGGTCAATAGGAACACTGGGAGCGAAGTCAGATCAAGAACAAATCCAGAGTTTGTGAGGCCTGAATCTTACACAACTTCGAAGGCCCCCTTTAAGAGAAAGTATACAAAATTTAGAATACAAAATTGGGGTACACACGTAAATGAGAAATAAGAAACATAAATGGTAGATACAAAATAGACAGGGGGAGGTTAAGAATAGTATAGAAAATGGAGAAGCCAAAGAACTTATATGTATGACCCATGGACATGAACTAAGGAGGGGAATGCTGGGGGGAGGGAAGGTGTAGGGCAGAGGGGCATAAAGGGGAGAAAAAATGGGACAACTGTAATCACACAATCAATAATACATATTTGTAAAAATCACTTTTAAAAAATTCATAATAAATTACAAATTTTCTTAAGCTGGCAGATGCCACAAACATCACAGAAACCCAGAAAATAACATAATATTTTCATTAATTAACCTTGTGACACACACCTGTACAATTTCCACACAATTTTAACTGCTTACTCTTTGATCACCTCTCCATCTCATAATAACATTATCAAAATAAGTTTCTACTAAGGAAATAGAAAAAATACTTTGATTATTCATATAGCATTGGTTGCTCAAAATTTCCTTTCCTTATCAATAGTCTAGAAAAGTTTTAGTGTTGCAACTCAATATTAGTGATGTCATGCATATTTTTAGAATTGCCAGGGATGAAAACATTGTTTGCAAGCTTCTTTTATATTGCATTTATTGTAAGATGTCAGGGCACTTTTAGTTTCCTTAGATAGTGAATAGTTTAAATCCTCTTTTAAGTGTCAACTCATTAATTAGTCGGACTGCCCAAAGGCGGCTCTGCTGGTGGTAGTTCTCCTAGAAGCCACCTGTGCACCAGGATGGCTGACGGTGACTCAACTGTGCATGGAAGGGTCAGATAGTCACATAAATGTAGCTCATTAAACCCAAACTAGATATGTCCTCCACTCAACTTCCCTGAGGAAAATCCCTAAAACGCCCAACAGTGATTGGGAAAGTGGGTCATTGGGAAAGTTGGAATGGAAAAAGTCCAACTGTAGTTTAAAATATCTTGCTTTTGCCATTTTTAAAATATATTTTATTATGCTATTACAACTGTCCCATTTCCCCTCCTTTATTCCCCTCTGCCTTGTATACCCCACCCCACCTGCATTCCCCTTAGTTCATGTCCATGGGTCATACGTATATGTTCTTTGGCTTCTGCATTTCCTATACTATTCTTAACCTCTCCATATCTATTTACTACCTACCATTTATGCTACTTATTCCCTGTACCTTTTCCCCCATTATCCCCCTTTCCCTCCCCCACTGATAATCCTCCATGTGATCTCCATTTCTGTGATTCTCTTCCTGTTCTAGTTGTTTGCTTAGTTTGTTTTTGTTTTTATGTTTAGTTGTTCATAGTTGTCAGTTTGTTGTCATTTTACTGTTCATATTTTTTATCTTATTTTTCATAGATACGTCCCTTTAACATTTCATGTAATAAGGGCCTGGTGACGATAAACTCCTTTAACTTGACCTTATCTGGGAAACACTTTATCTGCCCTTCCATTCTAAATGAAAGCTTTGCTGGACAGAGTCATCTTGGATGTAGGTCCTTGCCTTTCATGACTTGGAATACTTCTTTCCAGTCCCTTCTTGCCTGCAAGGTTTCTTTTGAGAAATCAGCTGATAGTCTTATGGGAACTCCTTTGTAGGTAACTGCCTCCATTTCTCGTGCTGCTTTTAAGATTCTCTCCTTATCTTTCATCTTGAGTAATGTAATGATGATGTGCCTTGATGTGTCTTCCTTGGGTCCAACGTCTTTGGGACTCTGTGAGCTTTCTGAACTTTCTGGAAGTTTATTTCCTTTGCCAGATTAGGGAAGTTCTTCATTAATTTTTCAAATAAGTTTTCAATTTCTTGCTCTTCCTCTTCTCCTTCTGGCACCCCTATTATTCAGATGTTGAAATATTTAAAGCTGTCCCAGGAGTTCCTAAGCCTCTCCTCATTTTTTTGAATTCCTGTTTCTTCATTCTGTTCTGGTCAAATATTTCTTTCTTTCTTCTGGTCCAACCCGTTGATTTGAGTCCCAGTTTCCTTTCCATCACTGTTAGTTCCCTATACATTTTCCTTCATTTCACTTTTCATAGCCTTCATTTTTCCCTCTATTTTGCAACCATACTCAACCAATTCTGTGAGTATGCTGATTACCAATGTTTTGAACTATGCACCTGATAGGTTGGCAATCTCTTCCTTGCTTAGTTGTGTTTTTTCTGGAGATTTGATCTGTTCTTTCATTTGGGCCTTTTGTTTGTTTGTTTGTTTTTTGTCTCAGCCCCCCTGTTGCATAGTAAGGGGCAGAGCCTTAGGTATTCACCAGGGCAGGGCAACCCATGTCCCTGCATTGTGGCACTGTATGTGGGGGAGGGGTCTGAGAGGGAACAATGCCATTTGGTCAGCTCTCTGTCAGCTTTCAATCACTTCCCCCACTACCCACAAGCAAATTGGGCCCTTCTGGTGCTGAATCTCAGGTGGATGGGTTTGTGTACGTTCTAGGACCCCATGGGTCTCTCCAATGAGCTCTCCTGTGAGGCTGGGTGTTTCTCCCACCATCTCAACCCCCACAGGTGTTTTCAGTCAGAGGTTTGGAGGCCTTATTTTCCCACACTGGACCCCTGGGTTGTGTGATCTGTCTCACTCCCCAGTTGTTTCTCTCGGTTTATCTGCACACCAACATAGACCACCCGGTCCACCAGCCACAGCCTCACTCAGTCTGCCAGCCACTGCCTAGTCATGAGTCCTCTCTGCCTGGCTGCCGGTCTCTGCCCCTCCTACCAGTCTGGACCAACGCTTCTTTAACTCCTTAGTTGCCGGACTTCCATACGGTTCAATTTTCTGTCGGTTCTGGGTTGTTGTTTTTTTTTTCAATTTGTTGTTGTCCTTCTTTTGGTTGTGCAAGGAGGCACAGTGTATCTACCTATGCCTCCATCTTGGCTGGAAGTTGAATTCCTGCTCTTGCCAATTTTATAGAGCGTCGAGCCAGCCTTGTGAACACATTGCTGGGGCCTTGGATAGGCTTTATTAGCTTCATGATGTGTCCTCTTCTAGATCAGAATTCAGCCTAATGCCATTTTCATGGAAACAGAATGATGTGGGTGTGTGCTTCCGTGTGGCCAAGAGAATGAAGGTGGGTTCAGGGATATCTTTACTCTTGATCTGCTGGCAAAGGAATAACTTTATATCCTTTAAAATAGCCAGGTCTAATGTTTTTTCTCCGTAATCATAATCCTTCTCAAACTCCTCCCTGTGGAGTCCTTTAAATCCTTCCTTATTCTGTTTCACCTTTAATGAAATGAGTTTTGTTTTAAAATGCAGACTGTTGATTTCTAACTGAGGGGAGAAGAAAGTGAAAACAATGGAAATAAAAGGTCAAAAAATCCCTCAGGTGAGTCACAAAGCTATTAATTTTTTTTTAACTTCATGTTTAAGAGTTGGCTGGAAAGTGATGACAATTCGGAATGGAAAGTCACAATTCCGTGGCATGACTAGGCCTCCACACCCTGCCTGTCAATGATTTACAGAATTAGATAGCAACTGGGAAAGGGAGATACTAGCAAACCCTGCATTGGAAAAAGGCGATGTTGCACTAGTGGCGGGAAATGACAAACAGGACCAGTGGGGTGAAAGGATTTGCAGGGACAGTAACAGATCATGGCTCCCCAAGTGGAGTCCCTGAGCACATTCTGGATGAACTGCAGAAGAGAAGGGGGAAGAAATAGGCCAAGTTGGATGGAACCCTCCATGCTGTCAATCAATGGCAGAAACTCCTGGCACAAGAACAGATAGACTGTGCCCTAAATTCCACGTGAGAATGAGACTTTAGTGGGGAACAGGAGGCAGCAAAGCAAGAAAGCAATCTCTTTTCAAGAGTGACATTAACATCCTGGCACAAGAACAAACACCCTTGTTACTAAAAGCAAACAAAAGCCCCCACTAAAATCAACCCCCCCAAAAAGTCCACCCTTTCAATATTACATTCCTCTAAGATATGATAAATAAACTCCCCTTCCCCAGCCTCTGTTTTAATAAATGCTTAATAGCCTTAAGTAGGTCTGAACTTACATTCAGCAGAAGCTCCCCATAGGTAATCTATAATTTAGAAAATATATTTTAATAGTTAGAAAGGCAAGATTTAAAAATGGTGACAATAAATGTTTTTTTTAAATTTTCTTCTCTACAAGCTTTGTTGGAAGCACGGAGATTCACATTCTAAATAGAAAATTGTTTCATGGGATAATTTTCAGGGTTCTAACTTGAGAGATGAAATTACTTAGGAGCATGATTTCAGCATAGTTAAAACCTGCTTGGGAAGGCAGTTCAGGTTTTCCAGTCACCAAATGCCATGCTGTCCCAGATTCAGAGCCAAATGAGCACCTAAGTGTCACTAGGCAGTTTGAATGCTGATTGAGTAGGGATTCTATTTTAATTTTTTAAAACTGATATTTTTTAAAAGCCCCAGGGCATGCAAAGAGTAAAATATACCAATCATTAAAATATTTAAATTCACCAGTAGCAGGGATTAATAAAATATCCAAATGGAACAGTTTACAAAGAGTGGTCTCAACCTTTCTAGTGTAAAATAGCACACTCAACCCATCCAGCTCATTTTTTCTCAAGCACTTTCAATCCTCTCCCTCCAAAAGTTCCCTGCATTTCAACAAAGACATACTGAGCCTCTATTCCAGACAAGGCACTCTATGGCTATAAAGATGATCACTTCTAGTTCTCACTCTCAGTGTACTTATAATTAATGATCAAGACATTATATTCTGACTCCTGTCATTTATTTGTCCCTAACGTCTATAGGGTAAAATCATAACCCAGGGCAATTGGCCAAATACAGGCTTCACCCAGATTTTTGCTTAGCCCACCAGATCTTTCAAAAATATTTGAATTATTTGCCAATGACATTAAAACCAAACACTGATACACGTATGTACGTGCGTGCACACACACACACTAGACTGGGCCAGACTCTATCCTGCAATATGCCCAGCACTGAGTAATGACTCTCTACCTACTAGATGAGGAGCTCACCATAGTCTTCATAGTTCCCATTTTTGAACACTCAATAAGCTTTCTTTTTAAGGTATCAGGCTGGCTCATGCCCATATTTGAGTGTGCAACCTGTGCTATAATGTTGCAAACAAAATGCAGTGGGAATATACAGAATGGACAGGCAGTTGGTGAGCAGAAGGAAACAGGGGCCATATGGGAAGAGGCAGCATGTGAGTCAGATGTTGACAAAGCCCCTGGTGGAAGTGGAGGAAAAGGACATTCTAAAGGAACGGACCACTTAGGTCACACAGCGAGGTAGGGAAGGGCAAAGGATATTGTCTGGTAGTCTGGTATGGTTGCATGACCCACATATATGATGGGAGATTCAAATAAAACTGGGAGGGAAGACATCACCCAGAGAATGGGATGCCTCAGCTACAGTTTGATAACTTAAATTTTAGAGTAGAAAATCTATACGCAGGACTGTTCTTTCTGGTAACTTTCCTATTAAACTGTAATAACCTATAAGTGTCCCTTGAGTTACTGTGACAACTATCCCCAAACAGCAGAATCCTTGTTCTTAATTGTATTCTCTGTCCCTTCTGCAGTGTGAACTCATCAATAACATCACATTCAACCAACAGTTCAGAACACCAAGAAGCCCTTTCCTCCAGGGTACAGACGGAATATGGATGTAGTGGGGAGGGTATTGAACTTCCTGTCAGAAGACTACGGCTCTCTTATCAAAGCTCCGCCACTTACTGTGTGCTCTTGAGCAAGTAGTCGACCTTTTGTGACATTTCCTATAAAATGTTGATGAAAGTAACCTTCTTCATAAGGCCCTTGTTAAAATTAAATAACACAAATAGTGTAGTCTTTGAAAGTACTTTGCAAACGCTGAAATGTAATGCAAATAAAAATTATTATATTATTAGTATAAACATTGGGTTGGTCAGATTCCAGTCCTTTCTTAGAGGAGTTCTTTGCCTTTTGTTCTCCCCGAGAAGACTGTTAATTTCTTATAATTTCAGTCCACACCTTGGCCCCTTTTATTTTATTAATGTGGCCTTTGAAGAGTCATACTGAGTTGGTTCTGTTTATGACATCCCAGGGTGTGGACCTAACTGCTGGTTTTGGCTGGTTTCCAGTAACCTAGGCCCATTGTCCTTTCCCCCAATGACCTACATATCTACTCAAATTCATTTTTTATAAGCTTCTAGCACAACAAAATGCAAAGCTCTCCTCTTCTTGATTCAGCCTTTGTCCACGTAATTCTTAGTTTTGCTAATAATGCTCAAATCTCTTTAACTTATTCTCAGGTACCCAAGATTAAGTGCTGGATAAAAATTATTGCAATAATTGATAGATAAAAACACAAGGGAGATACCTCAGGCCAGTTTCGGGGAGAGGGCCAATAGCAGAGAGGTAAGGTGCTGCATTTGCCTGGAGGGAAGTTGCTGATACCACAAACTTTATGCCAAGTAGATAATGTTGGCCACAGAGAGCTTGAGATTTAGAGCTCAGGAAGGCTTCTGGGAGATAATGATACACAGCTGGAGCCCCAGGTGGCACTCTACCATGTTAAGGGTAAACTACATCTAAATATTTCTTCCCCCAACCAGTGAAAAACAGTGAGAGCTGCCTAGGTAGCAGGCCTGAAGAGAAGAGGGCACGTGAAAGGCAAAAGAAAACAAAGCCATCCCTAGTAGCTGCCACTGGCGCTTGGGAAGCAAAGGAAGATCTTGTGTATCATGCCCATGGTCTGGCAAGGGGAAAGCAGAGACTCCCGAACCCTGAACTTGCACCTTGGCAGTTCATTCGAAAGGTGCCTATCAGGAAAAACACAAAGACTCTCTAGTCCCACAAACAATTTCTCAAGAATAATAAGCAGCAAGCAGTCATATATTATTACCCTTCTAAGAACACAAGACCACAGAAGCATGAACAAAACCACAGACAGAAGAAACAGTTCTGTCTATTTGAACCATCAGTCTAGTAGAGGAGAATATGCGTGTTCGTAACTAAAACTTAAAACAGGGTGACTTTCAGTGGGAGAGCAGTATAGAATGTCCCTTGGGATGGGAGAATATTGTCTTCCATGCAGTGAGGCTCTGCATCGTAACCACAGCCCTACATCAGCATTGCTCCGGAACAGAGGATGCTACGGAGTCAAGCGGCAATGGAGGGGAAAAAAAGGGGGGAAAAAAGGGGGGAAAAAAGGGGGGATGGAGCCAGGTGGAGCCCAGAGGAAAGCTTATACCTGCCACTCGCTAGTGCTGGTGATGTTTCCAAACCTCAGTCTCTTCATCTGTAAAAGGGACAATGACTATTTCAAAGGGAATTTTAAAAATTAAATGAGTTGGCTTGTATAAAATTAGTAATTTCAGCTGCTTTTATCAGAATTTTTAGGCAAGAGTAAAATGACAGGTCTTACTGCTATGATACAGGGTGTTGTTTTAGAAAGTGGGTGGAAACAAATCTTCCTGCTCCAACCATGAAATCCCACCCAACTCCTGGAATCTAAAAAAGGAAAACTCAACTACCAAGTTACGCACAAAACCACCAAAGAATACATTTAAGCTCATAAATTCAAATTTCAGAAACTACGCACAAACCAATTTCCTGCTGGGTATCTCCACACTCAAAGAAAATGCCTGTAGTGAGGACAATGAGAAGCAATCCCAGAAAGACGGAAGTCTCTTTGTGATTTTAATTGGTCAGGAAACATCTGAACACAGAGAAGAGGAAACTAAACTGATTAGCCCAAAGGCCTCTGTTCAGATGGAGGCCAAGCCTTCCTCCCAACTGCAGGGACCAGTCAGGTGAGTGCAGAGCCCCCGAGATCACAGGCTCCCTCCATCTGTGATCACCGTCACTCTGCAGGAGGAGAAAGGTGAGCAGCCATCAGGATAACTCAGCCTGAGCCATTTCTAGCTGCTGCCTTTATAAATATGCTTCAATTGTCCAGAATGATTGCTTCCGATAAAGGGCAAACATACAGTTCTGACAGGGATGTCCTTACGAGTTTGTGCTGCTTGTAAACCTGTCAGAATAGATGCCTCCTTGTATTTCCATCTGTAAACCAAGCTAACAAGTCAGGTTATGTTTCAGGAAATCATTCCATGTGTTCCATTCAAAGCCAAGTTTAAAAGCTTGAGGAGGCCCCCGGGACCTGTGGTTTTAATTAACCAAGCTTCACGCTTTCCTCCAATAGAGTAAGAATTCAGCGTCTTCCACCACTCTCTGGAATCCAAACTTGCTACTCTTTTTATATGTCCTACTTCTTTAATTTTTTAAATGTTTGTTCAGTTACAGTTTACATTCCATCTTAATTTGTATTAGTTTCAGGTGCACAACATACTGGTTAGATAATCATGTACCTTATAAAGTGTTCCCCCGATATTTCCAGTACCAAACCGGCACCATACATAGTTATTACAACATTATTGACTATACTTCCTGTGCTGTACTTTACATCCCCACGACTATTTTGTAACTGCCCGTCTGTACTTCCCAATCCCGTCACCGATTTCACCCGGTTCCCCAAACCCCTCCCCTCTGGCAACCAATCTGCTCTCTGTGTCTATGTGAATCTCTTTCTAGTTTGTTTGTGTGTTTATATTGTTCTTTAAATTCCACATATACATGAAATCATATGGCATTTCTATTTCTCTGACTGACTTATCTTGATAAAACCTACTACTCTATCTGGTAGAGCTAGAATTATGAGCCGTCCCCTAATATTCCCTCTTCTGAAGCACGGACAACTAACTGGCTGCTTCCCCTAACAACACCAGGTTTCAAAGATCTCTAAGCTCTGACTGCATCTCCTCCTGCACAGCCACAGTCCTTTCAGGCCCTCATCACGTCTCACCTGGGCTAAATACAAAAGTCTCCTCACTGGAGTCCCACTTTTCAGTGTTACCCTTTTAGGAACACCTTCACCCAGAGACTGATCACTAGAAAACAGAGATTTGGCCGAGTCATTGTCTTATTTAAAGCCATTCATTGGATTCCATTGTCTTCAAGAAGAAATTCAAGCTCTTTACTATTTTACACAAGACCTTTCACGGCATCATTTTGTCTTTGTATCCCCTCTGCCCACACAGACCTTACCTGTGTCCTTATGGGGAACTGTTCCAAGTGTGGGAAATGTGGCCCAGGCCCCACTCAGAAAAGCCGGTGGGGAGTGAGATTGGCGGGCAGGACCCACGCCCACTGATAGGTTCTCCCATGGGAAATCAGGCCTGCATTGTACCTTGACTGCTATGAGGCTTGCTCTCGCTAAAGCTTCCTCACCCTGAATTGAGGCAGCAAATGTTTACTGAGTATCTTTATCTTCCTAAAATCTGAGCTAGACCTTCCAGCTATGGAGCATAACTGGTTTGACCACTTCTGCCTTTACATTTGCAAATATCCTTCTTTGATGTATTCAGCGACATCCTCTCCTTTGTCTGCAAAAGATAACCTCCCAAAACAAACCCATGCATAGTAAATGAGGACCATCCTTGATGTAATGTGCCTAGAATAACAATAAAGGCCTGTCAAGGCAAGGGTGGGGCACTCTTCTCTTGAGAGAGTGGCCGCACCGTCCGTCCCTTTTCCTTCACAGGACTCGGCGGTCCCTGTGTATTGGCTCTATACATGCCATGTAGGCTGCATGCAACAGAAATGCATCCCCAGTCTCTCACTGACCTTGGCAAAGCTACTTGCTTTTCTGCACACACAAATGTAAGAACTTTTCATGCAAACCTCATCTCGCCAATGTATACACACCCGAATTTAGCAGGTCTCTTTGAACCTATCCTGACAGTGTAGTTGAAATCTCTCATTCTCTGAAAATTTTAAGATGTTTTTGATGCCTTATATAAAACTTTAGCTGCATTGGGGCTTATCCCTTTGCATTGGTAACCATATAAACCATTCATGGTACTCCCATTTGGAAACACCTTGTTCTGAGTTCTTCACCCCAATAGCACTAGTTTAAACTCTGGGATACTGAAGATGAGAGGCAAGAGCTGAACGTGGCACGTCTCAAGACACTAATACTCAGCAGGAGGAAAATAAACCAGTTGGAACAAAGCTGTAAAGTGCCCATTAGAATGAAGGTATCCATCCCTACATTCATAGCAATGATGAGAAACTCACTCCCCACCATAAGCTCTGAGAGCAGCTTGGTTTCTGCCCTTCCAGTACTCAACACAGCAGACCAAAGCCAAGTTGTAAGAGTGGTATATATTTAAACTTAAAATGAACAGGTAGCACTATTAGGTATTTTCAAGGCCATACGACTCATATTCTGGTAGACATGGGGGTGGGGTATCCTTAGCATTCATAAAGTGCTGAGAACAGAGCTGCTTAACCAAGAGATTGGCCCACTGAACGGTGAACTCTTTATTTCATCTCCTCTGGTATAAAAGCTTCCTCTCGTGTGTGCTCCCAAAAAAGACAGAGATCGTCTTTCATTTTTGCTTATACAAGCTCCTTGAAATGGGAGAAAAGGGGTTTTTTGTTACCTAGAGGGCTTGACTGAATGAGGTAATATATTTCCTCTTTCCTCTGGGAGAGAGAAAAAGAGTTAGAAGATTATGTCTACAGAATCCTGAGTGCTTTCTGAAAGAATAACATAAAGAAATGTGGAACTAAAGGAGACTTCCAGGTTCTTCGGAGTTCAGTGATGGTGATGAGGAAAGCAGGTGAGTCAGGGCACTTCCCATCGCTGGGGTTGGTCCAAGTCTGGAAATGGGATCCATGGCCCACCTGAGACAAGGGCACCTCAGTCAGCACTCCAGGAAATGACTGAAAGATATTCACTAATTGCCACTGCAATAAAAAAGAGAGAGTAAAGTTGACCTTGAAAACATCTTTGATGTCAGTATTTCTGAATCTCCTCTTTAAAATAAATTGCTATCTTTCTAATGTTAAGCCTTGTGGTTCTAAAGCTGGCTCTAGTTAAAAGGGGAGCCCCACCTCTGGTGTATTAGTACATGAGGCATTTTCATAATCTTGTGTTTGAAAACCTCGGAATCACCAGGCATCACAGCCAATCTTACTGAGGCAAGAAATTAACACTTAGCAAAGTGTAAACTGAAATATGCTCATCTCCTGATTGATAGGTAGATGAGAAAGAGAGAGTAGATAGATAGATATGTTAAAATCTGGGGGGGATGGATTTGTCATGCATTCATCATTATATTTTCAGCCTTTTTTGTTTTCTTGATGGGCTTTCCCTGATACTCAGTTATTCCTGCTCAAAAAGGGGCAAATAAATTGAGATATGTGCTGTTGTATGATTGATTATATAAGATTATTCAGTGGCATGGTTGATTTAAGCTCAGACTTTAAGTAATTACAAAGCTCAGGTAATCACATCTTAAAATACCTGTGAGAAAGGAGTTACTAACCTGGTTCTAGGGTGAGATCTGAAGAGCAATGATTATTTATCTGCATGCTTGTAAGATTTTTATTATTTATGTCCTAATATTATATATAGTTGTAATTATAATTTTCCTGTTATATTTAGCAACATTATTTCATGTTTTCCAAGGTGATCCTAAACATTATTTCAGTAGATTAAAGTTCGTATTATCAACACCTCTAAATAATATTTATGATATTAACTTATCATGTATATTCAACACCTTAAAAATTTATTTTGTATCTAAGGTAATGGGCTCCTCATCTTTCAGAAATCTCCATTATAGGACATGGCTATCTTTGCTTTATTATAGCTTTGAAAAATCTTAGCTACAGATGTGGGCAGAAGGAATGAAGAGTGGAGGAAGTGGAAGTTCAGGAGTTCAGTTTAACACATTAAGTGCCTCCTTCCTCAAACTTTGCTTCCTTATTCAGGCCTCTTTCCTTCCAACTCCACATGTTCTCCAGGACCTCAGTTACTGTCTGTACACCGATAAATGCCAAATGTACATCTCTAGCCCAATTCCCTTGTTTTTATATACATGCTTCTCCCCACTTGGATAACCAATAGGTACCTCAATCTCAACACACGTAAAACTAAATCCATCTCTCCTTTGTTTTCCAAACTTCCTATTCTCTGTAGCTCAGTGAATGATATATTAGTCCATCTAGTTGTCCAAAGCAGAAAATTAGGAGTCATCTTTGACTCATTCTTCTCCCTAATCCCACACTCAACCAATCACAAGACTTGTCAATTCTTCCTCCTTGAAATATCTCATATTTATCCTCTATATTTATGCTGCCATTAAGTTCATACCACCATCATCTCTTGCACGGTCTGCTAATTGGTTTTGCTACCTTCATCCTCACCACATCCATCAGCCTTTATAGTACAACCTTGGACAACCTCCTTAAAAAGCAAATCTAAGTTGCCCATTATGCTTCAAACTCTCCTATTACTTCTATTGCTCTCTGGATAAAATCCTTCACCGCACAGCCCCTGCTTTGGCTCCCGGCCTCAAGCAGCACCCCTCTTCACCTTTAACTCCATGCCTTAAACACACTGTGCCCCCTAGAGTTCACCAAAAGGCCATACTTCACCTTCTTAAGGTCTGTGGGCAGCTGCTGCCTTTACCTTTGAAATATTCACTTGCCACACTTTTGCATACCTGGATAATTCAAAGTCATCCCTCAGGTGTCAGCTCAAGCAGAACTTCTTTTTAAAAAGGCATTCCTGGGGACCACCCATTGTCCCTGGCTCCTTCACCTCCAAAGCTGGACTGCCTGGCTCTGCTATGTGGCCCGCTCCATCATATCCTTATTTTACTCCCTAATAACTTATGGAATTTCATCATGGGCTGGACATGGTGCTAAATGCCTATGTGAGTTTTAATAGAGATTCTAACCTAAGGGCTTGTGGATGAAAATTTAACACATAGGCATTTTATTTGACCTCACAGGGCTTAATGTTTTATTAATTAAAGATGAATAGTATGTAAAATCAAGATATTTTAAATGAAATATCTAAATTTATAGCCGCCTTTAAATAATTAGTAGATCTGGCAAAACTGGATTCACATTTCTGAACACGGCAACAGTAAACCATACTTGAATTGTAGTGGTGCCCTGTGTGATGGCTGTTATTAGTCTGGGAGGGCTGCCATAACGAAGTATCACAGACTGGGGGGCTTAAGTAACAGAATTTTTTTTCTCACAATCTTGGGACTAAAAATCCAAGATCAAGATATTGCCAGCTGTGGTTTCTTCTGAGACCGCTCCCCTTGGCCTGCAGACAGCCACTTCCTTGTCGTGTCTTCACATGGCCTTTTCTCTGTACACATGCTTGTCTGGTATCTCCCGTGTGTCCAAATTTCCTCCTCCATCAGATTGGATTAAGGCCCACCCTAAAAGCCTCACAAATTTAAATGCTTTATCTCCAAATACAGTCATATGCTGAGGTCCTAGGAGTTACAACTTCAACATATGAACTCAGGGGGAACACAATTCCCGCCCTAACAATGGCCTTCTAATCAGCTGTACATAGTCCCTACCATACTCTCTTGTCAATAAGACAAGCTCTCTTGTCAGTAAGACAGCCAGCCCACTTCACTTGTCTGAGGTTGTATTCCTGGCCCCCATAGTCATTTCAGTTCATAAGTCTGTGCTATCCTCTCACTCTTTGGTAAACTTTGTACCGAATTAATCCTCTCCCCATGTTGTGAAATACTGACTCCAGGTTCCAAGTTCTTAGCTGATATGTTACACTACTTTTCACAATACTAACGCGTTTATCTTTTCCTTCCATAAATAAGAGTGTCTTAAAAACAGGGACGTGTTTTTATTCACCACAAGGCAGCTTCACGGTAAAGAGAGCCGGTTCTGGAGACAGGGTGTTCAAGTTTGAATCATGAGTCTCCTCCATCCTAGTTACTTTGGACAACTTCCTTCATTTTCCTACATTGCATCTGAAAGAAATGGATGTAATAGTGCTGATATTCTCAGAGCACTAAATGAGTTAATACAGGTACAGTACTCAAAACATTGCCTGACACATAGTAGTTGCTCAATAGGTGCTGGCAGTATTATTAGTACAAGGGTTTTTTATAGTATTTGTATCCATTTACTCAATAAATAATTATTGAGTCCATATTATACACCAGGCACTTTAATGAGCATGAAAATCATGCCACCCTCAGCATGCCTGATCTCATCTGAAAAATCATTTTTTTAATTAAAGAGATTAAGAGAGAGAATATTAAACATGAACTCTGAACTCAGACAGACTATAATTACATGTTTGAGTTCAAACAGCCATTTGAATATCCAATGAAGCTCCCACCAGTTATTTTCCACATACCCAGTGGCCTTTAAAACACATTCCATTATTCAGTCAACATAACCCTGGTGTTTAAAAACAAAATTAGTAGGAAGGAATTTCACAAGAAGTTTCCTAAATTTTTCTCCTCCCATGGATGCACCAAATATAAAGCTGTAATTTCCTCTGTGGGAAATCCAGAAACTAATTGAGTGACTGGGGAAAATGTAGGAAAGACAGAAAAACACTGTTGCCGTAACCCCATCCCCTGCACAGTGACACACAAGTAGAAGGAAACCCCCAACCCCCAGCTTCTCCCCGAGAAGTAAACACTTTGAGCCACACACTTAGTGTCCCAACCTTTAGGGCCTCGGCTGAAGAGTGGGTTCCTAAATCACTTAGCTTTGACAGCCAGAAGGGCTTGCATTCATGAGTCCCACAGGACTGTGGCAAACAAAAATCAGTTTTTAAATGGGTGCAGGAGCAGGCCCTGTAGCTACACACCTGGGCTTAGCACAGAGAGAGCAAACAAAAAGGCGCCCATCTCCCAGGTTCTCCCTGGAACAGGTCTGACTGCGTAGTTTTTCAACTGTTTCCAATCACCTTCGAATCTAGGTTCAGACGGCAGTCCTCCCTGGAGCCCAAAAGGGTCTGTGGGCACTGCCCCCACATTCTCCCTCTCGATCACTCCAACAGTAAAACCAATTGCCAACACGTCCCTGGAAAGAACTTGCCCATAAATCTATTGCCCAAATGTGCTGCCATGAGAGGGGTGGTCCATCAAATCACCTACTTCGAATAGCCAGCAGGGCTCAGCATCTGTGAGTCCCAAAAGGTCACATTCAACAAACGAATAAAAAGCAGTTTTCAAATAGGTGTGTGAGAACTTCCTGCAGCTATCATCCGCAGGCTCGGCGCTGACGAGGCAGGCAGCAACACCCATCTCCCAGGTTCGCCTTAGAAGGGATTTGACTGCACGTTTTCTCATCTGCTGCCTGAGCTTCTCTTTCCTAATAAGCCTGCGTGGGGAAATTGACTGGGATCCTCCTGGGACCTTGATAGAGCTGTGGTCACATCCGCCACTGTCTCTCGTGGGCTTACTCCAACAGTAAAACCAAGCTTCGAGTTTCTTCCTGCAAGATACTTGTCAACACATCTAGCACCCCAACTGCTGTGGCTGTCACCCAAAGGACTGGCTCCCAAATTACCTACCTCTGGAAGCTGCCGGGGCTTGACAATCATGAGTCTCCCAGGACCACACAAAACAAAGAAACGGTTCAATTTGGGTGTATAAGCACTACCAGTGACTATTCAATCTGGCTCAGCACAGAGTGAGGAGAAAAAAAAAAACCACCCAGCTCTCAGTGTATGCTTGATAAGGGCTAGACTAAAAAATCTAGTACTCTGACTTTTCCAGCTTCAGTCTGAAAGCCGGGTTTCCAATTAGCTTGTGCCAGGGAGGTGAAGAGTCATATAATTAGTAGTAGTCCTTTGGGAGCCTGAAGAGAGATACATGAGTATCTCCCATGCCTTTGGGACAGTGAAGGATCTTGGCATGCCTCCAACTACTGGGAGCCACTAAGAACAAAGATGGAAACTTGGACAATCACAAAGGTTTGAGAGACTACCCAGAGCTTGGGTCAGGCTGATTAAGAAGGTTCATCTCCTTTACAAGACAAGTCCTTCAATACTGAGGGAGGGGACTCTTTTATCCAATGTGCAGAAACCAACACAGAGAGCTAAGAAAAAGAAACATGTTCCAAACAAAATAACAAGATAAAGCTCTGAAACCATTCTTAATGAAGCAAAGATATGTGGCTTACCCAATAAAGAGTTCAAAACAACAGTCACAAAGATGCTCACCAAAGTTAAAAGAGTAATGCATGAATGAACTGAGAATTTCCATGAAGAGATAAAAAGTATTTTAAAATACCAAACAGAAATCATGCAGTTAAAGAATACAAAAAGTGAACTAAAAAATAAAATCTATAGAGGGTTCAAAAGCAGACCACATCAAGTAGAAGAAAAGATTAGCAAACAACGAGACGGAAAAGTGGAATTTATCCAATCAGAGAGGGGGAAAAGGGAGGAAGGAAAGAAGGAAAAGGGAAGGGAAGGGAAGGGAAGGGAAGGAAAGAGTAGCTTAAGGGATATATAGGTTCCCCAAGAGGCCCAATATATGTATTATAGGGATCCCAGAAGGCAAAAAACAGAAAGAGCAAAAAGCATATTTAAAGAAACAATGGCAGAAAGTGTCCTTAACCTGGGAAAAGAAACAGATATCCAGATCCAAGAAGCTCCAAAAGAACCAACAGGTATAAATTCAAGGAAACCTACACTGAGACATATTATAATTAAATTGTCAAAATTTGAAAACAATAAGAGAATATTAAAAGCAGCAAGAAAAAAAACAACTTGTTAAATACAGGGGAACTGTCATAAGACTAGCAACAGAATTTTCAGCAGAAACTTGCAGTGGAGAAGGGAGTGGGATGATGAAGAAAAATACCTGCCAGCTAAGAATACTCTAGCCAGAAAAGCTGTCCTTCAGAATTAAAAGAGACATAAAAAGTTTCCCAGACAAACAAAAATTGGAGTGCATTATCACTAGCCTGGTCTTATAAGAAAGGATAAAGGGAGTTATTCAAGCTGAAATTAAAGGATGCTAATTACTAACATAAAAACATATGAAAATATAAAATTTAGTGGCAAAGGTAAATATATAGTTAAATACAGAATTTTCTAATACTGTAATGGTAGTTGGTAAATCACTTATAACTCTAGTATAAAGGTTAAAAGACAAAAGTCTTAAAAATAACTATCACTACAGTAATTTGTTAATAGATACACAATATAAAAGATGTATTTTGTGACATCAAAAACATAAAACATGAGGTAATGTAAAAATGTAAAGCTTTTACATGTGTTCAGAGTTGTCAGCTTCAAATAGACTATTGTAACTAAACATGTTTTATGTAAGCCTCATTGTAACTACAAAGAAAAACACAGTAAGTATGCAAAAGAGGAGGAAGCAATCAAAGCATACTAGCACAGAAAATCATCAAAAGACAAAGGAAGGGAGCAAAGGAGAAGGAACTACAAAACAGCCAGAAAATAGTAAACAAAATGACAATAGTAAATCTATACCTATCAATAATCACTTTAAATGTAAATAGACTCATTTCTTAAGTTAAAAGGTGAGCTATTATCTAGATTAACAAAGAAAATAAGAGAAAACCCAAATAAAATCAGAAGTGAAAGAGAGGACATTACAATAACACAAATACTAAGGATAAGAAACTTAGTATAAACAATGATATGTCAAAAATTGAACAGCCCAGAAGACACAGATAAATTCCTAGATATATACAACTTGCTATAACTGAATCACGAAGAAATAGATAATCTTAACAGACAAATTACTCCTAAAGAGACTAAATGCATAATCAATTACCTCCCAACAAAGGAAAATCCAGGAGCAGATGGCTTCACTGGTGTCTTCTACCAAACATTTAAAGAACTAATATAAGTCCTTTTCAAACTTTTCTAAAAAATAGAAGAGGGAAAACTTCCAAATTCATTTATTTGGCTAATATTGCCCTAGTACCAAAGCCAGACAAAGATACTACAAAAAAGAGAATATTATAGATAAATATCCCTGAAAAACAGATACAAAAATCCTTAACAAAATATTGACAAGCCATCCCTATCTGGGTGGATCAGATGGTTGGAGCATTGTCCCACACACCAAAAGGGTGCAGATTCAATCCCTGGTTGGGGCTTATGTGAAATGCAACAGGTCAATGTTTCTGTCTCACATTGGTGTCTCTCTCTCTCTCTCCCTGCTTTCTCTCTCTCTAAAATCAATGAACATATCCTCAGGTAAGGAATATATATACCAAATATATATATATATATATATGTATATATATATATATATATACACACACACACACACACACACCACATTCAATAATACATCAATTCATACACCATGATCAAATGGGATTTATTCCAAGGCTGCAAGGATGATTCATATCCACAAATCAATGTGATACACCACATTAACAAAAGGAGGGATAAAAACTATATGATCATCTAAACATCTAAGCATTTGACAAAATTCAACATCTATTCATGATTTCAAAAAATTAGATACAGATAGAATGTATCTCAACATAATAAAGAGCAATATTACAAACCCACAGCTAACATCACACTCAATGGTGAAAAGCTAAAAAGCTTTTCTCTAAGATTGGGAACAAGACAAGGATGCTCACTCTCACCTATTCAACAAGGATGCTCACTCCTATTCAACACAGGACTGGAATTCACAGCTAGAGCAATGAGGCAATAAATAAATAAATAACAGGGAGGGGTGAGGAGAAAAGCAGACAACTGTAATTGAACAATAAAATAATTAAATAAGTAAATAAATAAATAACAGATATCCAAATCAGAAAGAAAGATGTAAAATTGGTTTTTTTTGAAAATGATATGATCTTACATGTAGGAAATTTAAAGACTCCACCAAAAAAAAAAAAAAAAACCTGCTAAAGCCAATAAATAAGTTCAGTAAATTGCAGGACACAAAATCAATATACAAAAATCAGTTGCATTTCCATACACTAAAAACAAACTATTAGAAAGAGAAATTTTTTAAAATCCTATTTACAGTAGCATCAAAAAGAATAAAATACTTTGAAATGAATTTAATAAAAGAGGAGGGAAATCTGCACCCTAAAAACTATAAAACATTGATGAAAGAAATTGAAGAAGACACACATAAATTAGAAGATATTCCATGTTCATTGTCTGAAAGAATTAATATTGTTGAAATGTACATACTATCCAAAATGATCTATAGGTTCAATATTCTATCAAATTTTCAAGGCATTTTTCACTGAAATAGAAAAGAAACAATTCTAATATTTGTATGGAAGCACAGAAGACACCAACTAACAAATACAAACGAGAAAAAAAGAACAAAGCTGGAGGCATTACAGTTACTGATTTCAAACTGTATTATAAAGCTATAGTAATCAATAGTATTGTATTGCCATAGAAACTGACACAGAGATCAATGGAATAGGATAGAGAGCCAAGAAGTAAGCCCATGCATACAAGGCCAATTAATTTTTAACAAAGGAGCCAAGAACATACAACTGGGAGACGATAGCCTTTGCAATAAATGGTGTTGGGAAAACTGGACATATACGTGTAAAAGAATGAAACTGGGCCCCTATCTTACATCATACACAAAAATCAATTTAAAATGGGTTGAAGATTTGAATGTAAGACCTAAAACCATAAAGCTCCAAGAAGAAAGCATAGGCAGTAAACCACTTGACTTCAGTCTCGGCAATGATTTTTGGATTTGACACCAGAAGCAAAGCAACCAGAGCAAAATGAAACAAGTGGGGCTACATAAAACTAAAAAAGCTTCTGCACAGCTAAGGAAATCATCAACAAAGTGAAATGAGAACTTATGGAATGGGAGGAAATATTTACAAGCCCTATGTCCAATAAGGAATTAATATCCAAAATATAACAAGGAACTCACAAACCTCAGTAACAAAAAAAGACACACACAAAGTAAATAACCCAGTTACAAAATGTACACAGAATCTGAATAGCTACTTTCCCAAAGAAGACAAACAAATGTCCAAAAGATAGATGAAAAGGTTATCAACAACATTAATCATCAGGAAAATGAAAATCAAAGCCACAAAGAGACCTTAGACACGTTGGGGTGTCTGTTCTCAAAAAGAGAAGAGATCACATGTACTGGTGAGAATACGGAGGAAAAGGAAAATGTGTACACTGTTGGTAGGAACGTAAAATGGTACAACTATTATGGAAAAGAGTATGGAGATTTCTCAAAGACTTAAAAATAGAACTACTCTGGGAATGTAACCAAAGCATCATGATCTCAAAGAGATATATGTTCATTGCACAATTATTTACAGTAGCCAAGCCATGGAAACCTACGTGTCCATCAAAGGATGACTAGATGAAGAAAAGGTGTTATACACGGGAATTGTATTCAGTCTTTAAAAAGAAGGGAATCCTACCATTTGAGATAACATAGAGGAACCCGCAGGGCATTGTGCTAAGTGAAAAGAGCCAAACAGGAAAGACAAATCCTGCATGGTACCACTAATACGTGTGATCTATTTTTAAAAAGTCATTCCAGCTCATAGTAATACAGAGTCGAATGGTGGATGCCAGGGACTGAGGGGCAGGAGAATAGAGAAAGGTTGTTAAAAGGGTACAAACTTCCAAGTATAAGATGAATAACGTCTGAACATCTAATATATAACATGGGGACTATAGTTGATAATGCTTATTGTATCATTTAAATTTGCTAATACAGTAGAACTTAAGTGTTATCTCCAAAATACACGCACAGGTAACTGTGTGAGGTGATGGATGTTTTAATTAGCCCCATGGTGGGAATCCTTTCCCAAGGTATACCCAGTCATCGTGTGTACACTTTAAATATATTACAGTTTTATGGGCCAATGATACTTCAGTAAATCTTGAAAAGGAGAAAGAAGAAGGCAAATTTTCTCTCCAAATAAACTACACAGTAGAAAATTCTATTACTTTATGATTGATTTCTTCATAAATGTCCCTTGAGTTGTTAAATCAACAGCATTTTGATGTCAATTTTCTCCTCTTTAGTCTACTTCTAAGCAGGGATTATCAACTCTCTCCCACATAAATTATTCGCCTGTGGCCCATGCAGTTACTTTTGACTGCGACATTAGGAGAGGCAAACCAAAGGCTGTGTTCAAAACAAAAGTTGTTTCCCACCATTAGCTTTGCTTTATCTCTAATCCTAGTTTAAAATCTTGATTTTTTTCCTACCAAACTAGTAGTGTCTACTTTGGACTAAAGTTCCAAACCCTGAGCTGACAATCAGATTTAATCTGGGCCAGGTGCTCAGTCGATTAGAACATGCTGATGTTGAAAGACAGACCAACGCCTGTAAAACCAGAGTTTCATCCAGAGACATCCCTTTGCATGATCAGATGGCATACCTCCCCCAGCCGGCGCTCTCACAAATGCTCACCCCTACTCTGAGGAAGGAGACCGGGTCAGAGTGAAGCACACTCCCATGAAAAACTGAAAGCACTGATCGTGTCCTTAGTCAGCAATAATTATAACAGTTGTCACTTACTGTAAGCTCTCTCTGTGCTGGACGGTGTGCTAAATGCTTTTCACGTATCATTTCATATTATCTTCACAACCCTATGAGCTATTACTCCAAGTTAACTTTAAGAAAACCAAGATGTAATTCACCCAAGGCCAAACTGGCAAAGCTGAGTTGACCCCACATTTGACTTGAGACTCCAAAGCCCTGTGATTCACCCACAACACAACTTTTACAGTGTTAGTACCACAGTATAGCAGGAAGCAAGGAGATCTAGGACCTTGTTCTTTGTCAGACTTTCTTGTGACACTGGAAAAGCCTTGTCCATTCAGTCCTCGGTGCTGCAGATGGATTTCACTGCAGAAACCCGTGAGGATCCCACTGTTCTTGGCATTCGTGCTGATCACTTTCAGTTTCCATGTCTCTGATCTCAACTTCTCTAGCTCCACATTTAGGTCCTACTATTCTCTTAGGCTTCCTCTGTTTAAAGAACCATTTGGACATGTTTCTCTTTCAATCTGATACTGACCCTTTATCCCTACTTCCACCCAGTCCTGGTTTCCTTTGCATCTCCATCTTATCCTGAAAAAAGATGAGACAAGTCAATTTCTCTAAGTATCAGTTAACTCATCTACTGAATAAGAAAGGGTTTGGGGCTAGATTACCTCTGCTGCACTTTTGGGCTCTCACATGTTATCATTAATAAAATGATCACCACCATTCTTCCTGGGGATGCACCACGCAATTCCTCCCGAACTCCCACACCCCACTTGATGACAGCCTCCCCGCCTGTGAAGTACACAGTAAAAATGAAGTTCAAAAAAGAGAAGGACTTACATTTTAACCCACCAGGATCATCTTTTCTTTTCTCACCCAAATTTTAAAAACAAACCCTACTGTTATATTTTAAGAGGAGGACTTCTGCCCCAAATAAATGCTCTCCAGGAACATAAAAAAAGAATTTAAAAATAATGAGGAGTAGGAAATCAATTTGGAGCAATTCTGTTTTTATATGATTCCACTTAATCAATTTTTTTTGGCTCATTATTACACATTCAATTCAAAGTTTTCGCGGCCAAAATGGGGGAAATGCTAGGAGACATTAATTTCCCCTTGTTCTGCTAATGGAACAATTTTCCACTTGTCATTCTGAATGTCTCAAGAGTGGTAACATTTTCCAGCCACAATCAAGTTGCAGTAGAATTGATTTGGGTCTGGGGAGAGAGCACAGTGCACAACATCCGCTCTCCAGAGTTCCACCTTACACGTTATTCTAACCTTGCCGTGCGCTCTGGAGTGGCCTATCTACAAAAGATAACTGGGAAATCTAAAACCCCTGTGAACTTCCTCCCAGCTTCCTGGAGATGGTACCTACCCCTACTCCTCCAGAACATCTTTGAACTCGAGTAGCGGAAAAGCAGTGACTTGAAAGACTCTGGCTCTATTGTTTTCCAGCTCTGTGAACTTGACCGGTGATACAATGTCTCTGAACTTACATGTGTGTCTTTAGAATGAGAGTAATGGCAATAACTGTCTCACAGGGCTAATGTGGGAATTAAATGATATCATGGTTATGAACATTCTTTGCAGGCAGTAAGGCACAGTGGTCAAGAGCCCAGACTCCTAACTGCTAAATTGGACTCCCAACTCACCCTTTATGAACTACGTATATAACCTTAGGCAATTTGCTCTAACTCTTTAACCCACAGATTCCTTATCTATTTAAAGAATAGGAAATAATAATTGCATCTATCACATAGGTAGTTGGGAAGCCTAAAGGACATAATACCTTCAGTGGCTAGTGTACAGTGAAAAGTCAGTAATGTAGCTATTACGAATGCCAGCACAGAATTGAGAAATGAGCATTTAGGACTTGATGGGTCAGTAGGATTTCTGCAGGTGTTTGCACATCCTTAGTATGTATATTAAGAAGCAAAGGCGAGAGAAAAAGAGAGAGGAAAGAGAAAAATAAATATTTCCCTGCATAGGGCAAAGAGGGAAAAATCCAAGCGTAAGTTGCTTTTAATTAATGTGCTTGGCCAAGGACAAAGGATATAAAACGCTTCCTATATCTAATAAGGCTCAAGGTAGCCAACTGACGCCATTTCCTACTCACTAGCCTCAACTCTCTCTCTCTCAGCTCAGTGGACTTTACTCGTATTTTATTCTTGAAAACAATCAACTGAGGAAATTCAGATGGAGTCTCGCTGTGAGTTTTAAAGAGTGCATCAGGGTCATAAAAAACAGAGTGATTCTATCTATATGGAAATGCAGAATTCAAATATATCCATTCTAATAATCAAATTATAAGGGAAATGGTCCTCTAATAGGGAGCTAATGAAAGTTGATTCCTAAACCTGCCTGGAGCTGTACACAATAAAGAACAGATTTATAATGTGAAGCTTTTTTGTTTTTACTTCTCCCCGCTCCCCCCCCACCACCATTTTTATGATCTATGCCAATAACTAGATGGCCCACGCTTGGATTAGAAGAAAATAGAATTAGCAGTCAGAGTACTCATTTGACCAAACCTCCCATGCCATCTTTCCATCCATTGTTCATTCTGTCTCTCTCTAAAAATATCATCTGAGGGTTTGCCTAAAGATGCTAAATTGAGTGGAATTTTCCCTTCTGTACATTGCAGAAATGCTCCCTGTGGAGCTATTGATTAGCCATTGAAACTGCGCTTTGGATAATGAGGAGACTATTAACAGAACACAGGAAAAGCAAATTTGGTCTAGACAGGTTTTATGTAATACATGGGAAGGGAGAGGCACATTTTTTTAACCTCTTAATTTTCTAGACGCTTTCCCTGAAAATGTGCCATTTTCGACCTAAACTAGCTTAAGGAGTTCCATGGTGGTTACTGCAGGAAAAGCAGGCTTGAGAGAAGGACAGAGATGAGAATACATCTCTGTCTCCAGGGTTATAACAAATTGTTTCCCAGATGAGAAAATAGAATAACCAGCCACACACCTCTGGCTGTGACCAAACACAGACTTTTCTCACTGGTTTATTGTCACACTGGTAGACAGTCACAACAGCCCGAAAGGCAGAGCATGGCTGGGACAGACAAATATGGGCAATAACCCAGCCCTTCCACCCAGCACATTTTCCTAAATGACTAGGGTAGACCTCCTTCACAAGGCCATGTGGGTAAAGCTGCTTCAGCCAGCAAAAAAGACATTACCATTCTTGCTGGTCACCATGCTGCTACCCCTCTTCATAACCAAGGAAGACTATAACATAGGAAGAAATGCCGAAGGACCATTGCCAGACGGTACATTACAGCACAGGGTATAAGAGTAACGCTTTCACCCTAACTCTAAACAATAACACCCCAGAAGGCAGGAATGAGATAACGGCACGGCATGAGAACGTGAAGGCACTGTTTGGAACCAAACAGAACACAAGCACAATTCCCCAGGTTATTTCAGAGAGAAACACTGCCGAATAAATATTTTGGACTGGCATAGAGTTTTTAATTTTGGTTTTGTTTTCAATTTTGAAATCAGTCAGGACCCACATTCTCCAAATTCCTTGGAGACGCAACCGTTTCTTTTGCTGTCTACCTGGCCAGATCCACGCATTTCTGTTTCCTGCCTTTTCTAAGAATTTGAGACCCTGAGCAATGGGCACATAGTACAGGATGCAAATCACGTATTGTTGACTTGTACACTTGAAACCTATATGGGTTTGTTAACCAGTGTCACCCCAAGAAACTCAATTTAAGAAAAAAAAGAATTCGAGACCCTGAGTTTGAGAGACAGACTAGACTGGGTACTTTTCAGAGCACGTTTTAGAAAAGCTGTACCTTCCACTGAAAGCCACTGATGAAAGTGTTAGGATTACAGGTATCTTTCAGCAAGTACATGATTAAACATTAAGACTGAATCGCCAAAGCTTGAAGCAAGGGGTCATGAGACATCTACAGATGAGAGTCTGGGCCTCCAAACAGCAGCCACTTGCCATGAGTGACCACAGAGCAGTTGAAATGAGATTCGTCCAAACGGAGACACCAGTTTTGAAGATTTAGTACAAAGAAATACAAAATATCATATTCATAATCTTTATACTGATTACTCACTGAAATGACAATGCTTGGGTAGATTGGGCTAAATATAATATTAAGATTAATTTTTACCTATTTGTTTTTAGTGTGGCTACTGGAAAAGTTAAGAGTTACCTTTGTGAGTCACCTCATGCTTGCACGGACCGCACTGCTCTAGAGGGGCCTTAACCATTCCCATAGGTGCGCAAACTTGTTAGTATTTTTTGGAATTTACTTAGTGAAGAGCAACCAGAGCCTGATATAAAAACCACTATGTAGAGCTTGTAGATTATAATATATGTGCGTAGTAAACCATATATAGGCATCACTATATACAACAGGTGCAGGCAATCTTAAAGAGGTTTTGGGTTTTTTTTAATGCTCTGCAGTTAGTATATGTAGATCCTTCAAATGGATGAACTCTACTGAGTTAATTAATTAGTAATAATTATAGAATCCTAGGTAATGAAGCCCATTTAATCATCATACAGTGCTTACCATTCTCATTTCTGGGGTTTCTCTGGACACTGATGAGGAATAGACCTCGGTTCTTGAAATGACCCCCCAAGATCACGCTGCAGAAACCACCTTGACGGAAAGGAAGAGGCACAGAAACTTCCAGTGTGATGATGGACTTTGCATCTTGGCTTCACATTACTGTGTCGTCCAGGAGACTTCAGTGAACTGCGCTGAGACTCAGCCCCTTCAAGGCTAATCAAATTGGGGAATAATGTCCATCGGGTTTCTATGAAGATTACAGGGGATAAAGGATGTGAAGTGCTTTGCAGACCATGCAGTGTTCCCTCCAAGCTTGGTGCTATTGACCTGAGTTGGAAGCTTTGGTCTCCCCTTCCTGTAGGAGCGGAGCCCAGAGCAGGCCTGCGACCCCAGCCCAGTCGTGGACAGGCCTGCCTGACGAGCCGTGTTCACTTGGGCAGCCAGTCAGCAAGACGTCTGTGTGCAACCAAACAAAACCGGCTCAACATCTCGGAAATGCAGTGTCAGACGAGGGATGAGATTAAACCTTCATTGAGTTGGACAGTTTTTGAGGAGTACTCCGGATTCTGTCGGTTGTTTTTACATCCTTCAACAAGCCTGCTTGTTCCCTTCCCGGGCACCAGTGAATTTGTTTCGAAAGCCAGCTCCAGAGAGCCTGCACAGTTCACCTTTCCCTCTTGTCTGCTTTCAATCTGTTAAGCTTTGGATGCTCTATTCTCTCCCTGTATTAGTTTCTCCTTCCATTATTAAAACAAATTACCTGCAGATAATTCTACATTGGTCCTTCCTGGCTTCTCCACTACAAAGTTGTCCCCTGAGACAGTAATCATCTCTCAGGGGAGATACTAGTAATTGTGAAATCCAAGTCCATGGAGTGCTTACGTGGGTGCTTCCTTCATTTCCTCTGATTCTACAAAAAATATTTCACTTGTTTTCCTAAATTCATGAATTTATTGTTAACTACTCTACATAAAAAGCTCTGAGAGCCCCTGAAAACCGTAAGAAAGAACCCTAAAGTGGGTTCCTTATTTCTACCTGATAGACCTAGTATAAATTTCTTTCTCTCTAAGAATGGAACAATATCTCCATGACCCGCAGCTCCTTGAACACAGCACTTCAATCCCTTGACAGGAGACAACTTGCCTGCTCCCACAAGTGTACCCAGTTTCCAATTTTCACATGGATAGGGATTTGCTGGTGTGCCCAGCCAGTGTCCCTTTTCCTGGAAGACTGTGCTGAGCCTCGGAAGAAGCTGGGTAACCTTACACAAGCTAGTTGACCTCTGCATCCTCAGATTCTTTGTGAAACAGAAATGGCGGCCCTACCTGAAGAACTTGCTGTGAGGATTAAACGTTGTCCAGCACATTCAAACACTCAAGACGCATCAGATACTCCTGTAATATCAACGGAATCTAGCCCCAAACTCTAGTAGGTGCCCCTTCTCTATAGTGACCATTTACTGTGTTTATCTCTAATATAGCAATACTCACTCTACTGCAGTAGACTGTATGCATGTCTACCAAATTAAAAATAATGCTTACTATTTCTTAAGAATTTGCTATATACACAGCGTACTTTGCTTGTATTAACTCATTTCATCCTGCCCAACCCTTATGTAATATATATAATGATTTATTTTTCAGCTGAAAAAAGTAAGACTTAGGTAAAGTCATACACCCAAAGGCACACACTTCATAAATGAGCAGGACTTGGGCCAAAAGCCCAAGCTGTCCACTAGTCACTACACTTGACCTCCTCCCTTGAGTTCCCAGGCTACCGTCTCTGTGTCTTCCTGTGGCTAGTGCAGGGACTGACGCATAGGTTTACATTCACTCTTTGGTTAGAGTGAATCATTAATATAACACCTTTCCAATGAGCAGCATAAGTATTTTCGCTTCGGCCAAATATATTAGGACACAAAAATGATGTGGCTGCCACATGGATCTATGGGTGGCTTTTTAAAGGGTTAAGCTGACGGAGCTTTCTCATTTTAGAAGCATTGCCATATCCTTTTCAGGCAGGAAAAGACATAACAGGAATAAATTGTAGGCAGATGTCTCATGTCTCCAATTTATTATTCTGGGGTGAAAATATTGAGTGACATAATGCATCACAGGACTGTCGTGACTAAGTATGGAACAATACATCAAACAGGCATGGCTCTTGGAGAAACGACCAAACAGGCCTTAGCTAATGATGGATTAAGTTATTGGGATGTTTTAAGGTTATTAACATTATGGGGGATGGGAGGAATGTTTTAAGGAAGAAAGTGTATTCCTCATCAGAGGGTAATATGTGTTTCAAGTCAGGTTTAATGTAGGATCCCCCAAAAATCAAAGAATAAAGATATTTTTTCAATAATAAATTTAATCTATTGGGATTTCTCCCAACAAAGAGTTTCTGAGGCAGAAAAATGGGTTCACAGCTAGGCAAAAAAAAAAAAAAAGTGTATAAAGGACCTTGAATAGTAAGTAGTATGTCAAGAAGTTTGGCTTTCGTCCAACAGATAGCAAAGTGTCACATCAGCTGTTGGGAGAAAGAATGACGCCAAGGTGACATAACTCTAGATGAAGTAAGGGGAATTGGAAAAAAAGAGAAATTTAGAGGCACTAAAAATATAGAGGAGGGAGCAGATTGAAGGAGATATTCAGGAGGAAGAATCGACAGGACTCAAGGGCTTCTTAATGAGGGAGGAAAGGAGACTGAAACAGCAGATGGGAGACAGACAGAGAACAGGAACAGGTCTGGGAGAGAAGGAAAGGCAATGACCACCAGTGTGGGGATGGGGGTTGTGCGGTGAGAGGGCACACAAAGGGAGAGAGGGAACACAGAACCCTCCCCACTGTTAGCCTGAGGAGAAAAGATAATCACTTCAGTCTCTGACACGGCAAGTTTTTTGTGCCGGGCCCATAGCTGGCCCAATAAACATTTGCTGCTGGTGTAGGAGATATTAGCGGCAATGAGGCTTTAGGAACTAGTCGTGCGCTACCCGTTGATATCATCTGCACCTTTGTGTTACGTGGTTATTAACTTTTTATTTGCTTCCACACATAAAGTAAACTCCTGTGGGTGTCATTGCCAGGGACTCTGTCCAGTGCCTTTTTGTGCCCCCCTAGAGAAAGGGGCATGGTTTCTACCAGGTGTTCAAATCATAACTTATTTAATTGATTTCTTGGGTGACTAACCTTCCCTCTGAGACTCCCCCTCCTCCCACTTCTATAAATTCTCTGTCCAAACAGTCTCTTTGGTCTCTAGATGCCTCTCCTTGAGCCAAGCAGATGTGTAAAACTAAATTCCTCTTTTTTTTTTCTAATTGCGACTGCAGTTTTTGTTATTACCATTAAAAAATACTGTTCTACTGTCATAATTTCTACAATATCAAGGAAAGCACTTTCAGCATTCCAAGCTGGCCCACCAATTTCTTCTGGAAATGAAGATCCTGGATGCCCACCCATAGATGTGATTTGTTTAGCCTGCACAAACCTGTAAAAAGTCCAATTTTTTACTTTTTCTTCAAAAAAAAATTAGAAGAATTGGCAACACTGGGTTTCTTTCCCTCTGAGCAGCTATCTGCTGGGAATGAGGAGCAGCAGTTCCCTTCAGACAGACAGGAAGGGTGGCTCCCACACGCTTTCTCCTCCCTCTTTAGCTGCCTGCTTGGCCCTGGAGGCATTGGGCTTTGCCCCTGTGTTAATTCCTGTTCCTAGAGAAGAGAAGGTCTTCTCTGTGTGGGTCTCGGGAGGTAGCAGATTTCCGTCCTTGCACCTGGACCTTGTACCTCCCCGACCCTTCTTCCTTCTGCTGTGATGTCTTCCTGGTTTCGTCTGCTGACCTGACTTCAGACCCACGCCTGGGCCTAACGTGCCATCACTGCGACATGCTAGACATGCTAAGCTTCTCATGTGCCTGCAGTCAGGCTCTAATTCTCTAACTTGCTCTGATCATCCAGGATAGACTGAGGTCCAATCTGAACTACTCACTAGGTTCACTCTCCCATTCAACTTCACTCCCATTCTACCAAACCCGTCCAAGACTTCTCAGTAACCCCAGTCTGCTCCCTCCTACCCACCCCACACTGGGAACCACATGGCTGGCTGATACAGAGCTACTTTCCTTCTATTTCTCGTCTCTCTTGCTTCCCTCCCCCATCCGTCTGGCTCTCCTAGGTCTGTCCTCACAGCAGGGTCCAGCGAGGGGACTTAATAAAGGATTGATTAGTGTTCCTCAAATACTATAAAATGAGAAGATTTTTTAAGGCCCTCTGGACTTTGTGCATCAAGGATATTTCATAGGGAACTTGACAAAGGCTTGTAGAATACATTTTATACAAGAAAGAAGTTGAAAAGGGCAAAAAAAAAAATGCTGTAAGTTTGACAAGAAGAAAAAGAAAAAAAGCATACACCAAAATACTGAGACTGAAAAGCCTACTGAGAGTAAAGCTGCCTCTGACCTTTGTCCTCCCCCCAAATGAAAAGCTCGATTCTCCTCCTCCTCCCTCATGTCTGAGTTTGTCAAGCATGATTGATGACACAGCTTCTGCTAAGGACACCGCTGAAATGTTTCCAGATATAAAACGAAAACTCACAAAGCACTTACCGGCAGAAGAAAAAGCAAGCCATCGTGAAAGATAGAACCCTGGCAATTAAAGAGAAGGGAGTGAAAGGGAGCACAGCCGCTGGCAGGACGACATGCCACCTAATGGATGTCCCCTGTCACGTTTCACCATGATGGTTCCTGGTCTTGAAACTTTCCGGGGCAAGAATCAAAGACACAATGACACATTCCCTACCCGTCTCCAAATAAACTCCCCAGTCCTAAAGAAAGAAGCTTGTTGTCTTCCGTTCTAACCAATCCTACCATGAAGCTTCCAAGTCCATATTCCCCCTCCTAAATTACAATCGACTCCTCCTTTTTACCAGCCTAAATCCTACCCACTTTTTAAGAACCACCCTGCATTTTATGCCATTTTTCAGCTATCCCAATCTCCTATGCCCTCTTCCTTGTCTAATCTATAGCAAATATAATACAAACTGTACCCACATCATTTACCAGCTAGATTATAGGCACCTCAGATTCAAAGCAAAGACCTGTCACCTTATCCCTACCACAATGGCTAACATTTAGTAGGTCTCCATTACTGAAACAAATATGGCATTTTGATGTATTCATAATTATCTATTTCATTTCTTATCTATTTTTTAACTCTAAGGATTATGAATTATCATATTTATTTGGCAGTCTAGGTGATACCTAGCCCCCAGTAGGAAATAAATGTTTACTTGATAGTTTGTTGATTGACTAAAAGAAATTTAAAGCTTTTCAAAACAAGTGACCAGTTTCTGTCACCTGAATAGGAAACACCACTTTGTGGTTGTAACAAAATGGTGCACACTATGGACAACCCCAGGGCCGTTCGATGCCATAATTTTTCTAAGCTTCAGGGGAAAGCCCTAGGTTTTGCTTCTGGGATTTTCGAATATCACTTCAAAATGAGTGACTAGCAGCTGAGCAGCCATCCTGGGGATCTTACTTCAGAGTCCTAGGCTTATCCTCAAAGGGAAGGGCATATCACACTCAATCAGTCTGCACGTCAAACGACAGTTTTGTTTTTTAAATGCCTTTGCTATGAGTTCCACCTGGGACTTGCAAATCCATTTGAGATCTTGATTTGCACATTATTGTTGGATGCAAGACTCTGTGATGAGAGCTCAGCTGTCAATAGAAAGTGAAGCAGGATGTCAGCCTCCTCATCCTTGCCTGCCACCCCCCCCCCACCTCAGCCTGCCTTGAATCTCCTAGTCAGGCAAATTCTGGGGCAAAGCAGTGGAAATAACCAGATAGGATCTGAAGGCCTGGGGAAGGAATCCATGTGGGAAAAAAGACTGACGTTAGGTTGTTTTCCTATCTCTAACAACTGCTCTATGACGATCAGCTTTAAGTAATAAGTTTTTGAAAACCAAAAAGTTTAGATACAATTTTGTATAAGTAAATTATTTGTGTGCACAAAACTCTGTATTTTCTCACACAAACAACATTTTCACATGCAAATTGGGCTGTTAGAGCTATAGCTAATTTAGCAGCGTGTAATTCAGTGCTTTCTGTAAGCACAAATGGGAAGTGATACTGATGTGGCTACAAAGTACATTGAAGAGAGTAGCTGTCAGTCAGCAGAGTTATCTGCCTACAAGTAGGGGACTCCCTCCATCTCCTGGAAATGCTATAGCTCTCTTGAGAGGTAAAGTGGACAAACTGTCTGAAGTGAATATATTTGTGTAACCAGTGACATTGGCTGTTGGTTCTTGAGTTTGGCAAAGAAAGAATTCAGACTCAAGAACTCTAGTGCAAGAGTAAGTTTATCATGCAAAGCAAAAGAACACTCAGAAGATTCAAGTGGGCTCTCTGGGCCTTTTAGGAAGAAAGTCACAGAGGCAGAAGACATGAGCCAGCTGGGTTGCGTGGACTCAGGAAACAAGTGACATAGGCAAAAGAAGGGCCCTTGGGGACAGGTTCAGGGGGTTAGCCTGGGACGAGGTGCCACTGCCTGCTGCTGCCCTGGTTGCAAGTCTCATGGGGACCCTTAGAGCTTAGGAGAAAGAAAGCAAAGATACACACCTGAAGGAAGAAGGCACAGCCATGCTCTAGTGAGAGAATGTACACTGGATCATCTGCCTTAAGACTTTTTATCTGTTTCCTAAAGGCTGGAACTTTAAAGGAGTTCTCAGAGGAGGATTTCAATAGAATTTCATAAGCTCTCAAGGTGTGTCCTATAATATGCTGATGCATCACAATAAGTATATAAGTCATTCTCTGGTCAGTTTCACCTTCGAAGAATGTCACAGAAGAGGGACTGGGACCAAAATGGGTCTGCCCCAGCACGATATGGAACGTGTAAGATAAGACCTGGGCGATTTATTATCTGGCTGTAAATTGCTCAGCCATCTATCTGTCTCAGTTTCCCCATCGCACTTGCCGAGGACTTTTCCTAGCTTTTTACTGTCTGCCTCATTTTCAAGCAAGTTATTGGATAATTGACTACAGTCAACTTTCCTCTGCACAGGCTAAGTTTATTCCAGACTCAAACTCACATGTGCCACCCAGGTCAGTACCTTGATGGAAGAAATGGCCCAGTGGGCTGCTCTGCTGGGTAGGTGTACTGCTCTAAGTCCCTCTGCCATCCTAGAACCGGCATGTAACTGGAAATCGGCAGCACACTGAAGTCGAGTAGTTGAGAAGGTCATAAAGGCACTATTTGCAAAGAAGTGGGCAAGGATTAGGAAAAGCAACGGGGTTTGTGCAGTAGCTCGAGACTAGTAAGTGGTTGCACTCTGTAGTCACGAAGGGGTCCGGGAACAGGTGACTTATAGATCCTGGAAAGAGAGCTCTAAAAAGAACACTGCCCAACAGTAGTTGTGGCCTTTCAGTTGATAAAGGCAGCCAGCCTATCATGTCCCCCAGGGAGAAAGTCAGGAGAAGGTCAGAAGGATCAATACTCCGACTTCATTCTTTTCTCTCCCTCTAGTGTCTTGCCAGCACCCTTCACTGATGAACACCAGCTGGAAGGCAGAAGGCCAGGGTATCTCTTGATTCCATCTCTCCTGGTCAACCTCTCAAGCACAGGGCAGGGCTTCGAATAGATGTGGAGGCACAGACCAGAGATATCCTGCACGGGTTTCCCAGGCCCCAGGATTCTGTAGCAATCACACACTTTATTGCATATTTCGGTATTTCTAGGCCTTGTGCTCCAGAGCTCCTGTGAGAGGCATCATAATTATCCCTTGCCCAGCACTATTCCCCAGCCTCTGTGGAAATTTTCATGATTAACAATAGCTGGCTTAAATCTCTAAGAATCATTCTTAGGACCTCAACAATTTTAGTGTATAATGCTAATACAGAAATGGCTGTGGGGCTTACCAGTGGTTACAGAATTGATCAGTTTAGTTTACTCCCTAACCATAGTCCAAAGCCCTATAACAAAAACCAAACATGGACAGAAACCTCTTTTTCTAATTCGTCTCTCCTTCCACTGGTATGTTTTCCAACTGCTCCTGCTCTCATTGGTTTCATTCTGCATGAAAATAACCAGCATCACACAGTCCAGATGTAGTTGTTCAGAAGTTATTTGATGTGTGCTACTTCTTTTCTCCCTACCTAAACTCTGAGCTCCTCAAAGGCAGAGGACGTGTATGATATTTATTCACATATCTATTAGGGTCTCAATTAGTCTTTCTCTGCTAATTAATTCCCTAGAAATTTGCAAGTTCTAGCGAGCAGCGTTTATAGGACATTTTCTATGCACCTAGAACTCTGACAAACTGTAGACAACTTGCTAGTAAAAACTGAGTTTGCTTTATCTCAAACCTGCCACAGTGTGAAGCACAGAGACAGCCCTCCTGCAGAGCAGTAATTACTCTGGAAGTTTACAAGAAGGGAGGAAGAGAAAGGGAGGGAGAGAACAGGGACAGCTAATGTGCTCTTTGTGTGTAAAGGCACTCACTGCATTAGGCATGTGGGCAGCTGTAAGATGCTGGAAAATAACTTGATCCATAACCTAAGCATATAGTGTCGCCTAGTTGCTGTAAAGGTAATTGGCCTCCTGGTGTACATCTTTATGTATGACCCAGCTTGATGTGGGTGACACCACAATTCAGATATGTGTGTCCTAGGAGTCACAAAAAGATATCAAATACGCCTACCAACACCTTCTGGACACTGTGCAATAAGCTTCCTGACCTTTAGTCACAGCCTCAGAATACAATGCTAACGACAGGTGCACCTACTGTCGTCCCTTGCAAACACAGGAGGAGAATGTTGCTAGATTTAAATTAGTCAGCAGAACACTAATAATCTGAAAAGTTTAGGGAAAAAAATTCCTAAGAAAAATATCTTCAAATACTTATTAAATTTTTATCATTTCATTATTAATTTTCAGTTTATTTTATTTATAATTATTAAATCTATTAAATTGTAGTATATTTATTAAGACATAGCTTCATCTCTCTATTTCTTTTTGGCCCTTACAACACAACCTTTGAATTGAACAGCAGTGCCAAGAGCTTGCTTTTCCTTAGGCACAAGATTTGTCAAAACAACCAAAATGATTTCAAGCAAGCTACATGTGAAAACAAAAGTTTTCAAGTGGGGTGGCAAAGAGCTATTTATATGGGGATCATTCAGCCAGTATTCTCTGAGACAATCCATATTTCATGCAACTGTATTCATTTCAATATGTTTGATAAATTAATTGTACAACTAAATGCCCTTCTATTCATTCATCTTGGTAAGACTTTATGGGAAGAAACTGTAAATCAGAAAGCAAACACTTTTGTCAGACTGTGTGTCAGAAGTACTTATTACAATAACAGAAGGTCCAAGCAACTTGAATGGGACACATACACACAAGTCCCCACAATTTAAAAATACAAATGGAAATAAAGAACAAACGACAGTAACCAGAGGGGAGTGGGGAAGGGAATAACAGGGGACAGAAGGGGAACCGTCATCAAGGAACATGTATAAAAGACCCATGGACAAAGACAGTGGGGCGGGGGGAGGATTGAATATGGGAGGTGGGGTGGGTAGGGAGGAGAGTAATGTAGGGTGGGGGATGGGGACAACTGCAAGTGAACAATAAAAAAAATAAATGAATAAAAATGCAAATACAAATTGGATCCCACTTAGTAAGAGGAAATGGTTTATACGTTGGGAATGGAAGAGTTAACGGACAGGAAACCCTAAAGCAGCTCTAATTCCAGTCTGGATAGGTGACTCATTTCACACAAATAGGTTGACAAACCCAGGAAGAGTAATTCCATCTCTGCCCTTTGCACCAGAACCACGACACTGGCACCTATAGACTAACCCTGTGAAATAAGTTCCGGGCGGGAGCCTCCCACACTGCCCACCCTGACAACTTAGAATCACTCAGCATCACAGCCCCCCATCCTGGTTGGTCTTATCCGGGGTCCGCAGGGCCTCCTGACACAGGCTCAAGCTCAGGCTCTTGCTGCCTGTTCTGGGCAAGGGTGCGTGTTTACTGTGTGCACTGGGAGGCTTTTCTTGTCTGTTTTGTTTTGTTTGCTGTCTTTTGGAGCAGGGAGGTATGAGGATCGGTGTGATGGGTAAGACAAGCAAGTGAAGTTCATCTTTATAGCGGCACTGTCCAGTACGGTAGCTCCTAACCGTATTGCTACTACTTAACTTAAACATAACTTAAAGTGAAAGAAAATGAAAGAGTTAGTTCTTCAGTTGCACTAGCCCCATTTCCAGTCCCCAGCAGCCCCATGCGGCTAGTGGCTGTCATGTTGGACAGCACAGACAGCAAACACGACTATTATCGTTGAAAGTCCTTTTAGACAGAGTATAAAGACAGAGCACTCTTCTACACTGGAGTAAGCTACTACCCCTTCGGGTAATCTATCTTCCTGGCTCACTTTTTACCATTTACACAGATAACAGTTTACATTCTGCGTGGCATCATTTTCCTTCATTGTGTCTCAAGAGACCATCATATTTATGAGCAGCTAATGCTTTTACACTTTCCTCTGTATGAAGTTTGTTCTTAATATTACCTTGGATACTAATTAAGTGGGATTTGGAAGTGAGAACACATCAGCACTGTTAAAGTTAATGGCTTAATCCTTTAGCACAGGAGACAACTTCAAGAGCTTGTTTGAAAGGTTTTTATTGACGCGCAGGGAATGCCCTCCTTCATTACCCATGAGCACTGCCTACTGCGCTCTCCTTGGGAACTCTGCCACCTACACGTCCTCCCAGGAACTGACCCTGAGAAAATGCTCCCAGGTCTTCACATTTCTTAGCATGAAAGGAAAACGCTAATACAAGAGAAGTTATTTTTCCAGGTAATTCTAGAATCACCAAGTTGCAGACTTGGTTTTTAATCTATTTCTTAGAAATGAACTTGGAGTAAATAGTTTTTTTTTTTAATTTAGGACGAATACAGGTAAACGATAAACAAAGGCAGGTGACAGCGCATCAAAACACACCCTCATGGGCTAAGGGGCTGGGTGTCTCCCAATGTTGTATGTCTCTATGAGGTGGTTTGGTTTGGTTTGGTTTGGTTTTTCTTAATCCCCTCACTGTTTCCACCCAGCCCCATTCATTGTTCTATACGTCTTAGTTTTTGTTCTGCAATTAACCGATGTCATTACTTGAGAGAAAGCATCGTATCTTATCCATCTCTGGTGTCCTTCATAGTGTCTAGCACACAGATGGGGACAGTAAAGGCTCACACACAGGGGAATGCTAATTGCTGGTTAATGTTACAGGGAGAGTAACGCCTCTCCCCACGGATGTCCACAACCTAAACCCCAGAATCTGTTACTGTGTTATGTTACATGGCAAAGAAGAATTAAACTTGGAAATGGCATGGAGATGGCCAATCAATGGACTTTAAAATAGGTAGATTGGCCTGGATTATCACTGTGTGGCCAGTGTAACCCCAGGGGTCTTTAAAGTTGGGGGAGCAAGGCAGTCAAAGTCAGAGAAGGAGATACAAGGCTAGAAGCCGGGGACTGAGAGATGGGATGTGAGAAACTCTTGATCCACTGTTACTGTCTCTGAGGCTACAGTAAGGGGACCACAGGCCAAGCAGGGAAGATGCCCCCTTGGAAATGGGAAATGACGAGGAAGTGCATTTTCTCCTAGAATCTCCAGAGAGAAACGGATCTCTCCCAACACTAATTTTAGCCCAGTTAGGGCCCAGGTCAGCCTTCTAAGCTATAGATTTGTAGGACAATAAATCTGTGTTGTTTTGTGCCACTAAGTCTGTGATAATTTGTTACAGCAGAAATAGAAAACTAATACAGATAAAATGCTTCTTTCTCTTTTTTTAAGAGATGTGTCAATTTATTACACTTATGATTCCTAACCACCACCAAATGTTCAATTGTTTATGGAGATCACAACATTGACAGACGTGTATGCCAAAGGAAAATTTGGAATTCCATCCAAAGGAAAAACCTTTTCATTTATTTTAAATTAGTGTATCACATCCTCCTTCCAGTGATTTGTTTATTCAAGACAATTAATTGTCTTGTAGATACGGGAACTTGGTGCCATGGAAACATTTATTTGCTGCCATCTCTCTCCCAGGGCCAAACGCCAGCTTTGCACATGGGATCACATAATTGATAATTATTAAATACAATTTAAAGGGCCAGGATTAACAGACGAATGGTTGACCAGTAGTTCTATTGGATTTCTTTCTACAGCAACCTCCTCCTCTGCTCTTGGCTCAAGGTAATTAGGTTTTCCTTTTTTCTTTTATCAGAAGTCCTTGAAGTGTTTCTGCAGACTCCAATAGTCACTCAGTAGTGTGACAATTTTCACTAGAAAGCTGGGATCAAGTGCTTTTGCCACAGGCCCGGGAAGGGAGCTAGGCAGACCTGGTTGTATTGTACTATTTTCTTAGCTTCCCTGGAGAGAAGAGGGAACTGTTCAACAAGAACTGGTTACCCAAGATAGCTATTTATCAGAGAAAGAAGAATCTGATAACCAAAGCAGAATGATAAAATTTAATTCTAAGGGAGAAATTTCTTCATGGGGTGGCATATTGTACTAAATGATGCCGACCATCTCTTGCTGCAAAAATATTCTTAGATTACCCCTGATCATTAGAAAATCATGCATCTCGTGACATGGTTCTGCAGTATTTCCCTTCGCTCTCCCTTCCCCTACATAGTCCTCCTCTCTCCTACAGCACGGGCCCTCACCCCACATCTCACCCGTGCAGGCTGGACAGCTTCCCATCATTGCTAATTCAGGAGTCCTCTCTTAACTCCTTGTATCACTGCTCACATTTGTAAGTAACACCCCTTCTTTGATAAAATTTACCAGGCACCTAACTGATAAAATCCTCTGGTTTATACTCATGGAATTAGTGTAATAAGTAATTAGCCCATTCCCTATTACTACCCCTCCGCAGGCATCCATAGATTTCCCATGGATAACTTCCTTCAGCCTCAAGCAGGCAGAAGCCAGGAGGCAAGGAAGGTGGTGATTCAGGCCATGGAAGTCAGCCTCCCATAGCAGAGAGCAGGGCAAAAAAGTAATAAATGGATTCAAGAAGGTGGAAATTAGATAGAGAATAGCTTGCACGGGGTTACTTTGTCAGGACAACCAGGAATCATAAATTTCCACTTTTGGTTTTTATTGAAACCCTAACTCATCGGTTAAATTCCTGTTGTGTTTGGGGTGCATTTTTCTTTGAAATGACAAGAACATAAACATTCTGCAATTGTCCCCTCCTTTTTTTCCTGTTTTTCTTCAAGGTCTTATTGAATGGCTATTTTCTCCTGGATTTCTTAAGTCCTTTTATTTCTGCTATATAAATGATGTCTGCTTTCACCTATATAATAGATTCCCCTTCACACCCTGACTGTCTATTCAACATTGACAAGTAACCTTTGGCGAATGGTAAGCATGCAATAAACATTAGCCATTTTTATTAGCCATGCACATCTGATTAAATAAGGGAAGGCTTTTGAGATAACAAGGATATTTATAGGTTAAAACAAACATATATCTGGTTAATCAGGTAAAAATTTAGCTGACAGTGTATTAAGAAAAGGAGGAAAAAGATAAACAAGTTAAATAACATCACAGAAAACAATGAAACAAGTGCAGAATGCGGGTCTCTTTACAGAAAAACTGCCTCATGTCTTTAGTAAATCAGTATGGGGTAAAGAGGGAGTGGAAGGGACTTTTTTATCAGGATTCAGCAAACTTTGTCTGAAAATGTCCAGACTGTAGTATTTTAGGCTTCGTGGGCCACGTTATGTCTGTTGCAACTACTTCCAATATTCTTACATCGACTAAAAGCCTTTAACTTTCTATAATTATAATAAAAACTCAATTTCTCAGCAGTAACTTCAAAGTACACGGTTTATACTAAGATTTTCATGGAATATCCATTCATGAAAAATAAGGGGATTCAATTTTTTTTCAATTATTTAGAGCAGCACAAAAAGAATGTCCAAAGATGTTAACGAAAAGAAGACCAGTGAGTCAGAACCGAGAAAAAATTTCACACTGGTGATTTCAGAACTGAAGATGTGACAAAAAAAGACAAGTGCTCCCAAAACAAAGTCAGTTGTCATTCAACTGAGAAAATAATTCGATAACGTGAGCAATCAGCTTTGGGGGAATATCCTTTGCTCCATCTAGGCTTAAGGTGAGAGAGGAAGAAGGAGAGAAGAAAAGAGAGAAGTCATTCAGTCAAAGGAAAATGTCATCAAAATAGGAGAGAAAAATACGTCATAAAGGATCCATAGTCCAGCTTTCTGCACACCAAACTCACCACTTCTGCATCACCCATTGTACCATAACCACACTTTCATTATTGGTGGGTTCATTCCAAACAAAATGAATCATGCTCCTACAGTTGTCTGTGCAGGTTCCAGATTGCTTAGAAGAAAACGTTATTTAAATCCAAGATATAAAGGGATATAATCAGTGATGCCTTTAGTAAATGTTAAGATTACGAACACATGTTATTATCCACCGAGTGAGCTAACCTTCCTCTCTAAGAGACCCTGGAGTAATTACAATAAAAAATATATTATTCATTCTTCCTTTCCTTCTATATGTTCGCTTTAATCCAGGTCCAAAAGTTGGCTGAGAATATATATATACACACACACCCCAAAAATTCAGTTAAATGAAAAGTTATTTTCATTAGGCCCAAAGTGGATGGTATGGTTTATATACCTATGTTTGGTTTTATTTCTATGTTTCATACCTACTCACGGAATCAAGTTCTCTCTCATTTTCACTGCGATTTTCCCATAGCCCTCAATTTCTCGTAATGCTTCTGAAGGGCATCAGTAGAACTGAGTACTAATCAGATAACCCCACTGTCTTTGTAGCTATCATTTCCCCCCTATCACCTGCAATGACATTCCCCTCCACTGGGACATTTTCTAACATTTTCCCAGTAAAATCATTTGCAAGTGGACCACCATTTTGTCCTGGGAGAATCCATGCCTCCCCTACCCCTCAGGATAGTATTTGCTCTGCCCACCAGGAAGTGAGTTAGCCAGTCTCTGAGCTTCCTCTCACTGCCTGCTTTCTCAGACCACTATCAGTACCACTCACATTCGTTTGTGTCTTCTGAAAACCAGGTATCAGGACAAAAACGGAAGCGCAAGAGATGTATCAGGGAAGCAACAGGGTAAGGTGGGAGAACTTCAGATTAGGAGGCAAGTCTGAAGCTGTGGAAAGAGAAAGAGAAAGAGGGAGGGTTGGGCAGCACGATTCGGAGAAAGGTTCAGGCAGCCTATTGGAATGTCCAAAGCCGGAGTCCTCTCCTGGAAAGTCCTATAATGTTTCCACAGTGAACTGGCCTTAAAATACTTGCTATATTCACTCAGTAGCTGGAAACAACCCACTTGCATGTCAGTTTGGCATGAATGTGGACGTGGATGCAGAGAGACAGCACCTGGGGTCATCGTTATGCCACCCATGACAAAAGATCTGTGTGGCACATTTTCACCTTTTTCCCCTGGCTGTTCCCTCAAGGCCATCAGCACCACCAGAATGCACAGCTAATTTTAGACGTAAACCAGATGAAGATAATATCAGTGAGGGGGGTATGTAGAGGTACCTGAAAGACCCTCCAGCGTGCATTCAAAAGGTCCTAATCATCTATTTGCCTCATGGAATTCCATTAGCCCCAAGCAAAAATAGACCTATTTCCATATGAATAGTGTGAATGTACAATTCTCCTCTCCAAGATATTTACATTTTATGGCTGTTCACTCAGTGAACTAAAGCATAGTTACTGTAGAGGAAAGGTATTTAAAAAGTTATCACTCTGAAACTAGTCTCTACTTTGCATTGCTACAAACATATTGTCCAGCCTGGGGAAGTTAAATAAAATCGGTGGGACTCATGGGGAGGCGGGGTTCAATATTAAGTTAACAAAACTAAGTTACTGGCACTATGCTAATTGGGGAGATACAGACTCTGACCTTTAAGAATTCATTCATGTCACTAGTCACAATTAAAAATGTTTCCAGGTATTGTCAGTGGCTCCTAGGAGGACAAATTACTTCCCTCCCTCTCTTGTGATGCACACTATTTTACAGAGAGAGAATTATAGAGTGAGTATAGAACTGACAAGAGCATTAGAAATTATTCGACCCTGCAATCTAACTTCAAAAAAAAGGAGTAGGTGGCTTGCCCAAATTCAACTAGTTAAGGGGACCATCAATGGCTGCATACAAACCTGTCATCTCCCTGGACCACTAGAATAGACCATTTGAAAACTCAGCACTGCTTAGAGTATTAATTAGTGTTGAGAGCTTTTCATTCACATATGCAGACAACTCAAATAAAGCAATGCACATTGACCCAGTTTTCGTATCCTTCTGTTTATTGTAAGGTTTCATTCTTTAGAACCTTTGTGAATAACATCGCCTCTAATAGTAGTTGTCGGGAAAGCATTTCTGCTAATTACCAGCAGAGACATGACAGAGATATAAGCAGCAAAGTCAGTAATTCCAACCACAGCAATCTTTCTCTTTTTTCTTGGGCTGAAATGTCTTATGACTCTTTGCTCACAGGCCACAAGGACTGAGAAGCCCTTCCTTTCTAGGCAAGGAGGTCATTCCTTGAACTTCCTCAGAGATTTCATCACCACTAACCCCTCAGTTGCCAGGGGTTGGTTGGTTTTGTTAATTTGCAGTTCCATTTTTACTGAATAGAATAGTAACATCAATAGCCATCATAGGAATTTCTAGGGTGCCCCACTCTCAATTATTCCTTGTACTTAAAGGTATAACAATGTCGTAGAATTAATTAAGTCGCTGTTACTGTTTCTCTCGTACATCACTCACTCACACACTCCTGTGTTAACACACATTGAGATCAGCAAAATACACATTCACATTTGCATCCACCTACACATGCAGGAAAATGTGCTAACTTTTTTTTCCATCGGTACCTTTCATCTCTGGTTTTAGATTATTTTGAAAGCATATTTAAAGAACACAGGGATTGTGAAACAACTAAGTTTTCTCAAAATGTTAAACATTAAGCACCCGGAATAGTCTGTTTTAGTCCCCTGAAAATATGCAGATTTACTAAAAGATTAATCAATAAGCTAATCAAATTTTGATCTATAATTCAAGGAAAATGGGATGCCGTATCCTATTCAATTTATCTTGTATGATCCCTGGGGAGGGGCAGCATCACATGATGGGGGGGGCAGGGTTCCTGTTTGACTTAGCGTTCCCAGCTTACCTACTGTGTGGCATCAGGCAGGTCTCTACTGGTTCAGCTGGGCTGAGGTGGTGTTTGGAGACATGTGTGATTCTAAGTAGTAAAATCTGGCACCCAGTGATGCTTAATCACAATTTCCTTGCTCCTTATTGCATTTTCACAAATAGACCCAACTGAAAAGGTATTGCCTGGGTCTGAGATGCAGCAGGTTTCTTCATGGAATTACAAAGTCCTTTGATTGTCCCATCAGAGAATCTGGCACTCCGTTTTTAATGTGAAACTATTTCCAACTGTGCTCCATTAGGGCTCCCTCAGCTCTTCAGCCCAGTTATTTGCTTTCTTACATTGCTAGTTTTCACAGATAGACCTCTGGGCTCTGCTTGAAGAACAGTAATATGCCAAATCAAATGTCACAGTCTTGGCCCCATAGGTTTGTCACCAGCTACCCCTGAATGGCAGAGGTTTACCCAGGGGCAGTATCTTCTGTGTCCTAGAAGGGTAAGGCACCCCCTTCTCTCACATAACCTAACTTCTGCCCCACAGTCTAGGACAGACTCCATTTGCAAAGGCTCCATTTGTGAAAAATAAGTCTGATACATACCTCAAAACTATCTTTTGCCTTCTCTATCTATGATGTAGAATGATAATTATAAGTAATCCATATTGTTCACTGACAATACGACTGTCATTCTGATAAGTATCTTCCAAATTTGTTATCATTTGATGCTCACAACTTTCCAATGAGGTAAGTACTCTTATATGTACTGGTAAAAGGCATATTATTTTTAAAAGACAAGGCAGTCTATATTCACCCAAAGGCTGACAAGTTTTCCCAATTTATTTATTTTAATCTCCATAAAGAGTAGAATTATCAGAATCAAAAAAGTGTTCAGGCCCTTATTCGTGGAGCCAGAAGGAACTGCAGAGGTTAGGTAACCGACACCACCCTAGCCTCATTTTACAGTGTAGAAATGTGGTCCAAATTCTTGGAATGCTTTCTAAATGGCCAGAGAGCTAGAAAGACCTGAGGCAGGACCGGTTTCCAGCCACTGTCTGTCCCAGTGCCATTTCGACAACACCATGGTGTCAATCTATTGCAGACACTGGCTCCTTCTTTTAAATCTTTCGTCCTCATCCACTCCCTTGTGGTGACCATGTTGCCAAAGTCACTGAAATGAGTGCAGCTGGGATGACGGTGGAGTGGCAGGGAGTTGCCCTTGATTCTTCCAACGGGTGGTAAAAAGGAGTAAGAAGATTTGAGTTCAGAGAGATGAGACTGAGCTTTGAAAAACATATCTGTACAAATGATGTTAATTTTCACCCATGAAAGCTTCAAGTGTCCAACAGAACTTTTCCAGACACGCGGCCTTGAAAAGTCAAGTTTGGAACATCGTCACATATCCTTACAACTATAACTGCTCCCCAGATCCTCTTTCAATCTGAAGACCAAGGATTAGTACCGGAAAAATCCTTTTCTCCCTCTGTCCTTTTCTGTCTTTTATGGTTGGGCAACTGGGCTTTCATCTCCAGCAAATTGGGGAGAGACCCGAACACTCCCTCAGTGGGTACAAAAGCCACTAAAGGACAAATAATGAAACTGCCTTTCATATTACAGGCTTCACATTTCACTTTCCTTTCCCCTTTCTCCACGCTTTGCTTCATTTTGGAATAAAACCTATTTTTAAAAGCACCAAACCCCCTTTCTGTCAGGAAGCTTGGCAGGATTGATAAATAAGGGGAGACATCTTAATGGGGGTGCTGTCAGCAAACTCCTTCTTTTAAACAAATAAATGTGAGAAATGAGAACATTCAAGAGGCCTCTGTGTTTTGTAAGAGAAAAGAAACAGAAGATTCATTTCCACAGCAATATCAGACTGAACTTGGCCCAAAGGAACCTCCCTCATTATTGGAAAGCCTGGTTAACTGGCATATCAGAACTAATCTGGTCCCTTCCCCCATCAAGCTAAGGGAATGGCTTCTGCAAGCTGCCTGGTGTCCCTGGCTCTCCAGCATTCTTCTCCCTCCCCGGTTCCTATCCGTGTTCTGGCAGCTCCAGGCACCGCTGTCTGCTCAAACACAAGTCTGGTTGCCACAGATTTTCTGGGTTTAAATAAGAATCAGACTGCTCTCGTTTATCTCCACGTAGACAGTACAATTTGTCATACTCAAAAATGCCCATCGGCGTAAAGGATTTAGGGAACGCAGAGGACTGAGTGAGGAACAAGAGACTGGTGTGGCAGACGAGCCTTTAAAGAAACCCGGTTTGATCAATCAACCACGAGACGTAAACGGCGCCCTCTCCACCTCTAACCGAACAGTGCAGAGCCTGGCTCCCGCATTCTTCCACCCAGAGTGCGCAGGCCACTGGCTCTCATCCAAGGAAACTCGGGAGCCTGGTGCATTTGACTTCAAGAAGGAACATTTCCATTCATTTCCAAACAGAATGTTCTCTGCTCTCAGAGCCTGACAATTAAAGAAATAAATAAATAAAACAAAAACAAAAAACCCAGATCCCTGATTCCCCTCTGAGTGTGACCTGCTAACAATGGGGTCTTAGCTCCATGGGGTGCCAACAGGGTGACCGACATATACTTTGCCACCGAGTACTACTTGGCATGTGACGCTCTCTTACAATCCAGAGATGTGGATTATATTGTTGCTTTCCTTGTTTCCAAGTCTATCCCCCTGGAACTATGTGATACAACGGAGCTCTCACGGAGATTTCAAGATATTTTAGTCTATGTGAGACAATTGAGTTAAATGCTCATCGAACTTGTTTCTTCTTCTTTCCAGACTCCTGGTTAAACTGCGTTTTCAAACCACCTTCACAATTAGGAGGAGTCACGTGACAGAATTCTGACCAAAGAAATATGGTCACAAGTGCTCCCACATCCAACCCTGGCTCGTAAACGATCCCATGCCACGCCTGCTTCTCTCTTCTCGCGCCTGCTCACCTAATGCGAAAATCCCAAAGAGGACTTCAAGGACATTTGCAGCCTTAGAAGGAAACTGGGGTCCGTGAATGTGACTGTGTGGGACAGAGCCTCTCCACCAGCCTGCACTGCACCAGGACAGGGGCAAAACACACACCTTTTTGAAGTTAATACACTGAGATCTGGCAGTTGTCTGTTACACTCTTAGCCCACCCTCTGAATACAGGGTGGGGCAAAAGTAGGTTTACAGTTGTGAGGACATGAAACACAGAGTTTATCCTTATATTATTATTTATTAATTATGTGTGTTATTTTCCATATGAGTAACTATAACCCTACTTTTGCCCCACCCTGTATAAACTGAGAGGAGGAACATCTATGTTAGCTATATGGCACTGTGATTAGCTTGAAGGAGGCCAAACTTTACATCACTTTTATAACTGCAGCCTCTGGCAGAAAGCGTACCATTCAACCGGAGAGGATGAGAGGGGCAGGGGAACAGGGGAACATCTATAAAACATGTTAAGATTCATTATTACATGCCATGTGCAAAACTAAATTAGCTCTACAGTCAAAGTAAAGTGTGCAGTGAAAAAAAGAGAGCAGAGAACAATTACTTATGACTCGGACCATCTGGAAGCCTTCATGGAGGAAGGGGAAAGATAAGGAGATTTTCACCATTAGAGAAGCAGAAAGGGAACTCAGCTAGCAGTGAAAAACCATTTTTAGTTTAATCCTTTTTATTTTTTTCCATTACCATTTACTCCCCTTATACTCCCCCCTCTGCCATCACCACACTGTTGTCCGTGTCCATGAGTCCTTTTTCCTTTTTGCTTAATCTCTCCACCCCCTAATCCCCTCCACTAGCTGTCGTCTGCTGTTCATCTATGAGTCTGTCTCTGTTTAAGCAGAACCCTTTTAAATTCTGTGGCTATTCTAAGAATGGTAAGTGGTGAGCTGGAGGAATAAATGATTTCTAAAGAAGTGGCATTATCTTTACCAGAGTTTTAGAAAACCAACACTGATGAGATACTACGAAAAATGAATTTGACAGGCACAAGATTGGCGTTAGCACCTGCTAAAAGGGTATTATGATAACGAATGGTAAAGTGTCCTGCCAGAGGCTCTGGGACTCTGAGTGGCGATGATGGTAGAAAATTAGATTGACAAAGACATTTGGATTAGCCGAGAATCGCCACAGAGTACCAGGCCAAATAAAAACCACCACGCAGATATAGATAAGGCTTAGTTGTGGTTAGAGGAATTTTAATTTTGACTCATGAGTATGTATTTCCATTTATCAAGAGGGATTTTCTTGGGTGGCCCTGTGTAGTGCACACCAGAGAAAATTTGACTTCCTGTTATTATTAATATTAATCTCCTGTGGTTACCAGCTGACAGTGACCGATGAGACTGTGTACCAGACCAGGTAATCTACCATGGCATCAGTAATGCTAAGAATACAGCAAATTAATGGAAAAATTTAGCTAGGCCAAAGTAATGCAATCCTATAACATACGCTCTAGCTTTAAACATTCCCAGAGCTGCTTATCACCTACAGCAATTTCTCAGATGGTGATTCTTAGACCCCCTGCCTCTAAATCACCTGAAACACTGGAGGGTCATATTCTCTCTCACTTAAGTCTCACTAGTGACCTACTTAATTATAATCTAAGTAGATAAGATTTAGGAATTTGAATTTTAAACATCATCTCCCTTGCTCCTATCATGTGATCCTCTATCACACTGAAGTTTGGGAACCAGTACCCTAAAAATAAATTCATGTTTCTCAGCACGGTGGTTAAAATGCCTTCATAAACTTGCCCCAACCGTCTTTTATCCCTCCCCATTCTTTCCCACTGGTCCTCTATTCTAGCATACAGAACGAATCACCATTTCTGAACATACTAGCCTTCCCTCCAACCTCAAGACCCAACATATAATATTCACATTGTCTAGAAAACTTCCTCCCTGACCATTTCCCCAAATTCCATTCATCTCAATAAATTACAACTACTATATAACCTTTTGAAAAAGATTTAGAATCAGTACATGAAGCTTTTACTAGATCTTTGCTGAGTCTGTGATAAACTCCATGTCCACAGTGTGAGGAGGGCTCATGACCGAGTCAGGCCTGGGTCTCCTAGAGCCAAGCGGATCCCACTGTGTGACGCGGTGCTCATCACTCTGAAAACCACTGTTAGGTGGAGCAAGACGGGCTCAATGGCATAAGACCGGTTTTCAGAAATATTTGAATGAATGATTAGACTAGAATAATTGTCTCAACCCCTCATTTCATTCTGGTTGATTTAAACAGTTTTTATGCCCATTCAAATTATGGCCAATTCAGTTAAAAGCCCAGTCACTTAAACGTTTGAATACTAAACAATGGGTTGATTGAATAGCTTTTTCTCTCTTTAACTGTGTAGCTTTGCTGCATAGAGTCTTGGCCTAGTATAGAATACAAGACTGGCCTTCTGTCTTTGCTGTGCAGCCAGTGCAGGTGCAGTTCACATCTATGGGCAAGTGCAAATGGGCATGAATTATTTATGCAGGTGGAATCTAGTCCATCCTGCCAACAGCCCAGTCAAGCAGGTTAGGCTACAGGGAAAGCACCGCATGCAGCTGTCTCCATGGTTATGCCACGGCCTTGAACCAGCCAAATGTGGGGAGGCCAAGAGTTGAGGAACTCTCCTCTTTTTCAGAGGATGCTGTCCTAGGGCAAATTTTCTATAACACACTGGCCGCTGCTGGCATCACAATCTTTTAGACATAATTGCAAAACACAAAAAATGTGTCTTTGTCACACTTCCCTTATGCTTCCCTCTGGCCGTGGCTTTCACAATGACCACACACTGCCCACCGTGCTCTGCTTTCACGTGACACTATCTAATATCCGAAATTACTTTTGACTTTTACCGATGATTGAAAAATACCGTATTGTTTCAGACACGTAGATCTTATGAGACAATGCGGTTAGGATACTGGGAATTTAAGGCTTTCCCACACATAGTCCTTCATATCCACACTGCGCTCTCTCTCCTCTTGCATGAATGCATCCTTCTCATCTCTCCTCTCTCATCTTAAATGTCAACTTCTCAATGAACCTTCCCTGACCACTCCATCGAAGAAGGTTGCATCCTTCCCCCAGGCTCTGTCGTATCACCCTACATACTTCATAGCACTTCCCTTATTGCTCAGTTGTTTATTTACTTATTTACTGCTTATGTCTTTTGACATAAGCTTTGTAAGATCCATGAGGAGAGGAACTACGTGCAATGTACTGCTCTATTCACAGCTGAAAATATGAATACCTGGCACATAGAAGGCACTTACTAAATATTTGTTAAGTGAATGGATGATTGGAAGACCTGTCTCAAGAAGGATTTATATTCTTGGAAGAGTAGCTCCTTAATAACCCAAATCAAGTGATTGTTAATGGGCAAAAGAAATAACTCCCTTTACACCTTTCCTTTTGCTACTGTGCCTACACTAAATATTTGTATAATCTGAATTTGTGTTGCTCATGGCCATAGACATAAGTATACATACAGAGAGGGAAGTCAATGTCTGCTGCATTATGTAACCCTCTAGAACGACACTTGCAAGGCAGGCAGAGGCTATTTCTTTGAAGTGGGCGGTTGAACGGGGCCACAGCTGATCCTTGACTTCCTTTGTCTTCCTCCCTGCTCCTGATTGCCTGGGCCAGGTTATTCATGGAGCAACCCAAGTGGATTGTAGAGCTGGCTGCAATGACTGATTTGGTCCATGCACACATCCCATAAGTTGAGCATACAAGCAAACGAGAATAAAAAAAAAAAACCTTCTTTAAGTTCTCAGTACTCTGCTTATTAGTGTTTACTATCATTCAACCCTGAGAATAGAGAAGTAAAATATTAATGCATGCACTTAACACTAATGTCCATAATAATAATGAACGTCTTTGTAGCCGACTTAGTGCCTGGAGAACAGAATGTTATAAGCATAATTTCTTAGTTTTGTTTTATGATAATTGGTAGCAGTTGGTATTAAATTGTAACTATCCAGCTCCAAGACAGCACTGAAAAGCACCAGCCCTCAACAAGAGTTATCCTCCGGGTAAATACATGCTAGACTTCCATGATGAAAAACCCACTAAATAAGACAAACCTGTTTTTCTCAGCCCTCCCCATGTACACACACACACACACAGTTCAGGAAAGAGACAACTAAGCGTGTTAAGGAAATATAAAGCCATGCCTAACAATGACAAATGTCAGGGCTACCATCTTCTGCACAGCTAGAAATCACCATGCTCTGTGGGAATAAACAGCTGTATTGCAAACACAGATGAAGAGCCTATCTGAGGCAAACAGCCCAGAAAAAAATAGAGAGGAAAGGCGGGGGTGGAGAACAGGGAACACTGGCAAGCTTTATCTGCAATGAACACAATGAGCTTCTTAAAGATGGCAATAAGAAGAGTTTCTACCATCCGCCTGGAAATGAGGAAGTACACAGCATTTCTCCAGGCCAATCCCTGCAAAGCCCCTGAAGCCTTACCCAACACCCTCTGGGGGCAGCAGGGTTTTGGTGTTGGCCTGGGCTGGGCGCTGTCCCTCAGTTGTCACTGAGGAGTTCCCCTGGAAGTGGGGTCTCCAGACCAGCAGCAGCGAAGGCATCACCAGGGAAGCTGTTTAAAATGCAAATTCTCAGCCCCTACCCTAGACTCACCGAATCAGAAATCCTAATCGGCAGTTTGTTTCAACAAGCCCTGCAAGGGACTTTGTGCATGCGCGCTCAGATGGAAAAGGCACTGCTCCGAGCCAAGGCAGGTGGGTCAGGAAGACTGGTTCTCCCAGTTCATTACTCCAAGGGCCACGTCAGCCCCTCCGAACTTCACATGGCCCTTGTTATAGACTGAAGTGTGTCCTTCAAAATTCATCTGTTGGAGTCTAACCCCCAGGACCTCAGAATAGGACTGTATTTGGAGATGGGTCCTTTAACAAGGTAATTACATTAAAATGAGGTCATTAGGGTGGGCCCTCGATCAATACGACTGGTGTCCATATACAGAGAAGAGATCAGAACACAGGAGGAAACATCAGGCATACAGCCATCTGGAAGCCAAGAAGAGTGGTCTCAGGAGAAACCAAACCTGCCAAAACCTTGATCTTGAACTCCCAGCATCTAGAACTGTGAGAAAATAAATGTTTGTCATTGAAACCACTCAGTCTGTGGAATTTTGCTATGGTAGCCAGACAAACTGGTACAGCCTCTTCTCTTCAGATCTCCCCACTCAGCAGGCCTCTCCTCAGAGTGCTCTCACAGGTTTCTCTGAGGTTTGCTACCGCTGAGCTTAGTATGCTGTGTGACAATAACTTCAGTTCCATTCTCTCTTGCCTACAAGACTGTCTTTATACTTGATTCCCCAATGCATGGTGCATGCATAACTCAGAGAAACCATTCAATTAATATAAGAATAAATAATAGTGGCTTGGAGAATTACTAAGTAAGGCTTCATAATTTAACCATCTCTGATAGTAAAATTTATAGAGCTGAAAAATGTCCTTGAGATTGAGAGCTTGGAACAATCTCTGCCTGTCTTCAACCATATATAAAGACTTTGAGGAAATTCACGTGACCTAGGTTTAAATCTCCACTTTGCGACTTACTTGTCACGTGACCTAGAACACATTTCTAAAATGTTTCTAGCCACAGTTTCCTCATCAGTAACACGGGAATTAAACAGCACCTACTTTGCAGGTGAGTGTAGGGAGGATGAAGCCAGATAATTTTGTCAGTGACTTAGTGCTATTACCTCCACATAACTAATATTTACTGAGCGCTCAGTATCAATGAAAAAGTTCTTTATAGAAGAAAATAATTCACCTAAAGCCCAAGGTATCTTACACAATTTCTTACCTGAAAGACTGAGTTTTGTAGGCCACTAACTTACCTAGATTTCACCTTCCCATTTCCTCCCTGCTCTTCTCAATCTGTGCCACTTCTATATTCCCTACTCATGCTCCTTTTCCTTCCTCCACATACTATTGCGAATCAGTCTGACAATTTCCCAATTTTTGTCCTTTTACCTATGCAAGAAAGATAACTTAGTAGTGATTTACTACAATTTGAATGAGATATTGTCATTCTAAGGCGGCTTTGTGATCCAGTTGCCCGAGACTGATCCAGCTCTGATTACTCGTGAGGATGGAACCGCTGTTAGCACAATGGAAATAATTAAAATAACATACTAGAAAAAATATCAAGCTAAGTGCTAAGAGCTAAGAGCCTGTCATATATACCTGGCTCTTTCACTAACTGATTCCATAACTGAACAATCAGTTACCTCTTTAAGCATCCATTTCCTCACCTGTAAATGGCACAGTGGACTTTTTCTTGAAAAGGAACATTTTTGAAAAACATTTTCCTAATGTTGTGCAATCAAGCTAAGAGCCTGAAGAGCTAGCGGGTAGGGAGAAAGATGTGGGAGAAAAAGATGAGACTCTGAGGAATGAGGTTCTCACAGGATTCCTGGTCACCAGGCTGGAAAAAGGGTGGGTCACAGGAAAGACAATGAGGCTTTTAGAGTCACTAGGTAAAGCTTATATGTCCTAATCTATAGCTAACGCTCACCTGTGTAGGTTAACATCACAGAACTAGGAGGTACCATCAAGGCAGACAGGTCACTGAAATTCAGATTTCCAGAAAAAGGGATCTGAAATAAAATTTAATTAAATCAGGGATGCTCAACTTCCTCTACACTATCAGTTGCTTTTATTCTAAGTATATCTGTACAATCATTGGCTTCACATTTTCAGGCTTATACAATCATTGGGTTTTATTCATAATGATTACCATCTCGGTACTTTTCTCTCGTAAGTGAAATTAGCATTCTCTCATAAACTAAATGCTAAATTGCTAATAGTCTCCCTGGGGTTTTCCTCACATGATGATGCCTTCAATGATTCCATCCCAGTTTAGTATATTAAAATATCATGATTTATACTCTTAAGCATAATAATTTCCCTAAGGCTTGATCTAAAAATGGTAGATGTATTTTTTAAATAACTCAGTAAAACCTTGGATAAATGCTAATCAAATGACCAATCCCAAAGAAACAGACATTTTTTTTTAGGAAGTGACATCACAATCAGAAACTAGTAATTCTTAGAGAATTCAAAACTCTGTAACAAAAAACTGAAGTCTCACACACACACACAAAAACATGTAAACTACAACAGTGGTTTTGAAAGAACTTGTGTATGTTAATTACCACCAGCAAGGTCCATAAAGCATGAACTTTCACACTCTGTCAGACTAGTTCCACGTAGGGAGCACCATAGAATCTAATGTTCATTCCACTGGAAAAGTAAGAAAGCAATTTGCAATAAACCAATGGAAATAACTGCCCTTTTCTCTACCATTTTAGGGGCTCTAGGGAACTAAGGTATACAAAAGGAGGTAGCAGCAACCAAAAAACAAATTACGGCCTATGATCAGGGAATACAGGGATCTGCCTACAGTTTCCAAAATACAACTCTGTTATGTTTGAAATTCCTGTGAGACCAAACTTCTAACTACATTCTAGTTCAGAGGAAAACTTTGGAAAAATCAAAATAATTTATAGAAAGCTAAGAGTCCAAAAAGGGCCACATTGAAAATTCTTTTCCAACCTTTCAACTAAAGGGGAAAAAATGTGTGTGAGGCTGAGGGCATCCAAAGACCTGGAGAGCAGAGTGGGCAGGTGGTGAGCACAGGGCCTCGGTGTGCCACCCCCAAGGGACCAGAGCCCCGGAACACAGGGGTCCGGCCAGAGAAAGGAGTGAGAGCAGGGAGGAGTGCTTGGGGAGGGTTACTGCAGAGGGTGGTGAGGATAAAGGGGCGGGGTTACAGCTCAAGCCTGGAAGCGGCATTAGATCATTTTAGCTCACTGCTGTGAAGAGAACTCACTAATCTCCTCACATCTGACTACAAAGGTGTGATATATATTTGGCCTTTGTCCTGTTCCTTGCAGGAAGTTCCCAAAACCTTTAGACTTGACTGGGATGAGAGTGATGAAGGTGTCCTTTGTTATGTTAATGAAGGCTTGGAAAACACCTGAGGATAGGAGCTAATTGCCAGTGGAAACACCTCTCGGTTAGAGGGTTGGAACTTTCAGTCCCATCTCTGACTTCTAAGGAGGAAAGAGAGGCTAATCATGGAGTTCAGTCAGCAACGGTTAATGATTTAATCAGTTATTCCTATGTAATGAAGCCTCAACAAAAAACCAAAGACTTTAGGGAGCTCCCCACATGTAGAGGTGCAGGGAGAGGGGTGTCCAGAGTGCATGGGACTCCTCATCCCTCACATCATACTTGCCCTGTGCATGCCTTTCATCAACTTGTTCCTGAGTTATACCCTTTTATGATAAACCAGTAATCTAGTAAGTAGAATGTTTCTCTGAGTTCCCTGAGAGAGGTGCTCTAGCACCTTAACTGAACCCCAAGAGGGAGTCATTTGACCCTCTAACTTACAACTGGTTGATCAGGGGTATAGGTGACAATGTGGATTTTCATTTAGCATTTGAAATGAGGCTGAAGAGAGCAGTCTTGTAAGTGTGTAGGACTGAGCATTTAACCTGTGCGACCTGATATTTTCTCCATGTAGACGGCACAGGACACCCAGCTGGTGTCAAAGAATTCCTTGGTGTGGGGAAAGAACCCACACATCAGAAGTGGTGTCAACAGGAAAAGGAGACTGCCAGATTCACCCTAGCTCTTGATGGAAATGAGAAGACAGAGGAACTGAGAGGAAATGACTCCTTCATTCAACACGAGGTGGTGAATAGAGGGACTGGACAGTCAATAAGGGAGAATGACAGTTTAGTTAAATAGCAAGAAGCTTAAAAGAGTAGAGATTGTGCCAGAAGGTTTGGAAGCAGTGGACTTGGGAGTGTCATTAGGAAGGGAGATATCATTGAATAGTATTTTCTTACAAAAAATTAAAAAATAAAGTCATCTCAGAAGATGTCAAGATTACCTAGTGCTTGTGTAAAGGCAATGGAATAGAAGCTCAAGCCTGAATCTTACATGCAAAATCCTGGGTTCAAATCTCTGTTTTGCCTCTTCTTATCTATGTAACAATAGACAAGTTACTTAACTTCTCCAAGATGTGGTTTTCTCATCTACAAAGTGTGAGTGATTACCACCTTACAACTCAAAGTTGTTGTTGGGCTTAACTGAGGTTAGTAATGAATGTAATAAGAGTACCGGGCATATAGTAGGTACCTGGTAAATGTTTGCTATTGTTAACTACATCACTACTGAAGACTGCTTTCTATTTTCATAATAAAAGACATAAATTTGTTTTATCCTACTTAAGTAGAAATTTCTAATGAGAAAGCCTCATTCCAAGACTATTTTATCTAGAGTTATCCTGCATACTTTGTAATCCAAACTAATCCTTTTCTGACTTAACCATCTCCAGAGAAGATAATATACTGCAACAAAATGCTGTCCCTAGACAGCCTGAGACTTCGGAGGTGCTAGCCACAGAGGAGACCAAATGGACATGGGCCAAGAGCAGAGCGAGGACCTGGCACCTCCACCCACACAAGAGAATCATGGACTGTCTGCATGAAATTTTTTCCCAAATTTTGTAGTGAAATTCCCTTCCCTTTCCTGAGAAGCACCAATGTCTTAGGGCACATCCATTTCTAGGAACACATCTGTGTCAGAGGCGCAGCTTCAGGGACTCAAGGCAGCAACATTAGTCCATCTAGAGTCCTTCGCCAAGGAAATGGGCTGGACTGCAAACAAGGAAGATGAGCAGGGGGAGGACTGCTGTGAGAAAGAACTGGCCAGGGGCCAAGGGCAGGACAGACCCAGCTCACTTGGAGGAGGAAGGAAATGGACAGTGATGAGCAAGACTACTCTGGGAAACCCCAAAAAGTAGTGCCACCAAATGAGTGTGTTAATCATACCTTAAAGTAACACCTCAGTGAAGTTCCGTGGGTTCAGGAACAGCTAAATGCTAACCAGGCACAGTCTCCTTGTATAGAGTGAACTTTCAACCTCCTTTGCCTGGGGCTGTCTTGGTTTATAATTGCTGTCCCAATGGGACCCCTTTTCACATCCAAATGTATCTTTAGAAAAACAACCTTTGATTTGCTGGAACTGTGGGCTCTTCTAGAAAAGCTGGAACCACTGTACATACTCAGAGGCACTCAAGGTGTTTCTGGCTATATCAACAAGAGCCTCAGGAGGCAAGCCAGTGGCCAATAAAAGACAGCGTAGCCTCTTAGGCCAAAAAGCAGCTTTGGTACCACCAACTTAATGTGCTTTGAAAACTCCTAATGCACTTGGGAGCACATAGCCTTGTGATACTCTTGGTTGTCATAACTTGATTTCAAAGAGGCATACAAAGCCACATGTTTGCACACATCAGTCCAGTAGAAAAATTTTTCCTAAGACAATTGAATAAAAAGAAGTGAGACTCATCTTAAAGGCAATCTGTGTCCTTGATAGGTTTCTCTTGCTTATATTACATTTAATTCCCTCCCAAACTAGCTGCTTACTGTCAGAAAGGCAGAGCCTTCATCTGGGTCACTGAGTCTATCTCATGTTGCAGCCCAATACTCTACACTTGTTATTAAACCACCTTCGGTACTGTCACCTGCCTAGGTTGCCTGAAGCCACAAAATGTATCCCCACAATTGTGACATTTAATTGGAATGGTTCTAGCAATTGCAGAATGTTGAGTTCCTGCAGTCTGGGGAAAAGGCTGTTGTTGATTCAAAGTGTGGGCCAGGTCACGGGAGCCCCCAACTTGAGGCATCAAGTGAATGATAACACATTTAATCCACACTTATTAACGATCTGCACTGTGCTAAGGGCTGGAGTCTCGGTCCTCAAGAAACTTACCATCTAAAAGAAGACAAATACAACAGTAGCTGGAATGCATCATTAACTTGAATGATAATCTGTTCCATGTGCAGATTTCATAACCGTGATTTGGGGGACCCAGCAAGTCAAATAGTCTACCAGTACAGTTTATGTTTATTCTTGTGATTTGGTTTTCTCACTAACTGCCACAACAGATAAGAGATGCTCTTAAGCTAAAGCATATTAATAGTAAATGCCGCCCCACTATTGAATTTTCAATATGTAAACCCATGTATGAAATGCTGATTAAAATAATACAGCTTTAAAAAAAAACATCAGAACCTCAGCATCTAGTGAGTATTTTCCCCTTTAAAGTGATTATTATATGTGTTCTTATTCTAGTAATGTTGTCATTCCTCAGAACATTTTTGAAATCTTGCTTTAAATTTGGCTTTACAGCATCAGGTCCATTCACTGAAAAACCTTCAATGGTTGAAAACGGCAAACACCTGGGACTGTTTTTTGGAAGCAAAAACTTCATACAGTTGGGATTGTGTTTTTGGAAGCAGTCATAAGGCATGATGATGAATAAGTTTAATCTAAAGTGAGTAATCAGAATCAAAGAATGGCTATTATAGAAAAAGATTACTTTTTTTATATTTCATGAAATGGTGACAAGTGATAGGAATGAGTGGTATCTTAATGGGTTGAGCAAGACTATACACAAAACTAAACAGAAGGGAAAATAAGCCACCATGCGCTCACCTGGAACTTAGCATTAAGAAGTGGTAGAATATTCTGGAAAAGTACTCTGTAGAGTACACTGGAAAAGAAGGCATAAATCTTTTGGTTTTGAATGCCTAGTGCCCAGCATAGTGAACAGCATATAGTAATCACCCAAATGTTTACAGGATGAAACTGTAACAAGTTGGCTCCATTAGGGACTTGTTGGAAGACAATAATTTTGACTGTACATGTATGTGAAAGCAATGCAGACTGCACTTCGCATGTTACTATCCCATGATGTCACATGTTTGCCAGCCCTACAGTCTCTTCAATGGACTCAAATTCTCAACCCCATGTTTCAGCTTTGCAATTGTCATCATTTTAAAATACAAAAGGTACAAGGATTACTAGAAACAATGTACTCATCGGCCAGATTTAATAAATGTTATTGTCCAGCCATTTTTTAGGACTGAAACACACACATAAAAAAATGATAGTTGATATTCACTAATGTTGTAGTCAGCAGGATAAAGAAAAGACACCAAAAGTGCACTTAGGAAATCGTGTCCTTTCCTATCTGGCTACCCCTGTAACCTTCCTCTTTTCTTTTTTTTTTTTCTATTTGGATATTCTCCTGACTCTTCAAATTATATCTTTAAAACTTTGCTTTTACTTTGTGCCTCTATCTGGCTCTTGGAAAGACTTTTGTAATTTGGTGTTAATGGCATATTTTGGACTGTAATCTCCATTTCACTTCTTCGGAGTACATTTTTCTCCCAAATTTTTCTTCCTTTCCATTGAGCCCAAGCTGCAAATAATAATAATTTCCTCTAAACACCCACCTTGGCGGCTCCTTTATGCACTCCATTTTACTTCCAGCTATGTCCCTCAACCAGACCCTGTAGAATAAAAACAACAAAAAAGCCTCTCATTTGAAGAGAGAAGCAAGCCATTATGCTATGTTATTTCACTGTATTTAGGTACTATGTTTATCATGTTCTAATGTTCCATGCTTTTTGGCAGCAAAGAACACTGCTTTATTGTGACATTTTCAAATGAAAACTACATGACAGGAACAGTTCCAAAGAACTCTCATTTACCTTGGCAACATTTACGAGTGGTGGGGGAAAAATACATAAAACCACCGCTTTGAGCAAAACGCTACAATGATTATTTAGCAAACAAGCTCACATATTAGAACGGCAGAGGGAAGATTGCTTCTACAGACTAAATTACACTTCACACACAGGCGCTGTTGAATGGCTTTCTACAGAGGTTACATTTAAATTATAGCTCTTGCTAAGCAAACATCTCATGGTTTGTATGTGAATTTGAATTACGCATCTAGCAGGCAGCATGTTTATGGAAAAAAGTCAAGTCGATAGATTGCTAAATTGCTACAACATTTGTAAGGGACAAAGAAGAAGCTTTGAGAGAGGTCCCACTTACTCTCCAGTAAGAAAATGGTTTGGCAGTTCTGGACCACAGTGAGCGATCAACCTCTGATTTCACTCAGAAGCACCCAAAATTTACTTTAGTGCTTCCTCTTTAGAAATATAATTGAATGCCCTGTGCTTGGAGATTCTGGAAAAGTACACTGTATGACTTCCAATTTTATTTTAATTCCCAAAAATAAGGTGAATCTGTGAGGGGTCCAAATCCAGGAGAAATATGTTCTCAGGCAGTCAAGACAGTCATATCAGGTGAAAGGACAACATTAGTTAAATGTATATATATTTATAAAAATATATATATGTCTATGTGAATGGCAGTCGACCTTTCCAGAACATGCTAAGCCCCCAGGCCCATCCTGGGTACACTGCCGAGTACCCTGCAGCAGAATATGCCTTACCTGTCTCATCAGGAGTGCGTCCCCCATGAAGGTGAGAGGAGGGACAGGTAGCCTTCACAATTCCATCTAACTCTAAGACTGTGTGACGCCATTGCTGCTACATAATGCATTTTTCTATCAAAAGCCCGTGGGAATTGGATGCTCCTTCATTTCTTAAGATCCACGTCGACTTCCTGCTTCAGTGAGCACAGGTTTACCACGAGGAGCACAGTGGCAGCAAAGTCTTGGTGCGCGTACCAGAGAACAACCACTTCTCGAGGTCTCCAACCCCCCCCCAGGTAAAGACAAAGAGGAAAAAGAAAGTGCCGACTGGCATCCTATGCAGACCAGCAAAGACCCCCAAAGAAAATAACTGGGGAAAATCAAGCTATACAACGTCTGACATCTGACAGTCCAGAAAATCCAAGGGCACCCAACTACATTTCCATATATTTGTGTGTGCGTGCAGGGCTTTAGCTTTCACAGTGGTCTGTGCGATTCCATTTACATCATGTTCTTCAGGCGACGAAAGTACAGAGATAGAGGACAGATGGGTGGTATTCCGAGGATGTGTGGGGGGAGGGGCAAGGAAGAGCAAGTTGTGTATGGCAAGTTTGTGGTGAAGAAATTAGTTTTATCTTGAGTGTAGTGGTGATCACACAAGTCTACATATGTGATAATTGCACAGAACTTCTTATGGTTTGAATTGTATCCCCCAAAACACATATGTTAAAACCCTAACCCCTAACAGCTCAGAATGTGATCTTATCTAGAAACAGGGTCTCTGCTGACATCATTAGGTAAGAGAGGTCATCGTGGAGCAGGGAAATATCGCTGGTGTCCTTATAAGAAGAAATTCGTACACCCACCCACAGAAGGAAGGCGATGTGAAGACGCAGGGAGAAGAGGGGTGTGTGACGACAGAGGCAGAACTTGGAGTTCTGCTGCCACAAACCAAGAGAATGCCTGGGTTACCAGAAGCAGAAAGGGTCAAGGAAGGACCCTCCCCTAGCTGCGCCGGAGGGCGCCTGGCCACACCGGTGCGTTCATTTTGGAAAGCGAGCCTGGAGAGCTACGAGAGAATAAATTTCTGTTGGTTTAAGCCACCAAGTTTGTGGCCCTGTTTTACAGCAGTCCAAAGAAACTGAAACACAACTAAATACGTGCACATACACAGATAAATGTAGGTAAAACTGGTGAAATCTGAAAAGGTCAGAGGATTGTATCAGTGCCATTTTTCTAGATGTGATATTGTACAATAATTGTGCAAGAATTACTCTTGGGGGAAAGTGAAGATATGCAGGATCTCTCTATATGATTTCCTATCATTGCAAACCTACAATTGTCTCAAAATAAAAGAATAAAATGTGCCCATCTTCAAGTGCATTGGCTCCTTCATATGTCCTCAGGAGGTAGGCCAGGAAGCCGAATCAATCCCAGTTTTAAAAATGAGAATACTGGGGCTCGGAGAAATTAAACAAATTTCCAAAATTCGTAGGATACCAAGAAATTCGGTTCTTGAATCTACAGCTCACAAGCGGTAGTCAATCTTGCTTTGTTATGCTATGATTTTCACGGGCATCATTCCATCATTTAAATTGACTCAGGAGGGCAAAGATTTCAAATGGAGAGGGGGAATCACACAGGGTCACAGGACCCATATTGACTGTAGAAAAGACAAGAGAGAAAAAATTGGGGAAAGAAGTGGAGAGTACCCTGCCTTTTCCCCCCAGGGAAAGGAAATCTGATTTTTTTTTTTTTTTTTTTTTTTGGTACATGCTATAAAGAACGGATGCTGAGTAGAAACCTGATTCCAAGGCTGGTCATTGGAAAGGGGCATCCTATCCCGACTGGCCAATTGCCTCTTACAGTGGAAACGAAGGAAGAGTTGACTGCTAAGATCCCTCAGAAAATCCAGCCAGGTTAAGACAGGAAGCCATTAAAGAAGAAGAAGGTGGAGGAAGAGGAGGAGAAGAAGAGATATGAATCAAGGAATCTAAATTTCTGCATCACAAGGCCCTGTAACACTAGCAATGCTCACACAAGCTATCACTTCTTAATTGCATTCAGAAGTGTCAGGCACAGGGACCGATTTGTCAGCCTTATTACCTGTGCTGGGCAGCTCTTGTGCAAGCCACTCAGGGAGCCTGAGTGGTTTATCTGGAGTGTGGAAGACACAGAAAACATCAGCAGCTGACTGTAATTCTGGAGATAAATGATTCAAGGCGCTCCTTGCCTGAGCTTAACAGGAAAACAGGAAGAAACGCAACAAATTATGTTTCAATTCACATGTAGATTAGAAGTAATAGAAAAAAGACTACAACGACGCTGGTTATCTGGAATTAACATAGATCTTTTTCTCCCCAAGAAGTTTGATGGATTTGGAAAGCCCTGAGTAGATAGAGCAAATGGATCATGAAGAAGAAGAGGGTAAAACATTTCTCTTAGGACACAAAGGAACAACAGGATTACAAATCCCCATTAATCAGAGTGTGAGTAAACCTTTTTGGTCCCTTGGGTTTCCCTAGCCCTGAACCACCCTTTCTGAAAGGGGTTTCATTGGATGGCGATTCAGGTCTGCTCCTCAGCTCTCTGCTCCAGGCAGAACAGAGAAGCCGTTCACATGCAGACCGCGAAGCCTGAGCTAACACAGGGGAAATCCAGAACAGGTTCCTGTAGACCTGTGTTTTCTCCCTTCGAGGAAGCCCCTTTATTTTCCCGTGATTGTATCTGATGAGGGGAAATACAGAAGTAAATGGCACAGAAGCCAATCTGAATCTGGGCTTGCAGGCTTATTGTTTATTGGCTCCTAGGCTACCTGCCCTGAGACACGAATAATGATGGAGCAATTATCCTATGTTCCTCAGGGAAAGAAAAAAAGGTCCAGGGATATGTTATGTCCTGCTGTTTAAGTTTACAAAGACTGTAAATTCAGAGAGTCATAATTGCTGCTTTAAGAAGTGGGACAATTATATGTGTTTCACTGAGAATTCAATTGTCATTTTGTCTTGTATCAGTATTTCTCAAAATTTAATGGGCAAGTGCATCAGCTGGAGATCTTGCTGAAAAGTCCAAAGTCTGGTTCAGGTATGGGTAGCACCTAAATTTCTGCATTTCTTCTTTTCTTATCATTTAAGTTTTATTTTTATTTTTAAACACATTTATTGAGGTACAACTAACATATAAAAATGGATGTTTAACATGTACAGCTTGACATTGGGTTGGTTTTCTGTTGGTTTTTTTTTTTTTACTTTTAATGTTTTTTACTATTGACATATATTTTCCACTCAATGAAATGGATGGACTTCAATTATACAGTTAAGGAGTTTTGACAAATGAGTATAACTATGCAAGCACAAAATATAGAACTTTCCATCCCATCAGCAAGTTCCCATCTGTCCCCTTTCAGTCCGTATGTCTCCCACCAGAGACCACCCGGTATGATTTCTATGACCTTAGGCTACTTTTGCCTGTTCTGAAAGGTCATAAATGGAATCACAGAACATGTTCTTTTGTGGGTGGCTTCTTGCACTCAGCAGAATGCTTTCACCAATCCCTCCACTTTGTTGTGCATGCCTGTAGTGTGCCCCTTTTTTACTGCTCAGTATTATTTTATTGTATGAATATACCAAAAATTTAGTCTTCCTATTTGTAGGCATTTGAATTGCTTTTAGTGTTTGGCTATTATGAGTTAAATCGTTACTAATATTGTTACTGATATATAATTGATATATAACATTATATTAGTTTCAGGTGTACAACAATGATTCAATATTTGTATGTATTTTGAAATGGTCACCAAAATAAGTCTAATTAACATCTGTTACCATATATAGTTACAAAATTTATTTTTCTTGCCACTTGGTGTTTTGACACATATACCTTGTGAACTGATCACCACAATCAAACTAATTAATGTGTCCATTGCCTCCACAGAGTTGCCATTTTCTTTTTCATTTTTTTGTAGCGAGAAGACACGATATACCACCTTAGCAAATTTCAAGTATATGGTACAGTGTTGTTAACTTACATGCTGTACATTAAATCTCAAAGACTTTATCATGTTGCATAACTGGAACTTTGTACCCTTTGACCAATATTACCCCATACCCCTCTCCCCACCCCCAAAGTCCCTGACAAACATCATAATTCCTGTTTCTTTGAATTTAACTATTTTAGATTCTACATATTAAGTGAGATCGCACAGTATTTGTCTCTCTGAGTCCAACGTTTCACTTAGCATATGCTTCATCCATGTTATTGCAATGGATGGATTGCATGAAATTACTCTCTTAGGCAATGCCATTTATTCCTTAGATGGGAGGATTTCCTTCTTCTTTAAGGCTGAATATTATGTGTGTGGGGTGTAGATAGAGGGAGCGAGGGAGGAGAAAGGCAGAGAGGAGAGAGAGGAATGCAAACAAAGCAAGATGTTAATAGTCCCTGGCTCCAGTGGTATATATACACCACATTATCCTTACCCATTCACCCCTGCCGGACGTTCGGGTGGCGCCCGTGTCTTGGTGATGGTGAATAGTGCCCCAGCCAATGATGCTGCTGACCTCAGACCACACTTTGTGTGTCAGGGCTCCCGGCACAGTAGCTGGGATAAAATTCAATTACACAGTCACTGTTTACAAGAGAGCTGTGTGAGTCTCTTTTCTTTCTCAAGAAATAGTTTTCCCAATTGCATTATGAACATGAAACATACACAAAAGTTGGAATAATAATACCATGAACCTATATACCCACCAACTAGAGTTAAGAATTATTAACATTTTGCCATATCGTCTCTCTGCCCCTCTGCCTCTTTCTTTCTCACCCCTGCATATATATACATATATGTTCTCCAACCATGTACAGGTGCAGATATCATGCTACTTCACATGTAAATACTTCATCATGCATCACCTAAGAGAATAATTTCCATGCAATTATTTATCTGCAGAGAGTAAACAACAATTCTAATTCTGTAACATTGACTAATAACCAGAACATTATCAAATGTACCCAATTATTCCTGAAATGCCTTTTATAACTACTTTAAAAAATCCACTCAAGGTTAAGGCATTGTTTGGTTGCTATAGAACAGTCCCTAAACTTTTTCTTTTTTGAACTTTCCCATAGCATTGATGTTTTTGAGAAGTGCAAAAAGTTGTCTTTGAGAGTGACTCGTAGGCTATATTGGTCTAATTGTTTTCTCATGGTGTATTTGAATTTTGCCTTCAACTAAAAATTATGCGAAGACACTTGAAGGATTCATTCAAGTCAAACATTTTCAACGGGTTAAACATTTTGGGCAAGTGTACGTGATAGGTGTTGCATAATCCCATTCTATCACATCAAGAAGTTCATCGAGTCACATCATCCCACTATTAGTGATGTTGACTTTGCCCATTTGGTTGCAATAATAACCCAGATCTCTCTATTATAAAAGTACCACTTTTCCTTAACAATTTGGCAGTCAGTAGTAACCAAAATAATCATTTGTGAGATGATAGAGCAGCCATTAGGAGATACCCTGCTTCCAAACAGCACTTCATCTCATGGCCCTAGCTTTGATTGCTCGTGATTACTTGAATCAGAAAGTCAGTTATCTCGTGGGGGATGAAAATGTGATTTCCTAATTCTGTCATTCCTTCAACATTTAGTAACTCGCTTTCCCTACCCCTCCTCTCTTCCCCATGCCACAGCTCCATCAGAACAAACTCGGACATTTTGTTTATTTAATGAATTACAATCCATCCTAGTTATTATTTTTTGATGGTCAAATTGTCCCAGATTTACCCAGTGAGACATAATCTCATTCATCTTTGCGTGTTTCCTTATTTTCTGGCACGAGATGTCCCAGGCCTGCCGTCTCTTCAAGGAGCCCTGGTTGCCTCTGCTGGAGAATGACATTTATAATTGTGATCTAGAGGCCAGGTGTGTTCATTGCTCCTCATGTGTCATTGTTTCCAGGTATGTTCAATGACAGAGGTTGGAAATGTGTTTTTCTAATTGAAAGTTCACATTGATATATATACTTTTAATTTAAAGTACAGGCTTTTAACTTTATACATTATTCCCTTACAAAACCTTAATATATTTATTTATTTGCTTTACCTTACAATATATAAAAGAGTCGAAATTACAATTGTTACTGCTAACAATAACTATCATGTGAAGTTTAATAAATTTCTTTGCAGCATTTTCTTTTTTTAATCTTAAAATATGTGCTACTAAGAGTGTGCAAAGTAGTGGTTACAAAAGTTACTTGAAATGATTATTTTCCCTATCAGTTTGACATAGACTCATATTTTTCTATGTAGGTTCAACTTTAGTTAAGCTTTTGCATATGTAAATTGTGTGGCTTAAAAGTCAAATGATTCTCAGGGAAGTCTCAGCCCATGTCCGTCCCCTGCACCCCATCCCCCACCTCCTATTGGTAACCATTTTAATTAGCTTCTAGTTTTATTTATTTTTGGCAAAAAAGAGTAAATTTATCTATTTACCTTTATTTCCCCTACTTTATTACACAAAGGTCGCATACTATGTAGTCTGAGCTATGACTTACTTTTTTCCCCTTAATAAGATATCATAGAAATCACTAGATGTCATTTTATAAAGATCCTTTTCATTCTATCTTAACAGCTGCATAGCATTCCATTTTGGTGACACACCAGAATATATTCCGATTGATCTCTCTTGAAAGACATTTGGGTTGTTTCCAATGTTCACAGCCGTGAGTAACTTTCTACATAGCCCTTTATATTGGTTGAGAAGTATCATCGGGATAAATTCATGGACTCAGATGAAAGAATAGCTCTTTGGGCAGTTTTATCAGATATTGACAAACCCCTCACCCATAGGAGCCGCACCTTTTCTGACTCCCACCTGCCTTGAACAAATGCCTGTTTCTCTATGACATGCTGTTTCTCGTCAACATGCTGGGGTGCAAATGTTTGCGTATTTTAAAGTATGATACATGAGAAATGGTATCTCCATGGAATTTTTATTTCTTTTACTCCTATGAATAAGGTTAAGATCTTATTATATGGTTAAGAGCAACTCGTCATTGCTTTATCTATAAAGTGTCTATTTATGTCTTTCGTGCTTTTTTTCTATCATGATGTTGGTCTTTTTTCTTCTAGTTACTATTGCTGTATAGATGGCAGACAATGTAGATTCTAAGAATAAAAGATATCAGAAAGGCAAAAGGGGTATTTCTTAACGGTGGTCAGTCCATTTTACCTTGGAAAATATGACCATTCTGAATCTGCGCTCACATAATACTATAACCTAAAAATAAATAAAACAAAAAAGAAAAACTGGCTGAAGTAGTCACACCAACAATATGAGTGAGAGATTTTAACATACTTTTCTCTGTAAGTGATAAAGAAAAACAGTCACTGGAAATGTAAAAGGTTTAAATGCCATTACTACTAAACATGATCGGATGGGCAGATATAAAACATTGCATCCAGGCCTTTGTAGAATACACATTTTTATATTAAATGGGGAGGAACTCCTAAAGGATTATACACCACATGATACTCTCTTCATAGAGTATAAAATTACTAAAAGATATAAAATTTTAGTATACATATAGAAGCAATACTACTATATAAAAGGGAAGAGAAGGACCTGGGACTCGGGATAATGGTTACTTTCAGTTCAGGGGAAAAAGGAGACAGGATAAAAAAGACATACGATTAGACGGAGAGTCAACATCTTCGCTTTCATTGTGGATGGTGGTTTATAAATGCTCGTTATGTTAAATAAATAATCAAACAAACAAATGTGAGCTGACGGTATGTCATAAGCCACACACGATGATGAGTCCCCTTTTATGCCTCTGAGATCTAGAGAAAATAAACAGAAGAGCACAGCTTTCAATATGACAGCTAGTAAAAGAACAACACGCAAAGAAAAGAGAATAAAAGAGATTAATAAAGACAAAAATAGACATTAATGAAATAAAATAATAACAAAATGGAAACAGTAGAAACAATCGATGGGAAAGAAAACCTTGTTCTTTGACAAAATCAATAGCAGAAGAAATCCTGGGGAGAATATAAACAAGAAAATAAGAAGGAGGGTCAATGATGTGCCAGGATATATATTAAATATGCAATAAATGTCCATGAGTCACGTGTATAAGTTCTCTGGCTACTCCATTTCCTATACTGTACTTTACATCCCCATGGCTATTCTGAAACTACCTATTTGTACTTTTTAATCCCCTCACCTCTTATAGGCATGGCCTATGGTCATGGACAATGGTGGGGGGATCACCAGAGGGAGTGGGGGGAGCTGGATGGAGGGGTTGAAGGGGGGGAAATCAGGGCAACTGTAAGAGCATAATCGATAAAATATAATTTTGAAAAATATGCAATAAATCAGAATTTGTCTTACAAAAAAACTATTCAAACTTTCTGGTCTACTGAATGCTATGATAGAGAAAGTCCTCAAAAGAGAAGATATTTTTCGGGAGTCAAAAATCATTTATCCTAGCTGTATAATTTACTAGCCATTTTTGAGTGGTTTCCAAATGTCCTGTCTATCTTTATATGGATATCGTCCTTTATGCCTTGCTTTTGAAATCAGCCTTTATGGTAACAATGCAGGCATTTGATTTGCTCTCCGAGGGAACAAGGGGAAGAAGTTTGGGAATTTATCAGAGGAGTTTCAAATATGCCTTGTTACTGCATTTCCTTTTTCTTGTTTATAATGCTAACAGGAAGTTTAAGTCATAATTGTTTTACCTCTGTGCATTACAATATGCTATTAAAAGTCATCTTAATGAATCAGGATTATTGAACTATCTGGAAGTGACTGCTCAGACCCACTGCTTAACAGGCTCCATTTATGTCTTCTTTGATGAAAGTCCTCCGCATCTGCAAAGCAAAAGGGCAAACTGATTTATGAACAAGACTTATTGTCACAGTGGCAGATTTGTATAATGAGAAATATATTAAATCTAATGAAGGGAGAGCGTGCCTACGAAGTCAGCAAGTCTGCGCTGTGATTAAGTGAGTCAATACCCCTCGGTGGATTCATTTAGACAGTGCAGTGGGGTATGTAGCCACTGCCAGACCCTTTGCTCTAACGACAAGTGCTAAGCAATGCTGCATATTTGTGCGTGTGTGTGTTGCATTTTTAAGCTGTGATGATGAAGTAAGGTGTCACCCTCAGACCTCTACATTAACAAGATGAATCCCAAAGATGCAGACGTCCTACTGAGAGAGGACTATGACGATCTATCAACGATGTCATCTTTTAATATCTGCTTATAGTAAAGCATTTACTAAAAAATAGACACACTCTTTTACCTTTTCACCTAAGACTAGCTTACTGTGTCTGACCAACACTACGTGCAACCTGTGTTTATCCCCTCTCTGGTCCTCAGCAGGGCCCACGTCAGACACAGGATGATCGATCACAGGTTCTGCTTTTCAAATAGAAGAATGCCAGTTATGGTTGAATTGACTACATTCACACACCCCATACAATGAGCAATGTCATTTATGACATTTGAAAGCAACAGCGAACCTGTCAGGGCCCAGCGATCGCCTTTCTAAAGTTTGGAACAAGCCCAGTTTCCAGTTGTTTCCCACCATTGTGACTGCATAAAGCAAAATCTTGGAACCTTCAATTAGAGAGAGTTCTATTCTGCATTAAAAATAGCATGATTTCAACACAATACTCTTGGGATACACACGTACGCTCAACCTACGTCATATCAACACAAATGGTCGGTCTTAGGCCCTCAGTGCCACACGGAGAAAACATTCAACACTCCATGAGTCTACTGGTAATAGATGAAATATATTAACATTTTTCCCTCCCTGTTATTTTCTTCTAGTAGAAAAGTGTCTCAGGAGTCCCAGCCCCAGAGCTAAAGAACTATAAGAGAATAGCTACTTACTCGAGGTCCAGCAGCCTTAATCAGGAGAGGTGGCATTTCCACTGCCTTGGGCACCCATTCTGATGACTCAGGGACCAACTTCGGGCCCTTTCTTTATAATAACTGGAAGGAAGAAAGAAAATGTGACTTCTGCATGAGTCAGGCGGTAAAAAAAAAAAAAAAGCCACACTCACCAAAAAAAGAGGGCTAAGAGTAGATGTCAGCTTCTACTTTTGGAATGCCCTAGATTATTGGACACCTCCAGGCCCAATGCAACCATCTCGCCTGTCTGATGTGGGGACTGTGAGCAACTTAGATCTGGGGACAAACAAGCTGAAGTTGGAGTTCTACTCTAAAACACATGATCGATGTGACCCTAATTGTGTTCTCGGTTCTTTACAGAATTATTTTTCCTAGTGATGTCATCCTTTCTGAAAGACTTACACTAATATAAAACAAAAAAGACACTTTTAGTTATTAATAATCCCTCTGTGAGCTTTAAGGCACTTGCTCCTTGTACTAAGGAAGCCTCTTTGGGGAGAAATGTGGTAGGTGAAGACATGCAAACAGGGAACTGTAAGTGGGAAAAGAGATCAATTGCTACTGCTTTGCTTAAGCAAGCGTGCTAGATGGAGAGGCCTTGGGAAAGATGGTGTAAAACACACCTTGCAACTTCAGCAGCTGAGTGTCGAGGCCGGTGTGGAAGGAGAAGGAGGGTTTAGGAAGAGGCAACTGGTGGCTGAGTTACACCGCGAGTACCCCTGCAGAGGGCTGTAAATCAAAGGGCCGCAGGAACATGAAGCCCTACAGCATAACTGCCGGCTATTGCATGGCCCTCTTTGGCAGGCCGCCTCTCAGGAGCCAGACTGCCCACCTAGAAAAGTTATTTTTCCTGAGAGGATGGCTTGATGTGAACAGAAATTTTCATTATTTTTTATTCATTTATCTTCACCTCAGGAAACAGTAAATTCACTGCCAAATATTTGTGAACGCACGTTCAGATGCTGGCAGCTCCAAAACAGCAATGCCCAGTTCCAGGGACTCAGGCTTTCCTCTGCAACCAGATATAGCTCCTAACACATACGAATTAAATAGCCCTCACTATGTACCAGACACTATTCTACACGCTTTACATACATCAGTTCAGTTATTCTTCACCAAAAAATCATGAGGAATACATAGATGTTATCTCACTTTACAGGTGAAGAAAGCCAAGTATGTGAAGATTAGATAACTTTCCCACACACACTATATTTAGTAGAATGGGGTTCAAATCTAAGGAGTTTGACTCCCAAGTCTGTGCTCACAATACTAGACTAATCCGCCCTTCAATATCTACAATAACATGGATAGAAGGGGAAATAGGTAAAACTACAGATTCAGACAAATACATATATACACAGGGAAAATGAGAATATACAGATTGTATCTATAAGCTATATCTAGAGATTATATCTATACAATATAATCTATATTGTATTTTATATTTGTCAAACCTTGGTTCTCAAATGTCTCCCATTACGAACAATTCAGTTCTCAGCCAAGTTGTTCATGGAAAAATGTGGGCTGACAAAATTTCAGCTCTCAACCTCACAACCCTTTTGTGCTGACACCTGTATGATTAGTCACGTATCTCCCAGGTGGCAAAAGAGAGAATGTGCAAGTATGAGTCAGTTTATCACTAAACCTTGAGTTGTTAGCATCTCAGGAAATTGTGCTGTGAGCATTTTCATGTCTGGGGATCTGAAGTGAATTAATTCAATTTACATTATTTCTAATGGGAAAAAAATGATTCATCTTTTGAACAAATTGCTTAACAGCTTTCCAGAATGAATTGAGTTCGAGAACCAATTCTCCCTGTACAGATACAGAAAGAGACATAGGTATGGATACAGAAATACATAGATCTCAGTGGGCCTCTAGAGAAAATATATATATACAAGTCAGCAAATAATAAGAACTGGAGACAAAAGGGTGCTGAGGAATGTAGAAAAAGTTACTGATTGTTTCTTCATTCAAGAAAGTTGGTGTTATATTTGAGAGTTGTGTTCGTATTTGTTTTCATTCTTATGCATATACACATAAAAAAGTTCTTCGGGATATGAAGTTTGATAAGATCCAATTATGTCTGGAAGTGGTGGAATTTGTGGAGAGGAGGATTGGGAAGGTTTCTGCCTCCAACCATGATGGCATAACTATTACCAGGCTTTCTCTTTTGCTGGAAATGACTAGAAAATTAGATAAAAGATATGAAACAAGAGTTTTAATAAAGTAGACAAAAGCAGCACAGGATGGTGACCCTCGAGAGAATGAAAACAAAGCAGATTCTGCAATCACCCTAGCTTTCTCCCAAGAGGCACTTTTCAGTCTTTAACTCCGGGAAGGGCCACCCAGACAGAGCACAGCAGCCTCATGGCACTGGGAAAATGCGGATGGGAGTCCGGGCACACTGCGGCAGCTGAGATGCCTGGGACACAGCACCGACAGGAAGGAAGCTATGCAAAGGGAAGAGGTGGAGAAAACAGCATAGGGGTCCTTGTAAGTCTTTCTGAAAGTTGAGCTGCACATGTGTAGGGTGAAACTCCATGAGGCAGGGCAAAGAACCACGATCAAGTTCTCATCAGCTGAAATACAAAGGCTTCCCGGAACACCAGGGCATTCAGGAGAGATCTCAGGCAGGCCTTCAGAGTAGGGTTATACTACCCCTAGAGTAAACACTACACTTCAGCCTTTAACGACATGTACAAAGAAGTATAAAAAGTACTAGGTTGATCTTCAAATAATTTGCTTGCCTACTAACACAAGTTATTTAAAGGAAGAGCCAAAAAATTCCGGACACTGAAAAACATAAAAATATTCAACAGCCAATCAAAAATTACTATAATGCAAAACAGAGCAGAAAATTTTAACCTGTAACAAGAAGAGAAACTGACCAACCAAAGTAAACCCAGAAATGAAAAGTGATAATGGATTTAGCACACAAGAACTTTAAAATTATTACTAAAAATATGATCAAGGATAGAGAGAAAAACATAAGGGAAAAATAATACTATATATTTATTTTTTAAAGATTTTATTTATTTATTTTTAGAGAGAAGGGAAGGAAGGGAAAAAGAGAGGGAGAGAAACACCAATGTGCGGTTGCCTCTCATGTGGCCCCCACTGGGGACCTGGCCCGCAAGCCAGGCGTGTGCCCTGACTGGGAATCGAACCAGCGATACTTTGGTTCGCAGGCCTGCACTCAGTCCACTGAGCTATGCCAGCCAGGCGTATATTTTAAAATGGAACTTCCACAGTTGAAAAATGCGATGTCGGAAATGATAGATTTGTTTGAATGAGATTTACAGCAGAGTAGACACTGCAGAGGACATCATCGATAAACCTAAACACATGACAATAAAAGTGATCAACTTGACGGGAGAAAAAAGAACAAAATGAACAACCACTCAGGCACACAAAAAAAACTCAGTGAACTCTAGGACAACATTTAGTGTGTAACATGTATGTAACTGTCCCCCAGAAAGACAGAAAAGAGAGAGGGAGTGGGACAGAAAATAAATTAAAGGTCCAAACATTTTACAAATGTGAGGAAAGCTATTTGTGATGAAAACTTCCCAAGATGATAAACAAACCTCCAGCAAGATGAACACAAACCCATACAAAGGCACATAAAATCAAGTGACTGAAACCAGTAATAAAGAAAAATATCTTAAAATCAGAGAGAAAAAAATTAAATAAGAATTACCACTGAGTTCCTGTTGGGAAAAAAATGCAAGTAGAAAGAAAATGGAGTACCTTTAAAATGCTGAAAGCAGAACAGGAAAAATATACTATCAACTGAGTATATCCAACCAAAACATACTGCCAAAAAATAAAAATAATGATTTTTCAGGCAACCAAAAGCTGAGAAGAGTTGCCATCTGTAGCCCTGCACTGTTCGAAATGTGAAAGGAAGTTCTTCAGGCGGAAGGAAAATGACACCAAATAGAAGCACAGATCTACACGAAGGAATAACACTGAAATGCTAAATGTGAGAGAAAACATAAAAAGTTCTAATTCTCATTTGAAAAATATCTTTAAAACATAATGTAAAGGCAAAAAACTGAACATTAGGTTGCACAGTCTGCCATATACGTAGAAGAAAAATGTACAACAATATTTTGTGCAACAAAAGCCCAAAAGCCACATTCCCAGAGATTCCATGCAAACTCTATACAGTGGAGTATTAAAAATAAAAAGAAATAGCTATTGCTACACACAGCATGTGAAATTTCACAAGCATTATGCTGCGGAAAGGAAGCCAGCAGAAAAGAGTATACGCTGTACTAAACCCCCAAATAGACTAATTCACGGTGGCAGAAAGAAAATCAGGGATCGTCTAGGGTCGACAGTAGCGTGGGGGTTAACTGCAGAGTAGCCCCAGGGAGCATTTTGGAGGGAGTGAAAATGTTACATATTGATTTGAGTGGTGGTTACATAAATGCATACATTTATCAAAATTCATTGAACTGTACACTTAAAATGAGTTCAATTAATTGTATATAAAGAGCTCAATAATTTGTTTTTTTTTTAAGTTCCTGGAAGATCCTTATGGCCCTCGTACCTCCATTTTTCAGTGGGGGAAGCTAATAAACAGAGATTGAATGACTAAGCAAACATCACATGGCCCCGTTAAGCACTGCTGAGAGGGGCTTAAAACCTTAGTATAAAGCGTATTGCTTTTTATAACCAGGCATGGAACAAGAGGACAAGGATAAAATGATCAAATGTCCTGAAAAATGAATTTATTCACAAAGAAAAACAAAAATATTGACAAGGCCTTGGGTTCTATTTTTAGGGTGGCAGGAGAGGGTTTTGTTATTGTTTTGGTGCGGGGTTGTTAGGCCGCTTTGGTACAAACTGACTTCACTGATTAATTCCCCGTATTGCCTCTTCCTCCCTGAGACCCAAAACGACGCCATTGAATGTATTTTTCCTACCTAGAGTCCTCACACTTCACGTTCAGGGTCATTTATTTCTTGTTTTGAAATAAATTTCAAAAGAAGCCTTCTTGTGTGCTAAATAAAAGATTTGAGTATGGCATAATAATGTTTTCAGTTTACTTTAAAATGATTCATCAAAAACAAATGTACATATATACTTATACACATATCTATACATATGTGGAGACAAAAAGGGATGGATAAAAATGGCAAAACAGTAACAATCTTTAGATTTGAAAATTATTTTGAATAAAATACTGGACATGGCCGAGGTCCCAAGAAGAGCAAAAAGAACTCACAGAAGGCAATTTACTCATTAGAGACCTAAGCTCATTGCAAAAGAAGGAGGAGGGGGCACAGAGTGTGGGGGGAAGGGGGGAGGAAGAGGAGCAGCAGGATAGGAAGGAAAACAGGGGAGGCAGGCATACTCCCAGCAGAATGAGAAGCTCTCATTCTTCTTACGGGCATTTGCGTTGTGCCCATGATTCTTCCTATAAATAGTGGCCACAGACACCATGTGATCAGATAAAATTACCTCTTTAACCAGAGGAGACGGGCCTGTCAACACCTAAATTGCAGAATCATTGAGGGACATCTCTGTGCTGCTATTGGAGGTAACTAAAGAAAAATGCTTTGGTGTTTTCCCATGTCGAGTTGGAAAATGTCCTGGAAAAGTGTACCCTTTTCTTCTTGTCCTCAAGTAATGGGAAGCCCCTGGAGCTTCATCCAACATCCTCACCACTGGTGTCGCCAGCCTCTGCCCGGTGCAGGGGTAACAGCCAGGCTCACTGCAGGAAGGGTCCCCCACAGACCATCCCTGAGACTGTCCTGGCCGCAGCCCAACCCCTTTCCTGGGAAACAAAATAACATGAAAGAAAATTCCTCTTAAACAGTAGTGTTGTTTGGGGAGAGTCTGGAAAATGAAGGCTAGAGAAGCCAAACTTTGATAAACTTAATTAAATTTCTAATGAAAACAGAGGCAGCCTGTAGTGATTACTCTCTGTAACAGAGACTAATATTCCAATTAGGCTAATTCATCCCCTGATGCTCTAAACATAGTTAGAGGCTTAATCTATATTTCTTCCTTCTTGTCAACAACAGATTTCCATCATTTTGGAAGCTCAGGTTTCAGTGTGAAAAGCAAGGGCTCTTGGTCTCCTCGGAGTGATTTGTTCATGGCTGAGGCTGGCCTGGGGCCCTCGTTCCAGCAGGCTCCTCTCCTCCCCGCTCCCTTCCCAGTGAGACCAGAACTTCTCTGCTCCTCTCAAAAGCCCCACGTCGGATACATTTAATCTTGTTTTTTTTTTTCTCACTGCCTAGTTAATCCTCCTCCAAAATTTAAGCGTAAAATAAATGCAAATAAAAATAAAAAATAAAAAGTAAAAGAAAATAAGTGCAAAAAATAAAAAATAAAATAATATTAATGTACCTGAGAAAGTGTTTCATTCTTTCTCCTGTCCTAAAGCGGAAACAAACAGCTATAAATTATGGCTGATTGTTAACACGAGAGAGCCAATTGTACTCAGCAACAAGCACACTGTACCCTCACAGGGTGCCCAAGACACAGGCTGGCCCGTGGCACCCACCAAACAGGAAACAGTGAGCCACAGCACAAGGGATGGGCACGGAACCAGGCAGCTTGAGTTTGCTCCTCAGCTCCCCCACCTACACCAGCAGAAATTACTCCATATTTTGAGCCCATGTTTCCTCTTGTGTAAAATGAGAATAATAAGAATTTTCTCAGATTCGGTTGTATATGTTAAATGAGACAAAAGAGCTACTTTTTGTTGGTTATTACTACATGTCTAGGACAATGAAAAGCACTTTATTTGTATTATTTCTTTTGATCCTGTCAAAGCCCCCTTGAGAAAGGAGATCACAGGCTATGCGGGGGCAGGGTGGGCGGCAGGGGGCACGGGAGGTAAGTTGCACAAGTCCACAAGCAGAGCCAAGATGAGATCTTACGTCTATTTCATTCCTGGGTCTGCTGTCCCCTCAGCAAACACTTCACCGATATGTACTATTACAGCAAAGGCCAAAACTGCAGACTATTTTTAAAAGCCGTTTCATTGTCATCAATTTCATACATTTGCTTGAACTCATCATTCTTTTTAAAAACTTGTCAAACAGGATTCTTTCTTCGATATGCTTTAAGGAACACATAAAAGTCATATGTAATGAGCACATTGTTTATATGTCAATGGATGAAGTGCTTGAAAATAGTTTGTTTTCGTAATTAGATTAAACAGGCTTCCTGCAATCTTCCTTACTTTATTGATTTACTAAATGAAGCTTTTTTTCATAGATTGTACAAATGTAAATTTCAGCTTGGCCCATGAACAAATTATCTTAACTTCTGAATCAGTGGGGCTTTCATTAATGAGGCTTTACTCTGTATCACTAGTGAGGCACTAAGATTTATTATGTTAAAATAGTCATAATGCAAACAATTCTCCATGTCTGGTGAACAAAGATGGTCTTCCTTTGGTCAATGGACAAGGAATTACTTTCCTCCCACGTCTATTCAGTTTACCTCAATTGGCTGCCTTATTGTCACATACGGGCCCAGCGAGAAGCAAAAATGCAGGAGACAGGAACTGAGGGAAATAAGGAATAAGAGAGGTCCTTCGAGGGTTAAAAACAAAACAGCACTAGGAGCTAAAAGCTGACAAGTGCTGTGTCTGGGTCAGGGCCACAGGAAGAGGGACACAGCTGGAAGACAGTAGTTCTGGCCACAGTGTTAAGCACTCAAGTTTAAGTAAAATGTGGCGGCTCAGATCAGCAGGTGGTCAGAAGCCAAGTAGCAAGGCAAATAATGAAGTCATTGAGATGTTAGTTGGAGTCAGTGAAGTTCTCAGCAGGGCCATAGAAGAGAGGTGGACATATGCAGAGAGCAGATGTCCTGGAGCGTCCCAGGGCAGCCCAGCTGCAGCAGCTCCCATGAGCAGCCAGCTGGGGGGTCCAGGGTTCCAAACTATCAGCCCCACTCAGGCACGACTGCCTTCTAGGGGACTTTATGAGGCACCTGGAGCAGATGAACCTGGACACCCAAGACCTCAGTCACCCACTTCTCACCTCCAGGACATTGTCTAAGGGCTGAGCGAGACTATTGACCCAAGACATGGTAATAAGAGTTCAGTTACTTAGAGAAGTAAAAAGCTACATAAAATGACAGACATTAATGAATACTAGTTAACCATTCATTGGCTGTTTTCTTTGTGCCCGGTAGTGTGCTAAGTATTTTACAAAGATAAATTAATCCTCAAACCCAGTATATTCAGAAAACATGCAATTTAGTCAATTTGTGAACCTTTTGTTTACCATTCCTAAGAGTTCTGAGTAATACAAATCTGTAATTAAGAATTTCATGGAGGTAGCAGACATAATTAAGATGCTTTCCCAATGCCCAGCCCAATAAGTACTACTAGACCATTTTAGATGTGAAGAAGCTGAAGCTTAGAAATTTCCAATAACTGTCGCACTACCAGTAAGTGCCAAAGCTAGAGTGGACCTGACTTGGAGGCTGGTGCCAGAGCCCACAGTGAAACATGCAGTGATGTGCTACTGGGGAGAGATAGAGTCTGCAGGTCAAGGCCCTCAACCATAGTTAAGGAGCCGGTGAGTAACTACGAGCAAACACGGCAGACTTCAGGAATCCGGGGCATCAACGGAAAACTATGCTGCCCTTAGACAACCATGTCAGGGAATCTTAAGTGACAAGCCATTGATTACCCAAAGTCAAAGGTTTGATCTAATCTGACAAAGCATTATTCATCTCAAGGCAGGACCCTGTGTCTGCATGAAGACAGACAAAGATTCCACAGTTGAAGCAGGGAAGTGGTTCCTGTGCCCAGTGGGTGCAGCTGATGACAGCTAGGACAAAATGGGATTATGGGAAATCCAAACAGGTGATTCCAGAGAGCCTCTTACTACATGTGAAAAATGAGCTTCCACTACCGTAGTCTACAAAAACATCACCACCCCCTAGGGTAATAAAATGCTTTATAAGAAGTAGTTTAAAGCAGTGGTAGAGAACTCGAGTTCCAGTGTCCTCTGGCTTAGGCTCAAACCCTTGTTTAGCCAGTAGTTAGTCAACAGTTTTGTGATATTGGATAAGCAGCTTAACCTCTTAAAGCTCTGTTTTCTATCTATAAAATAATGGTACTAAAATAGTAGTTGACTTCATAAAGTTGTCATAAGGATCAAATAAATCATGTATACAAAATGCTTAGCCAAGTGCTTGGAACACAATGTTCATAAATGTTAGCTATTACTATTATTGATGCTTTTTAAAACTCTTTACCATTTACAGGTTCATCTGAATTGGGAAAATCTGGTATCAGGGTCAGCATGCAAATATGAGGGCATGTGTAAGCTATCAAAATTGTCTTGTCTCTGTTTCTGTTCCTCTAATATGTGATATTTCCAAACGGAGCTGGCAGGCCAGCAAAGACCTTGTCGGTGACCATCTACTCTTTCCTCTGTCCAAGTAGAAAAGGACAACAATAAGGACACCATTCACTGACCTTTGAAATTTTTCAACAACTAAGCACAATAACTTTATGTTCTGAATTGTCTCTTGGCATAGATGCTGAGTAAACACAAGGGAGAAAACCCAAGTTGGCCTTCAGAAATTCTGAGTCCGTGCCTTCTCAGTACTTACAATTTAGCAGAATTGAGAACAACTCCCTCAGGTGTGTCAGTTGACACTTACAAATAACTGACTCATGTCGTTGCTATTTTAAAGTAAACACGAACTGTCTCCCTAATATACGGTAAATTCCTTGAGGGCTACACCTTTGACTTATACTCTCTTCACGTTCCCTAGAACATCTAGAAGAGTATTGTATGCATAAAAGAGTAACTAATAAATATGCATTGATTTATTAATAGAGGCACTCAATATTTAGAAAACATGCGATTTTGTCAAGACAGAGGGGAACTTGTGAACTCTTTGTTTAACCCATTGCTAAGAGCGCCAAGAAATTTGGATGTGTGATTAAGAACTTTCTGGGAGTAAGGAGGAGTAATTGGGGAGCTTTTCCAATGCCTAGCCCAATTGTACTAGGGAGTAACGTACAAAGGGTGCCTGGCCAGCAGGGCACTCTACCCTACAGGCCTGCAACACTGCCGTCCTGACTCCCAGGTAGTTATTTCCCTGTACCTCAGAGAAATCACCATCATGGCCAAGGAGAGAGAATGGCATCCTTAAGTGCTTCCCAGAAACCCAGCTCCAGGTGTCTCTCAGTACAAGAAGTAAACGTCACAATCAGTAACTCAAAAGAAAAGAGAATCTCTTTGCCTGGATGTGGGTTTAGAAGGGCTGGCTCAGTGTGGAAGAATGGGTAGGCACTGGGGACCCCTTCCGAGTCTGACATGACAATTTTATTACTTTTCCACTTACTGTGGACTATAGAAGAGAGTCTGGCACCAAAAACAAAATTTGAAATAAAATTGAACACCTGAGAGTCGAAATTTTTAAAAGAGCCATTTGGCAACTTTTATTAGTTGCTTATTGACAGTGTAAACTTTGCTTGGCAAGTTGAAAAGCTATACCAAACCAACCCTACCTGTGGCAATTAGAAGCACTTAAGTAAACTAATATAATCAATTATGTCTTTTCATTTACCAGACAGCATTTACAGGATTTAATTTTCTGCTGCTATACCTTCCAAATTATCTTCCAGGGGTGTTTGGAACCTAGTAGGAAAAGGTATTGCAGCTGCACTGATATTATCTATGCTGAATTCCCCATTCACACTTTCCCCAATAACAGCAACACCCTCCGTATCCCATGCTAGAGGGGAAATAATTGTATAGTGAAAAAGAAAAGTCATAGGTGTTTGCTTAATTTTCTTAAACATTCATACCATCCTCTTTCTGGTTTTCCCCCAAAGTTATCTAAAAATTAGTTGCAGTAATGATGGAACCAAATACATAAAAATACTGCTTAAAGAAAACACAAGGGGAAAATGGAAGGAAGGAAGGAAGGAAGGAAGGAAGGAAGGAAGGAAGGAAGGAAGGAAGGAAGGAAGGAAGGAAGGAAGGGAGGGAGGAAGGGAGGGAGGGAGGAAAGATATATTCCCGGATGTGGAATCACTGGGTCATAAGGCAGTTCTATTTTTAATTTTTTAAGGTTCCTCCATATTGTTTTCCACAGTGGCTACACCACTCTGCATTCCCACCAAGAGTGCACTAGGGTTCCCTTTTCTCCAGTCTTCCCCAGCACTTGTTTGTTGATTTATTGATGAGAGCCATTCCAATCAGTGCAAGAAGATATCTCATTTTCATTTTAATTTGCATTTCTCTGTTTATCAGTGACGTTGAGCATCTTTTCATATGACTGTTGGCCATCTCTATGTCCTCTTTGGAGAAGTGACTATTCAGGTCCTTTGCCCATTTTTAATTGGATTATTTGCTTTTTTGGTGTTGAGTTTTGTGAGTATTTTATAAATTTTGGATATTAACCCCCTATCAGATATATCAGTGAATATGTTCTCCCATTCAGTGGGTTGTCTTTTTATTTTGTTGATGGTTTCCTTTGCTGTGCAAAAACTTTTAAGCCTGATGTAATCCCATTTGTTTATTTTTTTTTCTTTTGTTTCCCTTTCCTAAGGAGATATATCAGAAAAAATATTGCTATGAGCACTATCCAAGATTTTACTGCCTATGTTTTCTTCTAGAAATTTTATGGTTTTGGGTTTAACATTTAAGTCTTTCATCTACTTTGAATTTATTCCTATGTATAGCTATAATCAGTTTTCCAAATCACTTTTATTTTAATTTAAAATAGTCTTTTTTTAGGTTTGATTACTGAGAGCCTGTCTCCCAGAGTCATCTCACCTTCTGAATACACAGACTAAATCAAGCTTCTGAAACTAATGGTGGACCACTATACAGCCCCCACAAAGCCAGGCCGAAGGAGTTCACTAGAAGCCCCAGCAGGAACAAATAGAGAGCAACTGAAAGCCTTGGGGAGCCTCCGGAATTGAGCAGGAAAATATAGATGTTTACCATAAGCTGTATATTATAAGACATATATACAATGCTATTATCTGAATGTATGTGTCCCCTTGAAATTTCATGTGTTAAAATCCTAATGCCTAAAATGATAGTGTTAGGAATTGGGCTTTTGGGAAGATACTTAGATCATGCGGAGGGAGCTTCATAAATGGGATTAGTGTCTTATAACAGAGTCTCCCGAGAGTCCCTAGCCCCTTCTACCACATGAGGACACAGCAAGGAATAGCCAGTTATGATCCAGGAAGAGAGTCCTCACCACAGGGCCATACTGACACTTGATCTTGGACTTCCCAGCCTCCAGAAATGTGAAAAATAAATGATTGTTGCTTATAAGCTACCCAGTCTGTGATATTCTGTTATAGCAGATCAAACAGACTAAGACATATAATGTACAGTATATATAACCTTTTTTGAAGATAATAGTAATCTGGATAGAATCTAAAAATTAAGAAAAACTATAAGAAAGAAAAAAATACTCATTTGTTTCAACCAGAATCACTATTAACATTTTTCTGTATATATATCCATAATCTTCTTGTTATGCAGATATACATACACACGCACATATATAAATGCTTTTTAAAAAACACATTGGGATCTGCTCTACATTTTTTTCCTAATAAAATATTATAAGCCTTTTCCCAAAACGTTAAAAAATTCTTTGAGATCATTATTTTTAATGACCACACAGTATTCTAGATATAGATGTCCTATAATTTATTTAACCAACCCCCTATTGTTTGACATTTAGGTGGTTTCTACTGCTTGCTATTATAAAAAAAATATCGTGATAAATGCCATCATGCATAAATCTCTGGGCACAGCTCTGATTATTGCCTTAAGGTAAATTCCCATGCATGGAGTTACTGGGTCAGAGGGTGGGAATGTGTTTAAGGCCTTTGGTACATGTTGCCAAATTACCTTCCAAGAAGCTTGTTAAATTTACAGGCCTACCAGCCACACAGAAAAGCACCAAAGAATTTTTGCTTTTATAAAGAAAATTGTTAGAAAAAAGTCATTGTTAATTTGCTGAAAATATTCCATAGCTAAATTTATAGAGCTTGTCCAGAAAATGAGATACATGTACATTGGGTTTCACGTAAAACGACAAAGTCCAAGCAATTCCTTGCAACTCATTAATTCTCTCAAGGGCTACAGGTGGCAGAAACAAATCCAATGATAATATTCCCATTTTCCAAGTAGCGACACTGAAACCCAGAGATGTAAATGGGCTTTGCTAAAATCACAGCAAATAGCAGAACTGCCACAAAACTCCAATTTCTTTATTGTATCATCGTACTGTCATATATTCTATTATACTTTTTTAAAAATTCAGAACCAATAACACAGCAGTACCTGTGCTACACACATTCAACAAAGGAAGGTCTTTTCCAAGGTGACAGACAGCTGGCAGGAGCAGGGAGCCAGGGGAAGAATGTTCCAGCCAGGGCTTCTGAGAGATAGTTGGGTCTCAAGGCCCTGAGTGACTCGTCCACATGCTCAGTGGTCCATGGGCTTTGGAACAGGTTACTGCTGTTATCTGACCGAGGTCTGCAACTGTACAACCACACAGACCCCGAATGCAGAGATCAGAGTTATTAGTGGCCAGAAATTGCTGTCTGCTTAGAAGTGAGTGTGAATTATGGGGAAGATCAGAGGGTATTGATGAGCTTACCAGCTGGTCCCTTACAAGCTTAAGTACATTGCAACCTTAAGTATTATTACTGAAATCATCTTTGAGAGATGATTTATGATTAAAACCAAGTTCTCTTGTGTCCTTTTGCTAGAAAATGGTAGAATGGGTTATAATAAAACACTACCCAGACAACTGTAATCAGAACCATGTTTTCTCTGAAACAGCAATGGGAAAAGTGGTTTGATATTGAAAGACACCCCATCCATGCTGCTGGTCTAATAACACAGCTCTAGTTTCTGAATCCAGAGTTTTTCAAACACCAGTTCATGAAATTCTATGGTTTCAGAGAAACTTGCCCAAATTATAGCATAACAGCTTCTAGAAATGGCTGGGTTTTTTCATATAACAAATTTACGTGAACGTATATCATAAAACACTCTACAGATTTGATAGATTTGTGCTCGTGTGTGTATGTAATCTTGTTTATATTGTAAAAACTCAGTGTAATTTCAGCGATTTCTCATGTGCACCGCCTGTCGTGGGATAGGAGCAGTGCCCGAGAGATCCCTACTGTTAGGGCGCCTGTCAACCTCTCATCATACTGCAGTTTCAGCCTTAACTATTTTTTCTGTTAGGCGGCACAAAAAGACTAATACACTTTATTCCCAATGGGATATACATCTTTTGCTAATATAAACCATTTATTTGGGTTTCATATGGTTTTTTTTTATTTTGAATTCATTCTTTTCTAATATTAATAATTATGCTTACTGGTTTTTGTCATTGGTGTTTGCCTTTGGCTTGGGGGTTCATTGTCTGTCTTTTACACACTTTTATCAAGCAGATGTACTCATCTTCTCGATAATTCATCTGCCTGATAAAGCTTTGCCTATTGATTTAGATTTAATCTATTGGAGTTATGTTATTTTAAACTTGCCCCTATTATATGATCTGAGACACTCTTTTTGAAATTAATTTATCCCACTTACATTCACTTTTATAAGAAATGTGTTAAGTCCATTTTCATCGTATTTTATGTTAGTGTTTCTGTTTTTGTACGGTTATTTACTATCTTTTTCTTGTAGCCTGTATTTTCAGTGTTAATTTTGTGTTCCATTCGGATCATTTAAAAGATTCATTGTCAGTCTCTTTGTCAAGTTCTGTTAATTTTAAGTTACATGCTTACCCTTTATTTATTGACTTATCAACTGTGTACAGGTCTTTGGACCTCCAACTATCACAGATGAGGAAACCAGTACCCTCTCTTGTACTTCTGGTTGAGTTACTATCTTTTTACTTTGTCAAGATTTACATCAGTTGCATGCACTTCTGTTACCAAAACCTCTCTGTAGCTTAAAAAAAAAACTTTATGTACTGAAATGGGTGCATTGCCTGCCTCAAATCTTTCATAATGCTGCTTTCCATCCCTGGATCCTTAATTTAATTTCATGGAGTGGGCTGCTGGAGTGAGTTAATTCCATCCTGAAGTAACTGTTTCAAGAATGTTTATGAGTTTTACATTCCTCAATTGCATGCATGTTTAAGAATGCCTTTCTTTTCACTCAAAGACAAATTGGTATGGAATAAAATTCTCCTTTTTACCCCTAGAGAAATCTGTAAACATTTATCCATCCTCCTTTAAAATTAAGTGATAGAGTGGAATACGCTGAACTCAGCCTCGCCGCTTTCCCCTTGCTTTTCCTACCTGCTTCCTATAGAAGCGGCCCCCAGCGTTTTGGGAACCAGGGACTGGTCTCATGGAAAACAATTTTTCCATGGACAGGGGTGGGGGGTGGAGGATGGAACTAGTTGGTAATGAGAGAGATGGGGAGCAGGACAAAGCTTCGCTTGCCTGCTGCTCACCTCCTGCTGTGAGGCCCAGTTCCTAACAGGTGGCAGACCTGTACTGGTCCACGGCCCCGCTGGTTGGGGAACCCTGCTCTATGGTATTTCTCCCTCCCTTGAAGATTACCAAGTTAATTAGGCTACATCTTAATATTTATTATTCTATTTTATTTCTCTTCTCTTGAAACAGTGTGCTTTTTAGCATAATGGATTCTTGAAAGTTTTATTAAATTTGTGTATTTTTCTCTCATTAAAAAATGATTATGCACATAATGAATTCTATTTTAGTTTGCATTATCTGTTTTCCTTCTAGGGAGCATCTTTATCTCTTGGTTCTTCTCCATTTGGTTTATGTGATTTTTCCCAAGCATCTTCTCTACATCCCTGACTCCATCTCTACTCTACTTACAGCTTCTAACATGGCCCTTTATTCCGGTGAAATGTTTATGGTTGTTTTTCGTTCCTTTCCTGAACTCTGCCATCCACTTTTTATGCTACTTTATGTTACCTGTGATTTTTTTTTATTTTAGGAGGTGTTTTCAAAATTCAGAAGATTCTTTTTATTTTTATTTTATCTCTAGAAGAAATAGTAGCTATGCAATATTAAGCAAACCCATGCATAGGAAAACACTTTTCTCATCTCCATAACAAAAGACAGTAATATCTCCCCGTTTCTCTACCTAAGTCACAGATTTGTTGTAAATATCAAGAATTATTGTTTTACAAAAACATTCCCTAAGCTATACACTACCCTACAAGCATAATCTATTACCCAAAAATGGCACATCACACTACAGAGCAGTACACTTGTTCATAACCACTATAGAAGTTACTGTTACAAGCACAGCCACTACTGGCCATCATTTACTAAGAACTTATAATGTGCTAAACACCATATTTATCACTTAGGTTAGGTCATTTAATCCTATTGATAACACAGTGAGATCAGTATTGGGATATATACAGTGTACGTTCTATAGGTGGGATTACTAGACTTAGAGACTTTAAGTCATTTGCCCAAAGTCACAGAGTTTGTAAACAACAGAGCTGGGATCCAAATGAGTGTGTCTGACATCAAGTTCATGCTCTTTACTTCACTCGAAGCACAGATAAAGAGAAGCAAAGAAAAAATAAGATTTTTTTAAAATTCCATATCTATTCAAACCCCCTCTAGTAACCTCAATATTATTTACTGATCAGTATTTATTCATATATATTAGGGTGTTTTTTCACAGACTATTTTTAGAGCAGTTTTAGGTTCACAGAAAAATTGAGTGGCAGGTGCAGAGATTTCCCATACACTTCCTGCCCCCACAAACACAGTCTCCCTCACTATCAGCATCTTGCACCAAGTGGTACATTTGTTGCAATTGGTGAACCTACATTAACACGTTCTTATCACCAGAAGCACATAGTTTACATGAGTTTTTCTAATTCTCTCCTTTTCCCTATTCTTCCGTTTCCTGACTCATTCTATTTCTTTATCGACCCTCTTGTTGAACACCCAGATTGGGAGACAAGAGTGGTACAGGAATTAGTCTATAAAGGATTTCTCTCCTTCTACTTTCCTTGTCCTTCTGCTAACTACATACATCCTATTGAACTGTTACTTTTGTAGTTTGCTGGTTCTTTTTAAATAGTATCTTGCCTAGACATGATGTTACCATTCTCAAAGGCTCTCACACCCATTGTGTCATGCGGGTCCCTTAACACCTCACTGGCAAGTTCAAGGAAGCCTGTTTCTCATGCCTGGCACTGAAGAGGGAAGAACATCACTTTGGACGCTATCCTCTGCAGGCCGGCCAATCCTGTTCTTACAGAGAGTTGATAATTCACCCCTCGGCCTTAATTTAAATATTTCTAATCATTAATAATGCAATTTTCAAAATGAGGTTTGCTATCACATGCCTAGTAACTAAAATGCTTTATCAACCTTTTCCCGCTTAGAACCTAGATTCTACCCCGGGACTGCAGAGAGCCACGCTCAGACACCAATGGGCAGTCATCTGAGCTCCGACGTCAGAAGCGTGCCGACACTACCGTCTTGAGCAGCACCTCTGCGGTTCATGAAACACATCCATAAGCTTCGTATCACTTCGCCTGGCAACGCGTAGGGAGAGGGCCGGGTCCCCCTGTAACGAAGGAGAGCCGTGGGTTGCTGTTCTCCCATCTCACCTCGGAGGGGGCAGCATCCGTCTAACCCAGACTGGGGCCTCTGGCCATAGATGTACATTATGCAGCACTAATGATGCAATTAATTCCTACATTAGCTGACACATCATTCCTTAAAGTAAAAATTCCCGAGTTGAAAGCGTAAGAAAAAAAGTTTAAAAGGCAAAGCTGAGGGTCTGTGAACAAGGACTATATAAGGAGTCTTAATTCATTCCCAGCTTCTGTCTATTATATTGACAAATACACTTCTTTAATCTCTCCCTACCAGACCTCTACACAGTGGCCAAGAGGCTATTTATTAGAGTTTCTTTTTTTTTTTCCATCCGTTGGTTGTAAGAAAGGTTATGGGTACAAATACCTCAGAGCCAGTATTAAAAGGACATACTGGCAGGAAAAAAAATTATATAGTCAGTCTTGCTAAATTAGTTTATCTAAAATTGTATGTGTGAGTGATTTTAATCAAAATCTAATTTCCCCTCTTTTTAGAGTAACTGAAATGAGATTTTTCTAATTTACTTTTTGCGGTTCAAGTTTCTCATAATTCTTCTATGGTCATGACAGCACCGTGAATGTGTCTGGTGCTACAAAGCATTAAAAAAATTAGATTTTCAAATTGATGTGCTAAATTAAAAATGTTCAGTGTTTCTCATCAAAAGGCACAGGAGTATGCAAGGGGCTTCAGGAGAGTTAAAGGCACAACATTTTTTTTTTCAACTGTTTCTTTAATTCACAACCCAGGGCAACTGCACTGTGAAAATTAACAAGCTGTAAGTACAGGAACTCTTGTGAGCTGTGTCCTCTAAGATGCTTCCTTTTAATTTCCTTCCATCCCTTGACATGGTGACCTTAAGGATGTCATAATAAAAGCGGATGATGTTGCCTGGGGTTAGTTTTTTTGTTCATTCGCTTGCTGTTACATACGATGTGGTGTTTGATTTTTTGGGTTTTTTTTTTCCTTCTGCCCCAGTTGGAGTTTGCCAGATGTTATTAAGGCTTGTGAGCCTCTGAATAACTGTAACTCTCAGGCTTGACTAGCTAATTCCAACAATTTAGAAAATCATATTATTTCTGTAAATTGGTTCTAGTCGTTATATTCAAATCCAAGCTTCTGCCCTCAGTAGATGTCTGCTGCCTAGTGGGGCCATGGTTCAGCGTGTCCCGGGAGCCAGGCATCCAGACTTGGGAGGGTGCCCCAGCAGGTGAAAAGGCTTGCAAAGGGTTTTGGATGTGCAGCCTGCTCCTCAACCTTTGCAATTACGTTAGATTCTCCCCCAAGTAGTATGTGGGAGTTCAGGACCACATCTAGCTATGAAATTGAAGTCTATTCATTTTTGAAATGATGATGGGTAAGATCCAGTTCTCAAACAATACAGCCTTCTCTGCATGTATGAAATCTAGGCACAATTCCAACTAGGAACAAGGCAGCTGCTTCTATAGGGCCCCTCTTTCCATAACTAGCACTATTATGGGTAGTTCAAAAAACTGGGTCTTCAGAGAGAGGAACGGATTTGCTTAAGGCCCCACAGCACTTCCCGCTAGAGCCAGGCTGAAAACCTACCTAACCTGGTGTCCGGTCAAATGCGCTCTCTTCCCCCATCGAAACTCTCTCTTATCCCAGTGAAGAGTCTCTTGGTGCCTTGTTTAGTTCATAGCAGGACCATCAGCCCCACCCACAAGCAGGCATGCGTACGAATGTCACCGTGGGATGCTCAGTGACCTCAGCCCTCTCTCTAGATCAGGAACAGAAAGAACAGAGAAAGCAGAAAGCGTGGCTCCTTCAGCCACTGGATGACAAAAGCCATCAACACATTTTTCACTGATAATTTAGATCATCTATCTCTTCTCTCTCTCCCATTCACACTTCATTAAACCTCAGCAAATTCTCAAACCTTTTCCCCAGATCACTTCTCTCCCTTAGGTGAAATGGACCCTGCTATACAAAACCCTGCTATACAAAACTTCCCAAAACATTAACCTTCTGGGTAATAAGGGCTTAATCCATCACAAAGTAAATGTCTCCAGAAAGCACGTACCTATAAACTCAAATGGTGGGGATGTTGGTGCTGCAGGCTAGGGAAAAACAACTGGAAGTCACCCTGGCCTTGAGACGCCTTGGGGCACACCTCACCGGCAGCAGGTTTGGCTTCACTTCCCTACCAACAGGTAAAACAGCAGGTCAGACACTTGCATGCCACCTCTTTCAAACAGCATCGGGAGCAACGCAGGATGCGTTGTTCCTGCAGAGAGATCAGCGCGGACTCCATCTTCATGAGCGTGGTCGACACACCCCAGCCCATTGGGCTTGTTTTCCTTCATGGTGATGCTGCCCTAACCAGATCCTCCCCATCCCCAGCCCACTCCCAACAACTCAGTTTAATTTTTGTTTTTAAAGAATTCCATTATTCTTTCTCCCCAGTGTCTCATTGTAGGATTCTCAATGTATTATTAGGCAATTTTGTGCTTTGTAATAATTCTGTAAATTGTTTCTTTTGTGGAAGCTACAATTAAGCCAAGTAATATTGTCTTGAGGTCATTTCTCCTCTGGAATAATTTAAGCCTAATGAAAAGTTCGTGCCTTTTGCTGTCACCAGTGCCGAGAAGGTGATAGCTTCCGCGGTGGGCGTTGGATATTGAAGCCTGAGGACAAAGGAAAAGTCGGTGCCCCTGGACAATAGAAATGTAATTATGAGGGAATTAGTCTCCTCTACTAGGTGGCAAGCAAGCCGCTCAGATTATGGCTGTTCCCCATTCATCTTTGTTCATTCCCCTATAGTTTATTCATGATAGGGATTCAGTAAATAGTTAATGACTTAATGAAGAATTCAAAAGCATGGTTGTCAGTGGCCATTAGTTATCTCCTAAGCTGCAGTGCTTTGCCCTATAGAGACTGGTGTTTTCTGAGTTGCACTGAGGAGCTCTGGAGCTGAAAAGTCCTACTAGGCGAGGTAAGAACGAGTCTCAGCTTCTAGTAGGTACTAGGATAGGAAGGAGGGTAAGAGCACAGAAGCAGAAAGATTGGCCAGTGACTCGCAGAGTAAAAGAGATTCAACTCCAAAGAATCCCTTGGAGCTTTTAACAGAAGCTTCGACTTCCCGCTGAACCACGTCATTGGTTCAGAAAGAAGCAAAACTTCTGAATCGGTGATGTGAACAGGAAAACACAGCCTGCGGAGTCTGGGATTCCAGGGCTGAGTAATGGTGCTTATCCAGGGGACACGTGCACCCAGGAAAACCTAGCAAATACCAACGCATCACCGTTCAAAACGTCATTTATCTCACATACCTTTCAGCGTTGAGACTAGAGGAAAATAAAAGTTCAGTTTTACCTTTGCACCAACAAAATGACATACAGTATTGTGTAACTAAGAGGCTGGTGACAAAGGTACTTGTGAAACTGTTCAAGGATACAAACTTTTTAATGCTTTAGAAGTTCATGCTGATGTATAAACAATAAAAGCTAATTACATATCATTCTGATACATTCACACAAAGATCTATATTTGGCAAAACATCTTCACAACATGTTGTTAGCCTAGCCTATTTACTGTGCCCATTTGAAAGCAATAAAAATGGTATTTCTGAAAAAGTATCCCATAATTCAAACTATTCACTACCCCTCTGTGAGCACAAACCACGGAGATTTCACTGTAAATCTTAAGGAAATTCTCTGCCTTAGAAAGTGCTCGTGACTGGTGCTTTCCGTAGTGTTAAGTGTGGGATTTGGGAACTGCTAATCAGTCCCTGAGTTTTAGACCATTAGAGCCAGATGAGCAAACTCTGATCACTCACTCTGACCCCCAATGGTACTGAGGAAGTTGTCTCAAAGAAGTCAAATAGTTTGCCTGAGGTCAAACAAACAATCAATTGTAGAGTTGGGACTTGAACCCTTGTGCCTCCCACCGCCCCGAACCACTATTTAGAAGACCGCAGTTTCCGGGCTTTATGCTGCTACCTTTTAATCTGTAACAGTAACTCTGGAATAAAAGAAGGCTGCTGTGGAACAGAGATTCCCACTGATTGCAGTACCCTGAGTGCACAATGATATTGTCTGCCCCTGTTCTATTCTTCCGTAGAACAGCTAGACATAGTGTATTCCTCTTTTTCTAAAGTGTAGCATATGCTTCTCTACCCTCTATGCGCCTGTTTTGTGGATGGGTCCAATATACAGAGGAAGCTTCCTTCTTTTCTTGATAGTTACAAGGGGAGATAATGTATTCTTTTCCACTTTAGCCCCAGAGCAATTTGTTGACAAGTCCAGAATAGAAGCCTGTGGCAAAGTTAAATACGAAGACTCTCTGGGCAGCAGGTGGTTCCCTTTTAATGACAGCTTCACTGATGAGGTGCTGAGCAGAGCACCGTGGCTTCTCCCTGCTGTTTGCATTGGGCCAGGGAGCCAGCACAAACCTGCCTCGGTGGCATTTCAGGTCAGGACTTCCCCACACAGCCTGTGCGGGGAGGGTGGGCTGCATCCCGCACACTTGTAACTAGACTCAAAAAGAAGGAATCTGAAGGGAGGAGGCACTTTGGGGGCTGTGGCCCAATGATAAAGCCTGTAAGGTGGCAAAAGAGACCAAAGTATGGCCCATCTACATGTATGGCATTAAAGAAGAAAATTATTCTGTAGGGTGATAGGATGAATAGAGAACCAATGGAATCGTGTTTAAGGCTATCGGTACTCTCATCTAGTCATTCCTTCATTCAGGAGATTTGTATCATTAAGCTCCTTCAACGAGCAAAGTATCTGCTAGGAAGTAGGTGAGAAAACAAAAGCTAACACGCCCTCGGTTCTATTTTCAGTAAATTTAAAATCTGGCAGAGTAGGAAAGATATACACAAATAACTTCTAAGCACAGTAAAATATGACCTAAAAACGAAGTCCTTTTCTAATTTAAAGGCAGCAGAGGTTTTTGGGTTTTTTTTTTTCTGATTTAGGGTAATAGGAAAGACTTAAAGAAAAAAAGTAGTTTGCTTAAGGAGTAGAATTCCTATAGATCAGGGGAAATAAAAGCATTTTCTAAATTTAGCGACCAGAATAAACCAAAGATTAGCACATGCATGGAGTACCAGGAGAGAAGAGAACCTTACTCTACGTGGAACAAGGCTGCTTGTAGGAGAGTCATAAAGTTCACTCTGAAAATAGAGGCTTGGCCAAGATGTGAAGTGCCTCATGTATTTAAATGGGAAGCATTTTCTTTCATTGGGAGATGCTGACAGTTTTGATGGAAAGAGTGATGGCATTGTCTCAACTTCCACCAGGACAAGCAGAGGAGAAGGGAAGGAACAAGACAGAAGTGAAGAAAAAGATAAAGAAGAAGGAGATAAGGGAAAAAGGAGATTGAGTACGGTGGGGTTCATGATGAAAAGTTCACTTGTAAAGGTGATAATGATAACTTGAGACAACAGGAAGACAGGTGCATAAAAGCATAAATGAAAGACATCTAAGAAAATGGCAGACTCAAGAATCAAGAGATGCTGCAAAGCACCCAAAGGAAATAGCCAAAGACAGAAATGGCTACGACACCAAAGTTCTAGAGTGGCAACCAAGCAGGATAAAATAGTTGGGGCTCAAACTGGCAGATAGAAGGAAAGGCCGAGAGAAGTACTCTGAGTCAACAAAAAGAGGAAAGAAGGGTCGCCATCATGGTATACAGACTCCAGTGTCTGATGACATCACAATCGTTGGTTGGGAAGATTGAAAAAAAAAAGGAAGAGAAAAAATAGAAAAGGGGAGTAAATTTAGTGAGCTCAATTCACCAACTCCTTAGTATCCAGGATGGAAGATATGAAGACGTAAACCAGTCAACAGCAATGGTAACAGAAAATAAACAGCCAAGTACAAAAAAAGAGTTCTTCACACAACTTGTCAACTCATTGGGCATAGGAAAAATGGGAGCAGGGAGACTGCAGCCCGCAGTGGCTGAGATGATACCGATGACATTGATTTAAAACAATAAGCAGATCAACAATAAAAGCTAGTGTGTAAGAGGAAAATGACAAGTCTGGTCTGAGTCATACTGAGTTTGAGAGGCTAGCACGATGTTCAGATGGTGACATCTGCCAAATGAAATTTATGAATTCAGCTTAGGAGAGGAAATGTATACAGAAGATTTAGACTTCAAAGGCACACATACATGGGTTATGGTTCAATCCAGAAGTTATAGAGAGAGACAAAAAAATGAGTAATCACAAATTCAAAGTCCTGTACTAAGTCAGTACATGGGAACCACAGTGAAGTGCCCAAAAGATCGAATGAATTAGGCTGTCCTAAAAGAGATTTACCATATATCGGCATGCAACAGATCCAAGAAGAGATATTTCAAAATCTTAAAAGGACAGAATGATTCCTAAAATGAGCTATAGTCCCCTACTTCTGGAACAGTTTCGGTACATAATACAATAAACAAATCCTAGGTTGTCGAAAATGAGAGTTGATGTTTATGAGATGGAAGAGCCCTGTCTAAGGAAGGCACTGATGAGAGGAGGAGCAATGAAAAAGCAGACAACTGTTGAATACCCCCTCCAGAGCCTTCGATCCTTCTCCGCGGCCCCTGGGCAGACTGACGCAGGCTGTACAATGGACCAGTGGGTGTTTCAGGCACAGACTGCCTGGGCTTAGGTCTGTGATTGAGAGGTTAAAGTCTTCGGGCTATTAAAAGCAGGAAAGTCTCCAGCTTATGTTCCTCGGCACACCTGGATGCCTTCTGATTACAATTTTCTTCCCCGTGCAGGTTTTCAACAGGTAAAAGATATGCTGTCAAATGAAAATGAGTATTTATTCCCTTTGGTCATTGTGTTTCTCATTAGAAATTAATAAATCACTATAGTGTGTAACATATCAGTGTCTTCTGAACTTTGTATCCTGTGTCTTCCAGCATGGCTGAGTTCAGTCATTTCTGGACACCAGAAGAGACCAAGTACCTGGGTTTGCAGGGCTGAGAGCCAGAGGCTGGACCATGGTGGTCCAGCAAGTTCACAGCAGTCTGAAAGAGCTCTCAGGAGGCAGCCAGGTGACATCCTTTAATTAAGTGACCCACATGTCCTATGCTGAACCACACTGTACATTCTTCAAAAATTAAATTGAAATTTAATAAATTTTAGCTAACTTTCCAAGATAAGAAATAAGGGAACTTTCGAACTGACAGTGAAAGTATTAAAAACCTTTCTTTCCTGTATGGACTGCAAGACAGTCATTGGCAGCTCAATATAAAGAGCATGTGTTCTGCAGGTGGACGGCTCAGCTTCCCACTCAGCTCTGCCGCTTACTGGGGGCATGACCTCGAGACAGTAACTTCCCGTCTCCTTCAGTTACAGTGAAACTGATGAGGTATTTAAACAGTATTAAACAACTTAAATTATTATTAAATTATTGTTATTAAATCTCTATGACTATTATTTGTTGTGAGGTAAATAATAATATTTATTTTGTAGAGTTCAATGAGTTTTAGTATTTGTAAATATTTCAAATAGCCGCTGCTCAGATTTTTTAAAACTGCCCCTACTAAGTGGTAACAAGGAGGCAGAGCAACTGGAGCCCTCATATATTACAGGTGGGAATGCAAAATAGTAGAGCAACTTTGGAAAACACTTTGGCAGCTTCTTATAAAATTAAAGTTAACCAGATGACCCAGCAATCTCATTCTTAATTATTTACACAAGAGAAATAAACATAGGTTCATATAAAAATCTGTATGCAAATATTTGTAGCTACTTTATTCAAAATTGCTAAAAACTGGAAACAACTCAAATGTTTTCAGCTGGTGAGTGGATAAACACACTGTAGTACATCCATGCGATTGAATACTAGTCTGCAATAAAAAGAAAAAAAAGAACAACCCACTGGTCCACACAACGACATAAATCACAAGTGCATTATGCTAAGTAAAAGAAGCCAGACTCCAAGTGTATATATTGCTTGATCACAGGCATGTGACGTCATGGAGAAGGCGAAGCTGCCCGGGCAGAAAACAGCCCCCTGGCCTCCAGAGACTAGAGGCTGGGTGTGCATTTACTACAGAGGACTACAAGGAAATTTATACGGAGAGGGGTGGTGAAGTGTTGTTCTTGACGGTGTTGTTTACACCTACTGTATGTGGTAAAGAAAACTCATAGACCTGTACACAAAACATAGTACATTTTGCCTCAATAAAAATATACATGAAAGACAGGGAGACAGATAGTCTGGGAGACAGGAAAAAAAAAAAAAAAAACCCCTGTGTCTGGCATATAGTAACACAGTAAATGTGATAGAAACGTTTGTTAAATAAAAAATTAAACTTTCTTTCTTTGACATGTTTTGTATAAAATACAGCTCTCTGAAAAAATGTTGGTAGGATTCTTATCTTTGTAGTCCTTACAAGGATAATACCTGGGGTACACCATTACATAAGTAATTCATGCTCCTACAGGGGAGGATGGGGGGGATTTGAAAATGCACATAAGTAAAAGAAAAAACAATGACCCAAAAATCCAGCATTTAAACACAGCCACAATTGAAAACTCACAGCCTGCTAGACTTTTTGTTAGAGATGAAAAAAATCATTCTAACAGAAAATAAATTAGGAAATAGTTTAAATTAGAAAATAACTTCATACCACACATTCTCTTTGGAAATTACTTCTTACCAACCAATATACGCTGCAAAAGTACAAATCTGGGCCATCATTTTTAATGATGGTTGATTTTCACTACCTGAGTCTCTGTTGTGGAACATTTAATTTGATTCTAACTTCTGGTAGCATCAGCCAAACTGTGTGGAACACCCTTGGTATATTCAATGCGTCTTTATGCACACAACGTTATTTCTTCATTGTAAATTCCTAGAATTACTATATTTTAAAATGTAGGTTATATGATTTTTCATTCATATTGCCAAATTGCTCTTTAGAAGATTATATAAATTACCTTCAGCAGCTGTGAGTAATAATTGGGGCTGTGTTTCAGTAGCCCTTTTCCTTCAAAATCTGACAGATCCTTTTTCTTAACCACTTCATAGAATATAAATATTCATTTTTTTAATTAAAAGATTATTAAGCCCTGGGGAAAGTGGTGGCAGGAAAATGGAGACAACTGTACTTGAACAACAATAAAAAAATAACAAAGTGAAAATTAAATTACATTTAAGAACAGATTAGTAGCCAACCTTACACACCATGAAAACATGGTGCATTTTTATTGGCTATCAAGTGATGTGAAACGTAACTAAGAAGGTGAATCACCTGAGCCTCACCAGTTCCTTTGGGTGATTTAAGGTTATCACCTACACTACTGCTGGCTACCTTTACTGGACAGTTTAGGGAAGAGTGGCTTCAGTTTGTAGAGAAGGACACTCCCTAGAAAAATGGTAGCCTTCTATTATAAGCGTGTCTAGGACAATCATTCATGACACTTTCTAATCTGGTTTCACTGCTTAGCATATTTATAAATGGTCTAGAGTTACTCATCACAGTGGTCTTTGACTTTGGGGTAGGACCTTAAATCGGTGACAAACTACTTTCCTCTAAGGTATAAAACTGTATATTGTCTGCATTTCTTTGGTGTTTTTAAATCAAATGTTTTTGGAAACCAGTGAAGAAACACCACACATTACAATATTCCTGAAGCTATAAACAAACTAAAATCTGAATTTCCTTCTGTGCAAAAGATTATTCTTCACTTTGTAAAACACTTATTTCATTCCCACACTCCAATCCTTTATGAAATCCAGACGTGGTTTTGCAAGTCACCTCTGGACTTGTTTCAAGTAACTATTGGTCAAGAGAAGAGAAAGTCGGTTGAATTTTCAACAGCCATAAAAATCAGAAATATACTTAGCTCAGACAGGAAAACTGGGTCACTTCAGGAAAATGACCTGCTCAACTGCTAGCCTGCAATTTTCTAAGAATATATTACTTAGAAGATCTTGAATTGTTTTCCTTGAAACCTGAACGTTCTAAATAATTAGGTTTTAATTCATCTGACATTAATATAACTAAGAAGATTTATTTGTTAATTACCACACTGAGCTGGAAATAATAACCTGATAAGAATATTTGTGCAATACATTCATTAATTACAGAACACAATCTGGTTTCTCAATTCATGTACATTAACATCCAAATATGTACCAGGCGTGGCTGTTAGATGGTGGCATAAATGCCCCTGCAATAAATTGCCATTGTCATGGAAGGGAGAGGTGCAGTCCCTTTGCGACAGAGGGACCTCATGCTTGTTTGTGACAGAACAAAGACTAGACTGAACAGAATGAGTGCCTGTCTCTCCTGGCTGGTCACTTGGCCCTATAGTATCATTGTACCTTGATCATTGAAACATTTTAACTCCATAGACTCTGAGAAATTGACTTGAGCTTAAATACATCAGCTGTTTGGAAAGTGATGGTGCCCATATGAGTGAGTCAGAAGAGTAGACATCACTCAAATGATTAGAAAGAGTGATGAATCCTAATTGTTCAACTTTCTCACGAGATGAGTGAGAGATGGATGACATTTGAGGAGCCAATCATCTGCGAAAGAACCTAAAACTTCCCGTAGGAATCTCCTTTTTTAGGCCTTTGAAACTTTCCAGGCCCCTTGCACCTCCCATAAGAGAAGCAATATCTTAAACTGCCTTCAGCTCTACCTTCGTTGGAATCAGTTGAGAAATCTGAAAGCAATGCACTTGGGATTGAAATAAGAATAAATGGCTGGGGCTGTAGAGAAAATGAGAGAGGCGTGCCTGGCCATAAATTTCCTAGGACCAAATATGAGGGAAAAATGCCATTGCTTCATAATTACCTTTTTCAATAGTTCAGTGTTTCATCTCAGCCTTCTGTTTTCTTCCCATTACAGTATGTCTTTCTTAGATATTTATTCACAGCGTGCTTGTCTCCGGACTCATGAAGTCTTTCAAGACTTTCAAGTCTTTCAAGTCTTTCAAGAGCTGAAAGGCATCTTGGCGTTCACATAAATAAAATCCTTCATTTTACAGCGTGTTCCAAGGGCCTGTGGGACCGATAGGACGAGTCATAAAGAGAAATGGGCAGCCCTCTGTCTCCTGAACCCCCACCTAGGCCCTTTCAACAGCACACGTGGCCTCTTTTTCACTGTTCCAGCTTTCAAATCTGATGTTACTTGTAAACACTTATGGGAAGGATACCTTCACTCCTTCAAAGATACTGCTGAGAGTTCCCCAGAACTTCTCAACTGTGTTTTGAAAGTGAAAAAAAAAATTGACAAACTTCGTGAACATGGAAAAGTGTCAAGGTCAGGCTCATAAGCAAAGGAAATGACTTCGGGGAAAAAAATGCTTCCTATGTCTAATTATATAATCTTAGGTCTCCTGTTAACATTTCCTGAAAGACATTACCTTCAAATTCTTACATTGAATCTTCAATTTCAAGCAAAAACAAGCTGTGTTGATGGTCATTAATATAATAACCAGGAAATACTTTTAGGATAAAATGGAACTTTTGGGGGTCAAAATGTCACACTAAAAATGTTTACTCCCTGGGTCAGCATTCCTGGGGACTAGCCATTTGCATAGCCTAAAAATGCTCAAACTTTAAAAAAGAAACAGCTAGAGATACGTTCATTCTAGTTTTAATTGTATTGTGAGATTTAACGTATATCTTGTGTACTGAATAATCCAGATGGTGTAAAACATGGTACCTGCCCCCACAAGTGTATAAGCCAATACAGAAGATGAGTATAAAATATAGAGCATATAGGTCTAACAGGGCTGTCCAACCTTTTGGCGTCTCTGGGCCACACTGGAAGAAGGAAGAGTCATCTTAGGCCACACATTAAATACACAAACACTAGCAAAAGCTGATGAGCAAAAAAAAAGTTTTAACTAAATTTACAATTTGGTGTTGGGTCACATTCATAGCATCCTGGGCCACGTGCAGCCCCGGGCCACAGGTTGGACAGCCCCAGTAGGATTTCCAAGAGGAAAGAGGGGTCTCTCTACTGAGGTGATAAGAAAATACTTCCTGGGAGAGGTAGCATTTATGCTGGGCCTTGAAGAACAAGATTTGGCCAAGAGGCTGATGGATGCATCATTTCAGATTAAAAAAAGGGGGCCCGGTAACAGGAAATTGTAGGATTTACTTAACAACAGATAAGTTTTCTTGATGACATTGTTGGATGATGCTCAAATGTGCCCAGTGGGGATAGCAGTTAATATGAAGACACTTTCTGGAGGGCATCAAGGGTCAAAGTTTGGAGTTTTTTTGTTCTGTTTTGTTTTGTTTTGTTTCTTAATTAGGTGGGTATTTCGGGCCTCGGGAAGGTTAGGCTAAATTTATGGAACATTTGTTCTATTTACAAAGCTTTGCTCCAGTGGAGTTTGCATCCTGTTTGTAGTTTCATTGATTTATCGATCAGCTAACAATTACCTCATTATGTTTGGGTAGACAGGAATCAAGGAGTCTGCCTTCTCTTTCAATGTAGTTGAAAGCTGACCCAAAAACTTCTTTCCTATTATAAATATCCAGGACCTTAGTAGTGTGTAGGTAAGGTAGGTTTGGTCATCCTTACCTGGCCAAAAAGATTTGAGAGTTAATAGATTAGGTTTCATCATTTAATTGAGCTTCCTTTTTATATAAACTTCCAACTATTTTTGTGGTTGTCACTCTCACCACTTTAAACAATTACAGTAAGATGTTCCAAATCCAGGATATCTGGAACCTCAGCCTCGAGTATCAGAAGGAACCACCCCCTCAACTGAGAGCCTGAGGAGTACTATGACCCTAACGGAGGGCCAGGCCTTTCTGAACGTTTCCCTGGTCCCATCGTATCTGGAATTTATCTGTTTTCCAGGGTGATAGAGGACTGGCCAATACATCTGTGACTTGTCACCATTACTTTTGCCACTATGGTGAAATTCCTCAAATAACTCAGTTATCTCCACCCTAAACCACAGGAAATTCACCCCTGTACCATTCTTCCATATTCAACCACCCATCGCTCTGAACTCACTTGAACATGGGCAAAAACTTCTTTGTCCTTCTTTAGAATGGGTCCTAGACTGTAAGCCCCTTTGCTGAGCATTTCATCGCAATTCTAGTCACCCCTCATCCTCCTACATCAGTCTTCCTTAGCTCCCCAGCATATTGTGCTGCCAATGGAGCTGAAACTTCTGGAAAAATAAAAGTAAAAGGCCTCCCTAGGAGAGCTGAGCAAATCATGGTCTACCCATTGCTAAAGAAGACTTTGGCCCCTGAAGTTCAGATAGAATAAAACTATTTAAGCTGTATTTTCAAAGAAAGAGCAGTACTTTCTACTATGTTCTGACTGTTCTTAGTAAAAGTCCACTCCTCCACATAGATATCTAGTCTCATCTGCTTAGTTTTGTACGATTTAATTTAAATGTTGGCTATTACATAAGAACAGATTAAATGCTTAACTCCCCGTCCTGTACCAATTGCATTACATGTTAAATATCTCTAGTATCAATTAATACAATACCAAATACTGAGCAAGTTGCAAAGTAAATCTGAGATGACTTCTGTATCCTAAACTAAAGAGTCTATATTGTTTCCTCCCCGAATCAATGCTAGAATAATCTAGACAGTTATTTTCAACTCCAGGGGGCAAAGTAATAGCAGTTATCTTTATGGGTGTGTAATGTATACTATTGACAAAATTACCCTGTAATTGCTATGTGAAGTCAAGGTAATTACATAGCAATTGTCCTGTAATTATTGGATTTTATATCTGATTTATATACTGCAATATGAACTACATGGTAATTAATACCAGGTTTTCCTGCTGTAAATTAGCTATTGTTCATTAGTTTGTTAGTAAATCTTGCATTCACACAGATCAGTGTGTTTTAAAATAGCAATCAGTATTTAAACCTCTAAGATTTGGTAATTTAACTTATGCGTTAAATAACTCAAAAAAAAACTAGTGTACAACTATATATGGTTTGACAAAATTAACCAAAGAAGTGTTCAAACATGATCTTCATCCAAATGACAATGTTTAAAAAATACACGTCCACACCCACCCACACACACACATATATACGTATTTATACTTCATATTTATTTATTTCTGTAAACCACCGCCGGTTCCACATCTGTTCCTACCAAGCTGATGAATGTGAAGTGTTGCTTACTATAAACCCAATGAGTAAAAAAATCCTACCAAATACCACTCAAAATGTTTTCATACAATTGTCTTCAACTTTGATCATTTGTTGCAATCACCTAGGGAGCTTTAAAATACTGATATTTGGACCTACCCCAGAGGGTCTGATTTAATTGGTTGGGGGTAGAGCCGGGGCAATAGGGTTTTCAAATCTCCCTAGCTGACTACAGTATATAACCCAGATGATTTTTATTCACAGCCCAGGCTGAGAGCCATTGGCTTTGAAATATCACTGGAGACAAGACCTAAAGGTTACTGAATATTTGCAATTTCCAGAACTCTGAAGCTAAGTTTTGTTCTATAGCTCATATTTTGGGACAGTAACGTCAAAGAACTTTAATTATAATCCCATTGGTAATAAAGCTCATTTGATTTGACTTCCTTGCCTAATGTATTCTATAACATATGTTCATAAGTGCTAGCAAAGTATACATGTACATAGTCTAACAAGTCAGATGATGCCATGGGGCTTATATGGGAAAACAATAGTTCCTTGTCTTATTTCACCACTTTTAGGGATCATAATCCCTAGAAACAATATGAACTGTTTTATCTGTATCTAAATGTTAATACTGTTATATCTTGATTTTACAATTTGATATTTTATCATTTGATGTCCTAATCACCCAAGTCATCCCCATCACACACAAACACACACAACACACACCCTCTACCAACCTTCCGAAACACTTAAACCACAATGTTCCCTAAATCAGTAGCTAACGCTTATAATGTCTATTTATGGTGCTGAGTAGCCTTGACCACTGAAACTTGTACTACAATACCATTTGCAATTGTTTCATGGAGAGGTATATTTGTTCAATGTTCCATGTGCCTATCAGTAATTCCTCAAAATATCCAACAGAACTCTAAAACATTTGTAATAATAAAAAGATAATGATGATTGAGCACTTATGTACCAGAAACTATTTTAAGCACTCTACGTGTGTTAATTTAATGCTCACCTCAACTCTATAATGTAGCACCATTATTTTCATTCTGCAAAATAAAAATGAGTTAAATAGCCCTGGCTGGTGTGTCTGAATGGATTGAGCACCAACCTGTGAACCAGAAGGTTGCAAGTTCGATTCCCAGATCAGGGCACAGGCTTGGGTTGCAGGCCAGGTCCCCAGTGGGGGCTGCCACTAGAGGTAACCACACATTGGTTTCTCTTTCTCCTTCCCTTCCCCTCTGTCTAAAAATAAATAAATAAATCTTTTTTAAAAAGAGTTAAATAATCTGTCTGCATGGTTAGTAACCCAGGCATTCTGGCATCTTAGGGCTCAGTTCTTAACCCTCACATGATGCAGGCAAATAAACAGTCAACCATCAAGCCTTCGATATTCCTGCCTGGCATTCCTCCAATGTGGACATGTTGCTTTTTAATTCTGCACAGTTATTTGCCTGGGACTTCCACCCACATTACAGGAATGCCTCTCACCTCTCTCCTGTTGGTCTCTTGTTTCCTGGACCTTATGTCCTACTCTTTCTCATTCTGGGCCTTCATTTAGGAGAATGCACTTTCTAGTAAATTCCTGATGAAAGGAAAAATTTTGAGATGCAAGAACCTAAAGTGTCTTTATTTTGTCTGCACACGCCATTAATAATTTGGCCAGTCTATTGATTTCTTCTTGCTGTTGTAACAAATTACCACAAATAAAACACAGATTTACTATCTTACAGTTTTGGAGGTCAGCAATATAAAATTGAACCACTTTTCTTTGAATGGTTCCAGTGGAGAATCCACTTCCCTGCTCATTCGAGCTTCCAGAAACCACCTACTTCTTTGGCTTATGGGTCCTTTCCTCTATCTTCAAAGCTAGAGCTAAACCTCTTTCTCTCTATCACTCTGCTCCATCTTCACGCTGCCTGCTTACCTTGCCAGGCAGCTCTAGAGAGGGCTTCATATAAGGGCTGGTAGAAGTACCTGGCTGGTAGAAGACACTTGATATATGTTAACTTCCTTTCCCTGCTGATCTTGAAGACCAAATATCTCGTATGTAAATATACATCACTAGCACTTTGAAAATACAGCCTACTTCACAAATACAAAGCAGTACTTTCCTCAGTGAATTAGAAATCTTTATCCAAGAGCAATCCCGTGTATCAAGTTGTCGATAATCATTGAACTTTTCTCTTTATCTTTGACAGGTGTTCTTGAAAATGGTGTGCAGGAGAGTATTTTAGGTGCTTATACAATGAATAGATTCTTTGCTTCCACCCCCAACCTACTAAGCCAGAATTTCCCCAGGGACGCCAGGAACCTGTATTTTCACACGTAACTTTAACAAGAAGTAGCATGTGTGTGTCCTTGGGTACTATGAAGATCCTAGTAGGAGAATTAGATTCATTGATCTTCAGACTTGTATTCCAAACGTACAACACAAACTTTTTGTTGCTGTGTGTTTATTTATTTCCCGGGAAAACTCTGGCACAGCCTTGGGAGGGCAAGTGCAGACACATTACGTAGCCCCTGCAGTGTCATTCACTCTCTGCTGAAGCACAGGTCTCCAGGCCACACTTTAAGAAATACCCCTTTAAAATCAACTGCAGTACCATCGTTTAACCCAACCGTACTGAAAACTTGCTGTGAACAATCTCACCATTGACACTGGCTTACTGATTTCTTCATTTTTGCAGAGAATATGTTGTAAGTGATGGAGGGAGTGTGTAAAGTGACAAGAAAAAAGAAGAGGTGAGATTGTAATTTAAAACTTATTTATGAGCACAAGGAAGAGCCCTTAAGCTAATTGTTCAGAAATTGGGTTCTCCTTCATACCCCTTTCCTGAAAGCCAGGTATCATTACCCCAAGCAGCATCTGGCACAGCGCGCCCAGCAGCCACACCTGCTTCCTTTCCATTTGTTTTCATCACTTCCTGCGGTGAAAGCTGTCTCACCTGGTGACTCTGGATGGGGCGTTCAGCAAATAGCGTTTTGCTTCACATCAAGTGATTTCTTCCTAAGAAATCATCACTGGTATAATAGCAAGACAATTAGGGAAACAGTGAGAAGGATTTGATTGATACTGCTTCCAATTGTTCCCATCAAATAACAGATGTGGGGTTCTATTCCAGAATAGTCCAGAGGTTAATATCCCAAATAGGTGGTGTCTTTTCACTATGTGTGGTGTATCTCTGCGTATGCGTGTGTGTACACTGGCTTGTTACAAATCAAAAGTAAAAATTGGGTGGATATTTATGCATAGTGTCCTCACTACCTTGCAGATCTGTGGGAAGTGGTTATTGCAAAAGGACTCATTGTGTTTCATGGCAAATGGGTATTATGTGCATACATGGAAAGAAACTGCCTGCTCGGACGAGGGGCTGGCTAACTCATAGACAGACCGCTACTAAAGCCTCAGTGACTTGGAGAGTTTTTAGCTACTGAAAACATGTTTTGCAAAACACAAATACATATACTTGCACACATACACATTAGAAGGAATGTTTGAAATAAAGCTGAGGATTGCTTTACAAACATAATTCTAATTGTGGATATCTTTCAATGTATTCTCTTTTCCTATTTATTAAGAAAAGTTTATTGCTTCTCTATTCAGCGTAGTTCAAAAAAAATCCACAAGATCACGGGACAGTCTATATGTAGGCAATTTTGTGTCAAAATAAGATTATTTGCATTTTCAACATCCTTTTTTCTTTGTAGTCCTAGCATTACACATTTAACGTGCAAAAAAGTTCAAATAATATAAAGACAAAATAAAATGAATCCTAGGAATGAATCCCCTGGAATACCAATGTTTTTATTAACCTGACTTTTAATTATGAGCCAATGCCACATGTAGAGTATGTTAATCATTAGGTCTTGAGCTGGGAAGTTAACATATCTCTGCCACCTGTGCTGTTTACTGCATCACCACCCACCCACCGAGATCCATTTCTATTTAACTAGCTTCCTCTAACCGTTTCCTTGATAGCTGTACCTCTCCTTCTCACTGGATGTGTGTGCAACAGACACACATGCGTGCACCCTCATGCACACCCCGCTATGTCTTCTCTAGTTCCCCAATTAGTTACACATATTCTTCCACCCAATCTTTTCTTGTTGTTGTTCAGAATATTTTTTTATTGTTGTTAAATTACAGTTGTCTGCATTTTCTCCCCACCCCTCCACCCCACCCCAGCCAAACCCACCTCCCTCCACCGACTCCACCCTCCCCTTTGGTTTTGTCTATGTGTCCTTTATAGTAGTTCCTGAAAACCCCTCTCCCCACTATTCCCTCCCCACTCCCCTCTGGCTATTGTTAGATTGTTCTTAACTTCAATGTCTCTGGTTATATTTTGTTTGCTTTTTTCTTTTGTTGATTATGTTCCAGTTAAAGGTGAGATCATATGGTATTTGTGCCTCACCGCCTGGCTTATTTCACTTAGCATAATGCTCTCCAGTTCCATCCATGCTGTCGCAAAAGGTATAAGCTCCTTCTTTCTCTCTGCTGTGTAGAATTCCATTGTGTAAATGTACCACAGTTTTTGGATCCACTCATTTGCTGATGGGCACTTAGGTTGCTTCCAGTACTTGGCTATTGTAAATTGTGCTGCTATGAACATTGGGGTGCATAGGTTCTTTTGGATTGGTGTTTCAGGGTTCTTAGGGTATAATCCCAGCAGCGGAATTGCTGGGTCAAAGGGCAGTTCCATTTTTAGTTTTCTGAGGAAAGTCCATACTGTTTTCCATAGTGGCCACAACAGTCTGCATTCCCACCAACAATATACTAGGGATCCCTTTTCTCCGCATCCTCTCCAACATTTGTTTGTGGATTTGTTTATGTTGGCCACTCTGACCTGTGTGAGATGGTACCTCATTGTGGTTTTAATTTGCATCTCCCTGATGGCTAATGATGCTGAGCATCTTTTCATATGTCTCTGGGCCCTCTGTATGTCTTCCTTGGAGAAGTGTCTGCTCAAGTCCTTTGCCCATTTTTTAATTGGGTTGTTTGTCTTCCTGGAGTGGATCATGTGAGTTCTTTATATATTTTGGAGATGAGGCTCTTGTCTGAGGTATCATTGGCAAATATGTTTTCCCATACTGTTGGTTCTCTTTTCATTTTAATGCTGTTTTCTTTAGCCATGCAAGAGCTTTTTATTTTGATGAGGTCCCATTTATTTATCCTTTCCTTTATGTCCCTTGCTTTAAGGGATGTGTCTGTGAGGATGTTGCTGTGTGGAATGTCTGACATTTTCCTGCCAATGTTTTCCTCTAGGACTTTTATGGTGTCACAACTTATATTTCAGTCTTTTATCCACCTTGAATTTATTTTTGTGCATGGTGTAAGTTGGTGATCCCAATCTTTATAATGTCTTACCACCTTTAATTATACAATATATGCACATGGAGTGCTGAGAGATGGGCTAGATTTTGGGTGTGCCTTGTGGAATGCAGTCTCATTTCTATGTAGTCACTTTTTAAATTTTTTTTCTAGATTGCATAAGATATAATATTGTGTATGTTTAAGGTACAATGTGATGATTTCATATACATATATATAACAAAACGATTACTATAATGAGGTTGCTTAACACCTTTATCACTCACATAATTTCCTTTGTGTGTGTGTAGTGAATACACCTAAGAGAAACTCTTAAGTAAATGCAATTGAGACACTCTTAAGTAAATACATTTAAGAAACTCTTAGAAACTTTCAAGTACATAATACAATACTGTTAACCATAGTCACTGTGCTCTCCACTAGATCCCAGAACTTACCTTATAGTTGGAAACATGGACTCTTTGACCAACATTTCCTTATTTCCCCAAACCCCAGCTCCTGGCCACCACCATTCTCCTCTCCCCTACAGAGTCACACTTTGATGCATAGATACAGGGATATTTATAGGTCCACACATAGAAAATTCCTGTGAAACATCATAAACATAATTACCCTCAAACATATGCAAGAAAATGAATGTGATATGAAATGTACACGGTCCAGGCCTGCTTCAGTTATCTATTGTTGGGCAACAAAGCACCTCAAAATGTACTGCATTTAAAATAAAAGTGACCTTATTTTTCATGATCCTGATGACTGTCTGGGGGTTCTTCTGGTGCTCTCTCCAGGGACGACTCAGGCAGCTAGCTGGCAGGACGGCTGGCTACTGGGCTCTTCTGAGACAGCTGGGACAGCTCAGCGTCTCTCTCTTTGTGGCCTTTCATTCTGGGCTTTGACATGGCAACAGCTCAGGGAAACATTCCCAGAGGAAAGTCCCAATATGCAAGTGCTCGACAAGGCCCTTCTTGGGCCACAGCTGTGATGTCCTATTGGCCAAAAAGGAGCCAGTGGCTGAGTTCAGAGTCCACATGGGAGAGAAATACATAAGTATTCCTTGGATGCTGAAAGGTGTGACTTATTGGAAATCATTATTCCAACAATCGCTACGTGGCCCAATGTCAGATACTTGCCCAAAGTGACTGGATCTTGTCCCTTCACATAAAGGCTGAGATGTCTGAATATAGGCAATCAAAAACCTTTTTATTGTGTGTTCTGTAGGGCATATTTTACCTTGAAGACAAGCTTAATAAATGAACTACACTCCTGGGTTATAAAAAGCAATTGATAGCTTCTTTAACACAAAACACACATACTTCCTGCTGTGAACGAAAATGAGAAAGAGAATGAACAAGAGAAATGTGAGGAAGGCACTTCAGGATGGATTCGTGATCCTTGTCAGCCAACATTTCCTACTTCTGTGTTCTGCCTGTTACCCTGGGCCAACTACTGTGACTCTGCTTAGGCTAGTGTGAGCTTTGCGAGTATCTTGCTTCAGTTTCTTGTCTCTGCCCAGTGTCCTTATCATGGAGTGCAGAACGAGTTGTTATGGAGAACAAGAGCCTCTCAGGATAAGGAAAACAGGCTAATGAGGCTCCAGCTTTCCAGGAAAGAGGAAACTAAGGAAGTCTGAGAGAATCTAGCCATCGACCTGGGGGAAGCTCATGGAGGAGCAAGGAGGCTTCTTACAGGATGGCTCTCTGCTGGAGTTATTCCTCAAGAGATGCCCACCAACTGCTTTGTGCCTCTCTCCCTCCTTGGTTGTTCCCTAAGGATCAAGACATTTCATTGTCTCACAAGTTGCTTGAATTTCATCCAAAGGATTAAACTTCATAAACTGAACCAAACACCTTCATTTTGAAGTACATGTGTACATTATTGATAAAAAGTTTAATGCTAACCCCAGGAGGAGAAGTTTTCCTTGGCTGACTTTTTGAGGTTACCTCATTAACAGACTCCCTGCCATGACCTTCTCTGCTATCTCCTTGGAAACGCAGCTATGGCTCTGTAGCTATTCTGTAAAACCAAGATCTTTCAACACAACACAAGATGTGACACCAAGAACTGTCATGAATGTATTTCAGACGAAGTCACTTCCTGGGAACAGCCTGCAGAAGTGAAACTTTCCTTCTTGACAAATGTCAGATCACAACACAAGTAGCTAGAGCCCAGAACTTGGGCTCAAATCCTATTTGAATGGACTGGGCCATCTAATCTTATACCCAGATACTATTCACTATTAATTAAGTATTAAATAAAGTTAGACTCCCTTAGAGGCAGAAACATCTGCTGTGGTATAAAACTAAATCTCTGTACTAACAGAAAACCAGAACTGAATGGAAAATACTCAGGTGGTCTGGTTCACCAAGGATAATTTTGTTGGACTATGAGGACTGACATTTAAGGAGCCACGGTGAATCAATCAAGCCAGATATTTTAGCCCTGCAAAACTAATGTATGGTTTATGAAGCCAACTCTAGATAAAGCCCCAAATTAAAACCTAATCAACATGTAAGCCTCCTGATATTTAGATGTTAGGGTCCATACTGTCAGTTCGTGTCTGCCCCAGTCATGCCAAAATACAGCTGCAAAAGACCTGAAGTTTATTGTTGCAGTACCATCTGGGCCCAGGAACAGTGGGCACTAACCCATGCCATAGGTTTCCATTCTTACTTTCTACTGCCTTGTAAAACCATCCCTATCATTTCCCCTCAGTAGTTCTCTCTAAATGTAACAGCGATTACACCAGAAAATGCACAGATTATATTTGGTTTTCATCCTATTTGACTTCTCTGCTACTCTCTCTCTCCTCTCTCTCTCTCTCTCTCTCTCCTTCTCTCTCTCCCTCTCTCTCTCTCTGTCTGTCTGTCTCTCTCCATCCCCTCCACTACTTTTTGGTTTTACAATCTGTATTTTTTCTTTTCAATTTTTTCCCTTTTTAAATCTGCACAGTTACTCTCATATATTGCCATGGCTTGTCTTGTGTGTGTGTGTGTGTGTGACTCTGTTCTTTAGAAATTATTTAAACAATTATCCATAGTGTGAAAGACAGAATAATACACCCTCCCCTTGTGAGTCTTCATTCTAATCCCCCCAAAACTATGAATACATTATATGGCAAAAGGGATTTTCCAGGTATGATTAACAATCTTGAGATGGAGAGATTATCCTGGATTACTTGGGTGGGTCTATAAAATCACAGGGGTCCTTATAAGAGAAAACCAGGGAAAGTGTCAGATTAAGATGGGGCAATGAAACCAGATGTTGGAGTGATGCATTTTGAAGATGAAGGAAGGGGCTATGAGTCAAGGAATGCAGACAGCCTGTAGAAGCTGAAAAGGGCAAAGAAACATACTCTCTTCTGAAGCCTCCAAAAGGAACACATTCTACCCAACAGTTTGAGTTTAGGTTTCTGAAGTCAGGAATTTTTAGGAAATAAATTTTGTTTTCTTAACCAAGTTTGTGGTTATATGTTACAGCAGCAATAGAAAACTAATACACACAGTTATCCTATACCCACAGATAATAGTTCCATCATCTGAAATTCTTGAGGATCTAAATCTGTTGTTTTCTCCCTCAGGTCAATTTGTGAGCTCATATTCATTGATTTGAACCTGTGGGAAACCTGGGAATCTAAATCAAAAATACATTCCTTCCAGAGATTATTTGAGTTTGCTTCTCTTAGAGACCAGAGGTGCTACCTATCTGGAATGGCTCCAGTTCATTTCCAATCTCACAGGTTAAGTCTCGGAGTCTTGAGTTCAACCTCCTCATTTTGCCATCTTCCTAAAGCCCTTTTCTACAGTAGTGAAGGTGTACTCACCTATCCACAGAGAAACAGGTGCAGAGAGAACACTTATGCAGATTGTGTAAAAAGCTCTTCAGAGAATCCCTTCAAATGTGCTCACTGTGCATCATTTTAATTTCAGCTTATATCATATCCTTCTTTTTTTCCTTGCCCAACTATGCAATAATTTTTTTCTTTGCCCAGCTATCCAATGAAATCTTTTCACATGAAGGCTCCCATTTTTTTTTTTAATTTAAAGAAACTGCTTCCCCAGAACATCTAATATGTCAAACTTACTGAAGCATAAGTTTCTACTCCATCCTTCATAACATATTTTTTACTTCCTAGGCACAGCACTCTCCTGGTTCTTATTCCACCTCTCTGGACATTTTTACTCTGCCTACTTTTTAGATTTATTCTACTCTCTTTGGCTGAGACATTTTGGAGATTCTCTGGGATTTGTCATAGAGGTTTTTTCCCCCCCCTAATATTCTCATTCCCTAAATGATATCATCCACTCAGCTACAGTGGAATTTCTCTCTTACATGAAGATGAGTATCTCATATCACCCTGTCAGGCCAAAAAAATCAAGTAGTCAAAATTACCCAAGAAAACCCCTCAGAATTTCCATATTTGAGATTGATATGCCATCTCTTAATAAATTCAATGGTTTTTTAAATCCATGATGTGAAAGATTGCTGATTCTTTAATCTCTAGGAGTTGGCTTGTATTTACGTGTTATATTATGTGAAAACTATGTGTAGTATTTTTAAACATTAGAATCACATTCAACTCAGTGAAATACTCACACTAGACTTGGACTGATTCATATCTCCCAAATCTTACACAACACATGATGTATATTCATTGAAAAGAATGGCAGCAAGAAAATTCGACACTATTGGAATCCCTGCACTCCTTTCTTATTTTTATCTTTTTGTTTTCTGACTTAATGGCTATATCTGATTTTCCAAAGTATGATCATTTCCACTGGAGTACACATGTGCGTTGCCTCCGAAAGTTATATCTCTAGCTCAGAATTGAGGGCTATGTTCTAGACCCCAGCTTCTTAAAGAGCATCTCCTATTGGGTGTCTCAAAAATACCCCAAACTTAATACATCCAAAATTATACTCATAATCTTCCCACTTGTACTTCCTGTGATCTCTACCACTCCAAATCAAGTTATCATCCTCTATTCCCTTGAGCCATACACTAGCTATCTAACCCCCTGCAATTGATCATCTGCACTAAAGCTGGAGTAATATTTTCAAACTACAAATATAATCATGTGCCACATATATATATGTGCAGTTGTCGCTGTCTTCAAAGCCTTGCATAATCTCATACTTATTGAGCTTTCTAGCTCTTTTCCACCCCATGTTTCCACTCCAACTCTCTGCTCCAGCCACATCGAGTGTCTAAGTCCCTCTCATTGACCATTTTTCCCTCACACTATTGATATCCTGTTTTCTCTGCCTTGGATACTTCTCCTGCCTTCTTGCCTATTTACCATCTTACTCTTTCTTCATTTCTCATGCCAATCATCCTCCGTTCCATATCCCTCACTTGGACATATCTGTTCCCATACAATACTATCATAGCATTCAGACATTAGTTGGGATTTACTCATAGAAATAGAGTCACTGTGAGTGTTATGGGGAATGGAAATTAGAATAAGAATTAGACTTTACAAAAATTATAGGAGGAGTAGGGGAAGTGAAGACCTGGAAGTGGGGAGCTGGAGGACCAGAATAGAGTTATAAACATATTCTCCTAAAGCAGAGGCGTAGGTGAGAAAGTCAGAGCTTCCCAGGTAATCCAAGAAACTGAGTCAGTTAACCTGCCAAAGTGAAACTGGAGGTGGAGCTTGTGGAGAGGTCTGTGACTGTTACTTCTCTGTAGCTTCTACTTTGTGGGCTCACAGCCCAGAGAGAAAGGGGTTCTAGGCAAAGTAATTTCCATTTTAACCAAGCTGACAATAGAGCACTTCAGCACAACTTACAACAGACTGAAATTTCATTTTATTTGGAAGATTGTATATGTTTAATATTTCTCTCTTACACTTGATAAAAAGACAATGATTATTTGTTCATTATTTCAACAAATATTTATTGAGTACCTCCTGTGAGCCAAGCACTTTTCTAGGTGCTGAATATACAGCAATGAAGAAAACACAAAATATTCCACTCTCACTTTAGTGAGTAGAATTGGGCAATAAACAAAATAATAGCATAATTTGTATATCACATATACATATATATGTACATAATATCTTTAATATGATAAAGAACAAGAAGAATAAAACAGAAATCAAGAATGGGGAATACTGGTATAAAAGTTGAAAGTTAATCCACCCAGACTCATTCAGCTACCCCAAATATCTCCTAATCATACAATATTTAAGACTCATTTTCTGCCAATCCAGGAAATTCTGCAAGCTAATATATTGATTAAGTCACTTTGTGCTTAAACTAGCTAGGATGGATTCTGTTTTCTATACTTAAGAGGCCTGATTTATAAAGTAATTTATAACAGAAAAGGTTACAGGCAACAAGGCCTCGAGGAAATGAAAATCTGGAATCAGTTACCTAAACTGGTAGGGTTCTGAAGCTAGTAAATATCTGTTTAGTCTCAGAGGATGAGATATTGGCATTCTATGGCACACAATGACAAAAGCAATTACTTAAATTATTACCTGCATTCACCTGAATTAAGAGCCTAGTGAAGCCAAGACTTTAAAGGACTGAGGATTAGCTCCTATAGACCTAATGAATAGCATAGGAAATACAGGGACTGAACAGTGGGAAGGAAGAAGGAAGGAAGAAAGGAAAGAAGGAAGAGAGGGTGGAGGGAGGGAAGGAAGTGATACAAATAACTTTTTAATTCTCAATCAAAGTATAGTTTAAAAAAAAACCTAGCCTAAATGTATATCGTGTCTCCTGGCATCAGCTAAAATCAAACTCACATTCTGATTCCACATGTATATGCCAGATGTTTCATGGGTTAAATTCCAGTATGAACACATCTCTTACAAAGACCTGGAAGACTAGAACACTGAGAATGTGAATGAAAATGTTTGTCAGGATTGAATGACTTTATTTTCCCTAAGTTGCAAAGGTTGATGAGCCCTGTTACCAGCACAAGCAGTGACCTCTTACTCTCAGGTGAGGCTGGGCATGCCTTGCTCAAATACCTTGACACAACATCACCTATGCAAATGACCTAAAAAACAGGCGACAATCTTCCTTATCCTCCACTCCTATCACTAATATGCTTCAGTTGACTGAAATATAGATTCAGTACGGACTACACGAAATAACATTGAGATGTTAGAAATTCCTGGATATGACAGAGAGGAAGGAGATAGAAGTACGGGAATGGACTCATCGCAGGTGATGTGAGGGTTAATTTTATTTTTTTTAGTGGGGCCACAAGGTGCTCACATTAAACGTTACTTCTGGGTGTGTCTTGTGAGAGTGTTTCAGATGAAATTACCATTTGAATCAATGAACTCAATAAAGTAGACTGTCCCCAATGTGGGTCTCCATCGTCCACTCCATTGGGGGCCTGAATAGAATAATAAGCAGTGGAAAGGAGGATTCGTTCCTTTCTGCCTGCCTGTTAGATCTCGGACATGACTTCTCCTACCCTTAGGCTGGGATTTACACCATCAGCTCCCTTGGTTCTCAGGCATTTAAACGTGGACTGACGTTATACCACTATTTTCCCTGTATCTCCAGCTTGCATATAGCAGATCATGGGACTTCCTCGCTTTCATAATCACATGAGCCAATTCTCATAATAATTCTCCATATATATGGAGCTAGCTTTGGGGATAATCAGAATGGTTTGACACAAGGTATTTTTGACAGTAGATAATTGCTAGTGAGGTCTCTAGAAACTAAATTACTAGCCCACACGCTAAGGTTCTAATTGATTTCTATAACTGAAGAAAATCTCTATAGTAGGCAAATAGAGGCCTGATTTGGGGCCTCATCTAATTCCAGAGCTGATCATTTCATTCATCACTAATGAAGAAAGGACTCTGTACCTTTGGGGAGGGCTCATCCAATATTGTGACATTTGTAAATACTGTGTCTGCTCTTCCTCAAAGAGATCTGCCACAAGTATCTAGAATGACTGTGCCCAAGGATAATGGAAACAGTCAGACCTTTCAGGAATTATTGGACACTGGCTCTCAGCTCATTATAATCATCTAAAAAATATCCTGAGATTTACCAGAGCTTATATGGGTTTGATAATAAATTTTGGCCCCAGTCTATTTCATAGTAAGTTCAGTTTATCTGATAACCCATCCTATGGTTATTTTCCCCAGAATAGTTAAATATATAGTTGGGATAGGTATGCTCAGGACTGGCAAAGCACATACTTTGGTTCCCTGGTCCATGGTGTGAAGACCAGTTAGTGGGTAGGAAGTGCTTAAAGAAGGTCGGTCAAGCCCCACCTCCCTTCCACAATAGTAAAACCAGGACCAATACCATACTCCTGGGAAGCTTCAGATATTAGTGCCACTATCAGAAATTTAGAAGCTTCAGGGGTGATGATTCTTAGCATCTCTATTTAACTCTCTGTTTGACTTTTGCAAAAGGCAGATGGGACTTGGAGAGGAACAGTAAATTATCATAAACTTAATTATAAAATTAATCTGCTGTTCCAGATGTGGTCTCTTTACTGGAACAAATTAACATATACTGAAGCACCTGGTATGCAACCGGATCTGGAAAAGGCTTATTTTCTAAAGCATGAAGCAAAAATCACCAAAAGTAGTTTACTTTCACTTTTTGGTCAGAAGTATAATTTTATAATTTCACTCTCTTGCTTCAGGACCACATCAACTATTCAAACTTTTACCATAATTTTGTCCACAGGGATTTTCATTGTTTCACCATTTCACAGACTATCATGCTGGTCCAGTTTATTGATGACATTATATGAGTAGAACCTGGTGAACAAGAAGTAACTGGCTCTGGCCGGTGGCTCAGTTCGTTGGAACATCATCCCATACACCAAAAAGTTGCCGGTTCAATTCCCAATCAGGGCACCTACCTAGGTTGTGGGTTCAGTCTCCAGTTGAGGCACATATGGGAGCCATCCAATTGATGTTTCTCTTTCTCCATCTTTCTCTCATCCTCTCTCTCTCTCTTTCTTCCGATCTCTCTCTAAAATCGATCAGCATATCCTCAGGTGAGGATTGAAAAAAATTAACTGGAACCCTAAATGATTTGGTAAGACCTAATTGGGAGAGTGAATGGGCAATAAACCCCAAGATGATTCAACTCAGTGAACTTTCTGAAAGTCTAGTGGTCTAGACTGGACATACTCCAAAGTGAAAGACAAGTTTCCCAACCTTACATGCCCCACCCCTAAAAGAGAGGCCCCATACTTGGGTGAGCCTTTCGAAATCCACACACGCCACCTGTGTGTGTCGCCCTGCCTCACTTGCCACGGGTGAAACATTGCACTAGAGTGCCGATCCAGAGAAGTTCCCGGCAGACCTACGCGACAGCGCCAGCACTGGGTCCTTTTGGCCCGAGGATTCAATGGCACTGTAGTACCTATGGCAAAGTGGAATCCTGTGATTGGTCTTGATTAGTGAAAAGTTCTGCAGTGAATTTTCAGTTGAAAGGATACTCATGTCTGTTTGGAAGTTGAAGATAAGTCATCACAATGGCAGAACTAAAATCCGTGGCATTCATGTCAGGAAGTCCCTTTTGTAAACTTGATCCCTATATGACATAGTGAAATATTTTAAAATCTTAATCCTGTAGAGGCGCCATCAATTGAGGATCCAATCTAGGTCAGTTCCTAGGAATTTTTAGTATAAACATGGCTGATTATGGCTTATCGGACAGCAAGCACTAAGTCACACAGAGCTAACACAAAAGTGCATTAAAAAATGTGATGCATAAGTTATCACAAAACACATTGGAAGAGCTTCTCTTCCATTTAAACAATATTCCCTAATTCTCATTCTGTGATTCTAAAGGTTTTTTTTCTCCCGCACACTGGGAATTCAATAGTATGAGCAGCCCCAAGCAAAGCCAAAAAATCTCTTAAGGTTTTGAGGCAGCCTTCCAAGAAAGACGATAAAAAGAAACGTAATACCTACAGTCGGCCTGCGGTTATTCTCAGTAAAGCTCTCTTTGCCACAGGTGGAAGTAAAATGACTTGTCTGAAGACCAGGGCTTAGTAGTCACAAAAAGATTATTTCTCTGTTTCAAAACACTGGTCAGCCTTAAGTTCATCTCTTCTCGCTTCCCAACTCAAATGTAGCTCAACGTCAAGTTTAAATACAAATTGGCATCTCTAAATATGAACTGTTTTTAAGAAAGAATATTCTACAATTTTTAGAAGATGTGATTTCCATCATAACAGCACATTGCAAGAATAAGAGAAAAAGGGATTGTAATACTGGTAGTGAGCTCAGTGGGACGTTTCTCCTTCTCCTAATGCATAACGACCAGGAAAGAATTGCGTGGAAACAGCAGCAGGGAGTGCAAGAGCAGAGGCCTGCTGGAACTACTGGTGATGGTGGGGTCTTAAATTAAGAAATAATGACATTATTATTAATAATAACATTAACTCATAAGACTATTTTGAGAATTAAAAGAGTATGTACTCTCTCCTTATTGTATCAATTAGATTTATAACATTTCCTCTGACAACTCTGAACTGCTCTTATATTCAGGAAATATTCAAAGATATGAAGGCAGGAGAGGAAAATATTTCAGATTATTTTGCTCTTTTCACTCCTGTCAGTTTTCCTATTCCAGGAGTATTTCTGGCAGAGACCAGAATTTGTCCTTTGTACTTAAGTCTCTACTTCCTTTGTCATTTTGACTTGAGTGAAATACATATATATATTTATATATTTATATTTATTTATATTTATATTTATATTTCATTATGACAGTATGTGGTAGAGGAGAACAGGCCCTGAACTCAGCAGCCAAGAAACCTGGACTTGAGTCCCAGCTTCACCACAGTCTCCAATGAGGCCTGGAGTTCATTTCAACTTTCACCAATAGCATGCTACAGGTTGTGTTCATTCCTTGGTAGTTGTTTCCTCTGATTTCGGAGAACATGGTACAGGCTGAAGCTAATTCCAGAACTCCGGACGAAAGTGTTCCTCGGCCTCACTTTTCTTGCAGCCCACGCCTGTCTTCCTCACATACCAGCTGTGCCCAGCACCAGCCTGGAGGCCTTTCCGTCTTGGCTTTCCTTTTTTTTTTAATTTTGTAATTTTGAATATGATAGTCTGATACTAGACTACTACTTATTAAGCTTTTAACACCATCTTGCACGGTAATGATAGCAACCAACATTGACTGAATTCTCTACAATGCAGGAAGCATTGTGTTAAATGCTTTACAAACATCATTTCGTTTAATTCCAACCAAAGCTCTGTGGGGGAAGCATGTTAGTGTCCCCATTACATCGACAAGAAAACTAAGGCTTAGAGAAAATAAATAAATGTATTTTGGGAATATACTTCTAATTGGCAATAACAACACGAGTGCTTTTGTTTGGCTTTTACAGTCTGCTGTTTGAATCAGGATCTAAATGAGGTTCATCCTTTCAAATTGGTTAATATGTCTCTTGGCTCTTCAGTCTTTTTTAATTTATAAGTGCCCCTCTTTCTTTCTTTATTTTTCTCCTTGCAATTTATTTGCTTAGGAAACCAGATCATTTGTCTTTTACAACTTCCAATAATCTGAATACCACTAATTACGTCTCCACAGTGTTGTGGATGGCAGATCTACTTTAATTATATTACTTTAATTATATTACTTTAATTATATAAATCAGTTCTCAGCGCCAAAGCTTTCTGAGATTGGTGAAATTTCACCTGTTTTCCAAAAAAAAATTGACCCATGCAAAAATGCTGAGATTTGAAAAAACCATTAAGACTTCTCCCAACAAAGATTGAGCCCCAATCTTCCTCTCTTCCTTCTCAGTACTGTTCAACTTCTAAATGCATCTAATAGTCTCAAGGACCTCACACTGGCCCTTGCATCTCTTTATTTCTGCTAACAGAGTAAAGCAGCACTTTTTTAATTTATGAAGTAGTGTCTCACTGTTTGGAACCGCTTGGCACTCCCGCAGAAGTGGATGAGGGATCCCGTCCTGTTTCTCGGCATTCTCACAATTGTTTGGTAGAGAGAGATGGTCCTACTTTTGCCAACGTGGTAGATGTGCAATGAAGTCTCACTGTGATTTCAGTTTGCATTTCCCTGAATACTAATGAGGTTGAGCATCTTTCCCTGTGTTCATGAATTATAGGTTCCCTCTACTCCGATTTATATTCACGTCCTTTGCCCATTTTTAAACTTAAGTGTCTGTTTTTCCTTTTGCTTAATGATTCATAGAGGATCTTTATCAGTTCAGGATACTAAATCTTTGTCAATTACATTTGTGGCAAATATCTAAATACCTCTTCTCAATTTATGTTTTGTCTCTCTATGGCGTCTTTTGATGAACAGAAGTTCTTATTTTTGATGTAGTTAAATTTATCAATTTTTCTTTATGTTTGTACTTTTTTAAATTTTTTATTGATTTTTACAGGGGCGAGGAGAGAGAGAGAGAGAGAGAAAGAGAGAGAGAGACTTGTTGTCCTACTTATTTATGTATTCATTGTTGATCCTTGTATGTGCCCTCTCCTGAGCCCAACCTTGGTGTATAGGGACAATGCCCTCACCAGGTGAGATATGTTTGTCTTTTTTGTTAATCTTAAGAAAGAAATCATTCACAGCTACAGCTGATATATTCCTTTATCATTTCTTCTCAAATATTTTATAGTTTTGACTTTCTTAATTTTCATGTTTGTGTTTAATTCAATCGGTATGTATTATTGTGCATAAGTTTGACGTAGAGATCCGATTCTATTTTTGTCCATATGGACAATGGTTTGTGACATCGTTCAGTGTTCTTCCTTGTGGTCTGCAGTTCAGCTTCTGTCACATATCCAGTTCCCACATAACCATGGGTCTGTCGTTGGCCTGTCTGTTCTATGGGTCCACTTGTCAATTTCTGCACCAGGGCCACATTGTCTGATTGATCTAGCTTTATAACAAATTTTGATCTCTGTTAGGGAAAGGGTCCCATCCCCTACACACATCCTTTTTTTCCACTTTTTCAGGGCCTATTTTTGGCCCTTTGCTATGCTGTATAAATTTTAGAATCATATTTTCAAATTCCATGGAAATACTTCCTGAGACTTTTATTCATTAAATCTATATAAATTTATTACAATCTGGGAATCAAATTTAACTCAATCTGGGAATAACTGATATCTGTATAATACTTGATATTCCCATTCAAGAACATTATTTTATACAATTCAGAAAACACTAAATAATACCTTGTTTACTACCTAGTCATAGATAAGTACTAATTAAAAGTATAAAGAAAAGTAATTGGAAGTGTAAAGAACAGCCAGGGATGATTCAGTCAACATCCGGTGGCCCCTGTTAGGGGGGGAAGGGATGTGGATATGTCTGCAGGGAAAGAACTAAGAGATCTCTAAGGTGATAGTTTATTTCATAACCTTGATGATGGGTATATGGGTGTTTATTCTACTGTAACCTTTTAAACTGGACATATACATTTTATAGACCTTTTTGCATACATGGCATGTTTCACAATAAAGGAGATGGTTGCCAAACCAATTGATTTAGGACAAAAGTATTAAAATTTTGATTTTTTTCCTCACATATATAAGCTTACAGGTAATGAATTGTAAGTCCAACATTTTTAAGGATAGCTAGCCCCTCTCTGTACCATAGGCATCACTGTTTTTATAAAATTACTTTTGACATTTTTTTTTTATATTTTTGACATGCAAATTCAACTACCAGAATTTTAGAGTGTACTATGTCTTTATGAATTTGAGTCACTCCGCTTGTTATACATGCAATCTAGTACAGTTCAAATTGAGTCAGTATACATTTACTCATTCATTCATTCATTTGCAAAATGTATGCATAATTCATTGTGCTGGAGGGCTGGAAATATAAATATACATATACTAACACTTCTGCATGCAGAAAGAATAAATGAAGTAAAATGAAATAAGACAAGCACTCAAATAACTGTAGTGTCTGATTGAAGAAGTAGAAGTAATAATAATAAGCACAAAATTGCAAGATTTCAAAGGAGGGTGAGTTGACATCTAACTGATTGAAGGCAATAAGGCTGAGAAATTGTCACAAATCATTAATTCTTGGTTTAAAAACATGCAAAAGTATGCATATGTTTCAGCTTTTTTACTCCTATTCCAACTTTATGTATTGTTAAAGGAGGCCAACCAACAAGTGGGTTTGTGATCACTGGGCCCATTCTCTTCTGGCTCCAAACTGTTTGGGTTGGGGTTTTCAAATGAGAAGGAATTTCATCTCTATTCCAACCATACTACACAGAAAACTACACATGTGTAGGAATTGCGAATATAGCACATTTTGAGAGGGCCAGGAGCCTGGCTTTTTACGAAGGTTTTACCTGCCCAAAAGCCTGTAGCCAACCCTGCATAATTTATATGTACCTCTGAGAAGCCTGAAACGAAGCCAGTGCTAATTGACTGAATTGACCATGTCAGCTGGCTGCTTTGGTGTCATAGAAACCTGCTCACACATCCAATAAGTTCACTGGGGAAATAAATAAAAAAACTGATGATCTGATACTATGTTGCCTATTCCCTGCTGCCCACTGCTTCCACAACCCCCCCCCCCCCCCCCCCCCCCCCCCCCCCCCCCCCCCCCGCGCCTGAACTCTTCTAAGTGGTTGTTTACCTAAATTTTTCTGTTCTCAATCAGTTTCACTGGTTCTCTGTTTACAAAACCTGTTAATATCTATAGTCAGTATAGAGTGTGCTTAATTGCCAGAGGAGCTTAAAATATTTCTGAGGCAGACATGAGGGCAGAAAAAGCATGCACGCCACACAAGGGGGCCTACAAAACTAATGTCGTTTTTCTCATTTCGTATCCCAAAGCCAAAGCCTTCCATGGGACGCACTCAGCAATCACTGACATTTCCAAAGTGGCAACACTAGTGATATGAAGAGTCCTTCCCTTCTGAAAGCGCTGCTGATTTTTAAGCCTGGGCAGAGATTGAAGACTCTTGTTGGCCCAGTAGAGCTTCATTTTCATTTATTAATGTAAGAGTTTGTAATAATTAAATTCATGATCAGTAGCAACTGCTGTCCTGAGAAACTTGTCTCCCAAATGTGTACAAAGGGAGAGTCAAATTGCCCATTGAAAGGATTAGTAGAGTCATATACTATCCTGAATCCTGGGCACTGTTTCAGCCTTCCCCAAATTGTGTGAATCTATAATAAGGAATGGTCTGAGATGTTGGCAGAGTAGGTATGAGCTGGGAGAGCCAGAGCAGATGGAAATTCATCCTGCCTCTTTGAAACAATGCTTTCTTTAGGATATTTTTAAGACCACAACTTATGGGATCCCATCACCTCACTGTACACCAAGTACAGCTTTAAGAAAATTATTTCGTAGGGAGTTAAATGTGGGCTCTCGAGGAGACACATGGAGCTATGCCTCTACAAAGCCTTGGTGATGGTTAATTTCACATGTCAACTTGACTGAGCCACAGAATTCCCAGATATTTGGTTAAACATTATTCTGGGTGTCTGTGAGGTTGTTCCTGGATGAGAAATAATGTATATTGCCCTCCATAATGTGAGTGGGTCTCATCCAATCTGCTAGTGGCCTGAATAGAACAAAAAGGCAGAGTAAGAGAGAAATCTCTTACCTTATCTATCTTCAAGCTAGGAGAGTGGTCCTTTCCTATCTTTGGGCTCAGAATCATAATGGAACTTACACCTCCACTCTCCTGGTTCTCAGGTCCTCAGATATAGGCTGGGAAACTATATTATCAGCTCCTCCGGGCTTCCAGCTTGCTAACTACAGATTTTAAGACTTCTCAGCCTTCATAATTACATGAGCCATTTCCTTATAATCTCCCCTCCCCTCTCTCCACCCCCCAAATCGGTTCTCTCTCTCTGAAGAGCCACGGTCATACAATTTCTGAATGCTTCATCTCCAAAAGCTTAGACCTCCACATGTCCATTCTGCAACTGGAGATCATAGCCATCAAACTCTATGCAACCACTGATTTCTTTTACGTTAAGGAGAAAAAATATTTTTGCTTTAAAAACTGTTACTGAATAGCATATGTCACTCAAGTACAAAGGACCTAAAATAAAAGCATTCAATTGCTCTGCTCCACAGCATCATTGGCACAAACAATATATATAACCCTCAAATTTATTAAATCAAACCCCTCCAATGTTTATTTGATTCTTTTCATTTTTCACTTTTAACTTTCCTATTTAATTTGCACAAGGCTTGACCTTGCCTGGTTCAATACACTTCCACAAATCATGAAGCAAATGAAACTTACAGTTGCCAAGAAACAGGGGCTAAGCCGTATCACCGAGCTTACACCAAGAATACTTTGAACAGTGGTAAATCAACACGTTGATAGATAAGATTATTATGAAACTAAAAAAAAAAGAGGATCTTTAAATTCTATACAGAGAAGTCCTGTTTAAATCAAAGTTGACTTGATAGAGTATGACTTTAAATACATAAAGTGGTATTGCTAACACTTCCTTTTCTCCTCAAATGAAGATATATGTGCAAACAAAATACTTGTATGAATTTAAAATATGTTTGACCATAGATGTCTTTTAAAAATAAAATCTTCTTACAAAACAGGGAATACAGTCAATAATACCGTAATAACCATGTATAGTGCCGAGGTGTACTAGACCTATTGGGGGCATCGGTTTGTAAGGTGTCTCACCACTATGCTATACACCTGAAGCTCACCTAATATTGACTCTCAACTGTAATTTAAAGAATGAATTAAATTTTACATAAACTAGGAAAATATATAAAACCTTTCTAAGCTGATCTACTTTAGGAAGGGGAGAAGCTTCATTTGTTTCCCATGTGGCCTCGCCCCTCTTGCCTCCAGTGCTTCCTGCTGAACCTCAGAGCTGTTTGTTATACTCAGTTGTCATCTCTGGAACACATGACCAAACTCACAAGCAACGAAGGAGAAGTACAGATAAGTTAGACTTCATCAACACTAAGAATTCTTGTGCTGCAAATGATACCATTTCAAAAAATCAAACTTTAATGGGAGAAAATATTTGCATATTTTATATGTAAGGGGTTACTATCCAGAATATATAAAGAACTCTTAAAACTCGAGAGTAAACTAAGAGATAACCCTGAAGATTAGTGACGTTGAGCATCTTTTCATATGTCTGTTGACCACCTATATACCTGATGTGGAGAAGTGTCTATTCAGGTCCTTTGGCCATTTTTTAATTGGGTTGATTGTTATTTTGGTGTTGAGTTTTTTAATTCTTTATAAATCTTGGGTATTAACCCACCCCTTGGTGGGTTTACATTGGTGAATATGGTCTCCCATTCAGTGGGTTGTCTTTTCATTGTGTTGGTAGTTTCCTTTGCTGTGCAAAAACTTTTTAGTTTGATGTAGTCCCATTTGTTTATTTTTGTTTCCTTTGCCTGAGAAGATATATCAGAAAAAAAATATTGCTGTGAGAAATGTCCAAAATTTATCGCCTATGTTTTCTTCTAGGATTTTATGGTTTTTGAGTCTAACTTAAGTCTTTAATTCATTTTGGGATTATTCTCATGTAGGATGTAAATTGGTGGTCTAGTTTCATTTTTTTCATGTATTTTCCCAATTTTCCTGGCATCGTGTGTTGAATAGACTGCCTTTACCCCATTGTATGTTCATGCCTTCCTCTGTCAAATATTAATTGACCGTGAAGACATGAGTTTATTGTGGGCTCTCTATTCTGTTCCATTGATCTCTATGTCTGTTCTTATGCTAGTACCAAGCTGTTTTGATTACTATGGGGTAAGAATACTAATCAAGATTGGTGCAGCCAATGTGGAAAGCAGTATGGAGTTTCTTCAAAAAATTAAAAATGGAACTGCCTTATGACCCAGCAATTCCACTTCTGGGAATATATCCAAAGAAACCTGAAACACTGATTCAAAAGAATATACACACCCTTGTGTTCATTGTGGTGTTAGTCACAATTGCCAAGATCTGGAGCAGCCCAAGTGTCCTTCACTGGATGAGTGTATTAAAAAGCTGTGGTACATTTACACAGTGGAATACTAAAAAATAAAAAAATAAAGAAATATTACCTTTTCTGACACCATACATGGACCTGGAGAGTGTTATACTAAGTGAAATAAACCAGTCAAAGAAAGACAAATACCTTATGATTTCACTTATATGTGGAATCTAATGAACAAAATAAGCTAACAAACAAAATAGACACAGAAGCCCTGACCAGTAAGGCTCAGCTGGTTGGGCCTGTCCCACAAAACAAAAGGTCGCCAGTTAGATTCCTTGTCAGGGCAAATGCCTGGGTTGTGGGTTCGGTCCCCAATTGGGGCACATACAAGAGGTAACCAATAGATGTTTCTCTCTCACATCGGTGTTTCTCTCCCTCACTACTCTTCTTTCTAAAAATAAATAAATAAAATCTTTTTAAACATAGAAACATACTCATAGATACAGAGAACAAACTGACAGCTGTCCGAGGGGAGAGAATGGGACGCTGGGTAAAAAAAGGTGAAAGGATTAAGGGAAACAATAACTCATAGACACAGACAACAGTATGGTTATTACGAGAGGGAAAGAGGGGTGGGAGGGTAGGAGCAGGCAATGGGGGGACAAATAGTGATGGAAAGAGACTTGACTTGGGGTGGTGAACACAATAATACAATATACAAATAATGTGTTATAGAATTATATACCTGAAATGTATATAATATTATTAACCAATGTCACCCCAATAGAGGCAATAAAAAATAAATAAAACAAGAGTATAGTCTTTCAAAAAACAAGATAAATAACCCAACTTTACAATGGGCAAAGAAGCAGAACAGACATATCTCAAAAGAAGATACACAAATAGTAAATATCAATATGCAAAGGTAGTCAACATCTTCAGTCACTAGAGAAATGTACATCAAATCACATTAAATATCACTCCATGACTAGTAGAATGGCTACACTGTAAAAGACAGACAATAACAAGCATTGGTGAGGATATGAAAACACTGAAATGCTCATTTATTGCTGATAAGAATGTAAGGAGTGCAGCCACTTTGGAGAAGTTTGGAAGTTCCTCAAACTGTTAAGCATAGAGTTGCCATATGACCCAGCAACTCCACTCCTAGGTGTGTACCCAAGGAAAGTAAAAATATACACCCACACAAACACTAGTACACAAATGTTTGTAACAAAATTATTCCTAATAGCCCAAAAGTAGAAACAACTCAAGTGTCTACCAACCGACGAACAAATAAATAAAACGTGGTATGTCCTTAGCATGGAGTATCACGGCACTGAAAAGAATGAAGTGCCGACCCCTGTACAACACGGGGAAGCCTGGAAGACGTTATGCAAATTGACAGAAGTCGGTCACAAAAGATTGTATGCTATTTGATTCCGTTTACATGAAATGTTCAGAATACACAAATTCAGAGACATCAGGTAAATTACCAATTACCAGGAACTGAGGAAGGACTGCTAATGGATACGGGGTTTCTTTGGGGAATGAAGAAATGTTCTAAAAATGATGTGGTAGTTGTTGCTCACTCTGGGAATATATTCAAAACCACTTGGTGTACACTTTGCTAGGTGAATCGTATAGTATGTGAATTATATCTGAATAAAACTGTGGGTTTTTTTAAAGTCATCTCAGGAGCAAAAGCTCCATTACTCTGTGGGTCCTCATTAGAAGGGTGTTTGGGGAAACGCTGCAAGATAAGGTAGGAGTGTCTTGATTCAGCATTTGTGGAAATTTGGAACGGAACACTTCTAAAGTCTCTTCAGAGCTCTAACCAATCTTTCTTCCTTACACTCAGAAGACTTTAGACTCACTTATACAACAGCAGACAGAGGAAGCTGTCCAGAAGTATCTGAAAGTTCTGTAATTTAAGATGGATCCAGACCCAGAAAGGAAAACCTTTGTACTAATGGCTGTGAATTTTCTGAGTGCCACCTGGAGTCCACCCATAGATTTGGAGCTGTGAAGCCACCTGAGAGTCCCCCGAATTTGACAGACGAGCTCTCTCAGTGTGAAGCTTCCTCCCTAGCGTCTGACATGCAAGGGTTGATATGCTCTCTCCTCCTCAAACCAGGAATGTTCGCTGGCTAAGTCTCTGAGAAAATATTACAAGAATAGCTTTTCCATTGATTTTACTACTCCCCGTTCTCACCTGAAAGTCAGAATTAAAATTTGCCCCCATTACGTGAGGCCACTCTAAGTTGTAAGGTGTGTATTTAAAAATGTGCATTAACCCCAATGACCTTGAATGTCAACGCACTTTCCCTGAGAGTCAAAAATTCCAGGTCCTTCGCAGTCGCCCTACGGACTCAATTTAGTTTTCGGTAGGCGTTGCCCCAACAACTTTGTACCCAACAAGGATCCCTACTGAGAAAATAAATTGGCTTATCATTTTAGTTTGGCATATTGAACTCTCTTGCAAAGTGAGTAAAACTATTGCAAGACAAGTTCCATGTAAAAATGTTTAAATGGGGGTGGGAAGGGATTTAATGTTCCTGTCTAAGCAGCAACATTTGATTTTCAGAAAATATTTTCATAGTTCCCTAGCTGCTGAAATACAAAGGGGGACCCTCTAAAATGGAATTATCTTCTGGAGAGCAGGCCCCTTGTAGTACAGGCTTCCCCCACTAAGTGAGTGTCCTAGGAACCTACGGGTATCAGTGTACCAGCTGGCGTTGCAGTGAGAAGCTGTGTTTGGTTTCAGTGACTTCTTTTGTGAACATTCTTTCAACGCATTTGCCCATTTCATGATGGGTGATTTACAAACACACCTGCCCACGTCACGCTGAGTGCTCAGCAGATTTTGACCAAAAACGGCATGACCCCCATGCCCCACCCTCCCTATTTACCTAATCTGACCCCAAGTGACATTTTTTGGTTCCCTGGATGAAGACAGTTCTCAAAGGGAAGCGTTTTCCCAATGTGGAAGAGGTGAAACAAAAAAATGGCAGAAGCACTAAAAGGCATCAAAATCAAGACTTCAACGACTGTTTTGAGCAGTGGAAAGATGTCTCAATAGGTGTATTGCTTCAGCTGGACAATATGTTGAAGGTAACTGAAATTTAAATATGTAAGAATAAAATAAGATAATTTTTAATAAATAAACTCTGGTTTGGGGGGGTCTCCCCTCGTATTTATATATAAAATAGATGATATATTCACAAGAAGCCTTTTTCTGCACCCTCCTGCCCCCAGATCTGGGTAACGGTTGAAGTAAACCATCCCAGAAACACTGCTATCTGACACGGGGGTGTATGCATCACTCTGAGAGCCAGAGGAAGGCACAGCGGCCTCTGCAAGGTAGACTTTGGATAAAGCAGCTTTCAGAAATGAGATGGGGCAGGCAAAAAGAGCCAAGAACTGAGGGTCTTGCTGATGAATCCTGGCAACAACAGGCTCAAATGAAAGTTAATAAAACAAAGAATATACATTGCCCATTTACGTTTATTACACATTAAACTTCCTTGCATACAAGAGACAATGATGGATGCAAAACGAGTGCCGAATACTGCATGTCTGTAGGGGGCATGTGCGAGATGCCCCTCCCCAGATGAAACCAAGCAGGCAACTGCAGGCAGGCTCAGTGGGACTGGGGAGGGAGTGGATCCTGGGCCTCTGGGGCTGCACTGGAATGGGCATTTTCCTAAACCAGGACATTGAACCTACTACCACAAATCTGTGGCTGCAGTGGAGAGCGAGGCAGCCCCCAGGGACGGAGTGCAAGCCACTTAGTCCTCAAATGAGCTTGAGATAGTCCATGTAGCTTGATTTGGCATTTTATAGACCGTTTTCTGCAAAATCTTCAATCTAGGCCAGACTGTCTGTTAGATGCAAAGTTACTTAAAACCCAAAAAGGGGAGAAGCAGGGCTAGTATTGAGGGGTAGGGACCAGGGAGGGTCCACCCAAAGGGTTTACGTTCCCAGCAGCCCAGCCTGCTCCCTGAGAGGCTGCATCTTGTCCTTGTGACACCTCTCAGTTCCCACCTGGGATGGGCTGTTGCCTGAGTGACTCTGACAGCTCAGAAGCCCTTCAGCAAACTCCCTGAAGTTCTCTTACCAACGTCCCAGCACCATCTATTCTGAAGAAACAGTAATCTTCACAAAAGAACAAATACATTCCAGATGCATTTATGATGTTGGGCTAATGGAAGACTAGAGGCTGTTGAGCAGCCCTGGGTTCTTCCCTTCTTCCTCCAACTTGAAGCTCCTGTGGCACTGTCCAAGGTGCCCACTCTCTCCCTCAGCTGCCATAGACAGGCTGGGGCCAGGCTCAGAGGAAAGAAATGTCAAGTCCGCAGGCAAACCTCTCAGCGCCTCTCTGCAGCTGCCCCGGAGAAGGGCATCTAGGCTAGGATTAGCTCTGGGGTCCCTGGTCACTCAGTCCTGCTCAGTCAGAGCCAGGGGTTCCACTTTCCCGCCCAGCTGCTGTCCCCCCAGTGCAGTGCCTGCTGGAGTCGTGTCGCTGTGGTGTCAGCCACTCTTCTTAGGTGCTTGCTGGCTTCTGCACAGTGGGGAGCAGAGCTGCAGCTTCCTCTGCACTGCTGAAGAGAACCGAAGCTTCCAGAGGCTGGAAGCTAACCAGCGTCCCAGCCTTCCCACCCCCATCCTCACCAATCCCACCCCTTTCCTCTGACAAGTGGAAAATCACCCATATCCTTCCCTCCCACAGGGGCATTTAGGTATTTATTCCCTAATGGAGGTAATGGCGTTGCTTCTCTTGATTTTTCAGAAGCTAAAATGCTTTGGCAGCCAAAAATGAAAGTGTTTGTCTTAATTCTGCCCTCTCGGCATGAGCCCTTGCAGAAAATGGCTCGCCGTTGCCTTGGCTGCCTCCGCGGCTGTTGTGGTGGCAAAGATAAACAGCCCATCAGCGCGGAGCTGAAAAGAAATATAGAAAAGGGGATGGGAGTAGTTTAATTACTTTGAATGGCTTTTTGTGTTCTGTGTGATTGCTTCCTATGATACAGTAGTTTCTCATTCTCCATGCAAGCAACGTGTTTCTATTCATAAGAATAAGATTGAAGCAGGAAATTGGCTTTCAAGAGTAGGAGAAAGGGAAAGGGCTGAGAGGTTGGTTGTTTCCATCCGAGTGTTCTCACAATGGCTGAACTCCACCAGGAGCTGGCCCAACTCAGAAACCTTTGTGTCTGCTTTCTTGTCCTGCCCTGGAGAATGGGGATGACTTGGTCACAGAGAAAGCCCCCCACCGGGGCAAAGATAAAGTCTCACGGGGCTCAGGGGAAGTCAGTGGAGGGGTGAGGAAAGTCCACAAGCAATTTCAGGATCCTTCTGAGGCTGCAGGTCAACGTCATGTCCTTTTCATACCTGAAAAAGTGGGGATTCTGTGTCTGCGTGTGTGTGTGCCTGTGCCTCCAATTCCCTTTGAAGTTATCCACCACAGGAGAGATTGTGGGCTCCAGACTGAAACAACACCCCTCCTCACTTGCTTTCCACTTCCATACACTGAGAGCTTGTGGTTCATAATAATGACAAATAGAGTCACCTTCATATATGGCATAACTATATGATCAAAGAGATACTATCAGGCCATTGATCACTGACTAAGATCAAACGTTCCTACCTATGCAATCAATATGACCCTTAGTCAAATACATCTATTTTTTCTGTGTAAATTAAATTACCTTATAAGATCAGAACAACTAGAATACACTAAAGGAGTTTGCTATTCTAGGAAGTCCTGTGATAAATCCTTTTGTAATACAAACAACATGTTTCCATAGATTCTAGTTTTATGTATTGGGCTTTCTTACATTATAGTAAATCTGTACTAGGGACATTTGAGTTAAGGACTGAGATTTATAAGCCCATTCAGAAACCTAAGTGTCCATTGCATGTAGAGCATTTTTCTACATGGGGGTGTCCTTTGGAAAGGAGGAGTCAATGGCGTCCCCACTCATGAGTTTACGATCACAAGAGGGATAAAACTGTCAGGCACTTGGAACTTGGACGCAGGCAGGCCAGCCGAGCAGCTCCACAAGGCAAGCCCTGCAGACGCACTCTGCAATCTTCAAAGCGATACAGAGGAAACCGTCTCCCACTGTTTTCACAAGATGCTCTTAAATGTGGAGGAACGAAGTTGGGGGAGTAAATTCTTACAAGCTCAAATGCTCCTGATGGAAAAAGCAGAAACACCCATACCTATTTTACCATAGACGGTAAATGCAGAAGGACTAAGTGCATCCTTCAAATTCAGAATCCCAAACAGCACAGGCAAACGTGAAGAACATCTAAAGCCAGTGGAAGCAAGTGGAGGATTGGGGAGAGTTCAACCAGAGGAATCTTCTCTGGGACAATGTAACACGGAAAAATTGCTCAGGTCAAGAAGAAATGTGCCTAAGAAGATGTTGCTGGAAGTAGAAAGGAAGAAACACACATTAAAAACTATAAAACAAAACAAAATGAGAAAGAATTGAACCAGAAACTGGGAGGAGAGATGTAATAAAAAAGGGACAGCAGACTACACTGTGGTAATAGGAAAACCTGCCTCCAGTGGTCCTTTTCTCCTCTCGAGCCTCCGCACACCCTTCCCTGGGGTGCCTTTGCCTTTAAATGCCCTCACCTGGTGCCCTCATACTGTGCTTGGTTGAGTTCTTTGCCTAGTCACATCAACAGTCATTTTCAACCACCATGCATTCCTCTGGGAAGAAAGGACTCAAGGAAGGAAGGAGATCAAAATGACAGAGCTATAGCCGATATGCAGAAGGTGAGTTGAGTCATATGTGAAGGATCAGCTGCAGGCCAGGCCAGCACCTAAAAGCAACAGACAGCAAAAGACCCCTCTGCCCCAAACCGTCCTCCCCATTGGGTGACCATGGTTTCTGAAGCTCCACAATATTCACTGTTTGTGTAATTGCAATAAGAGAAAGGGAGTGGTTAAAGAAACACAAATTTGGGGTCCTGAGTATCTCAGCTAGAAATGGTGTATCCAAGTACAATGCTATTCTCAGGTCCCGAGACCACGGTGCCAGACTGGGAAGTCTTGATGCAGGGCCCACATAGCAAGCTGGGGAGGGGAGTAAGCCGCAAAAAGGGTCAGACGGGGGCCGTGAGCAGTGCAGTGCATAAGGTAACACCGGTGTGTGTGGTGGCCCGAGGTAGGTAGAAAGTAGTGTCAAGACACTGGGCGTTTGTCAAACACGACCAGGAACACCTTCATCGGCACAGGAGACACAATAGGGTATGAAGAAGCACTGAGGACAAAAATAGCCTACTTTACAATTTTATCCTTGATACTTTTTGACCATGAACTCTTGACCATACATGGATAATAATAGCAACAATAAAAAAAAAAACAATAGTTGTCCATTTGACGTTAATCAAGACCTTGGAAAGAATATCAATCTGAGATTCTAATCCAGGTCTCTCTTTAACTAACAATGTGACCTTGGACAAGTCACCTTACTTCTTTAAGCCAGACTTTCTTCATTATACAGTAAGAGTAACCTCTAACATTCTCTGATTCCATAATTGTTTTCGTCCTTTAGTTTATTCTAGGTTAGCTGAGTCTAGTCTAGGTAAAGGAAACAAACTTACAGAGCAAAACCCTGATTGAATACATAATTAACCCAAGCATTGCTCCACCAGTGGGCTGACCTAAAGGTAATGTTTCACTGACTGGAGGTCCAAGGTCTTGGGGTATCATTTTCCTGGAAATGTGAAGAAAGAAATGAAATGAATGCAAATGAAAGAGAACATTGTCTTAAAGCATGAAAACTTCAATAGCATAAATAATGTGAAAACAGATTTATTTGCTAAATCTCAAAATACTAGTCTGAGAGGACACCCTTGGAAATTTTACAGAGGAAGTTGGTTGCCCAAAGAGTTATAAAGTTACCAAATGCATCACACCAGCAGGTGGCACAGGGAGAAAATAAGTGTATAAATGGCTTCAAACGTGGTTTGGGGAAGTTTTATAAATGACCGAGTCATTGCAGACTAGAACATTACAGAGGACTGGCAACTTTTAAGGTTGACATCTGGAATACAATAAAGCTGTCCCTGATCCCTAAGGGCCTTCTAAGTCATTTTAGAAAAAAATCAGTCCAGTGTTCTACTGCTGAAAGTAACACAAATGAAAAAAAAAAAAACCCCACATTGTAACAAGGGAGGGAAGAAAACACTCTGGATTAAGGAAAAGCAAAGACAAGAGTAGAGTCTTGGAGCAACACTGACGTTAGACACTTGGTCCAGCAGTGTCACCACGGGCTTAGCTCATGTCTTTAAGGAGGATCGACATGCTAAATTCTAACTCGGGCGATATCAATCCAGGTCACCCTGGGCGTTGGCTCTAATAAAGAGATTCAGAAAGAAAAATGCCCATGGGAGTTGAATGATTACATTTTTTACTTGTTGAGGTTAAGCCCTATGAACAACCCTCTAGAGCAGGGGTGTCAAACTCATTTTCACCCGGGGCCACATCAGCCTCGCGGTTGCCTTCAAAGGGCCGAATGTAATTTTAGGACTGTGTAAATGTAACTACTCCTTAACGAGGGGCAAGGAGCTTGGCGCTGCTGCCGGGTAGAAACAAGGTGCCGGGCAGGATAAGGTGGAGGGCCAGATTCAGCCCTCAGGCCTTGTGTTTGCCACCTGTGCCCAAAGTTTCTCTTCCTGAATTGGAGTCATCAAATCCGTGGGGCCACAGCAGCCGTCATCCTGCACAGCCACTTAAGCCCAGGACCTGGACGCAACTCCACGTGACTGGAAAACAGAAAATCCCACCCCCGCTTTCTGGGACACGTGAGTCTCACCCCAGGGCTGCACCAGGAGCTGTTCTCCGGGTGCAAGCACGGCAATGGGTGCTCTGCCTAGGTAAGGATGGTTGAAATGGGCCCGGGGCGCATTTATTTACTTTCCTCCTTGCATTTGTGAGCAGCCTGTCATTTCATTATCTGCATTCTGTGTTGGCTGTTTAGGATCATTAGGCAAAACCTAGCTATCGCGGCATATTACTCAGTGCGTTTGCTCTAATAAGCTTTCGTAAATAAACCCCGAAGAGATGAAAAAGGCCAGTGTCTGATTACATGCAACCAATTTGATCTCATTAGGTTCTTATAAGGAGAAAAAGTAAATATAATCTTTATAAATCATACGGCTATAACAAAGATGCCTGGCAAAATTCATTAGTTGTGATAAGAGTGAAGATCGTTTAAACGTGTGTAACAGTTTGGTTTATGAAGCTGTTAAGTACTATTTCAGCCATTATAAACTTTTACAAAACTCAAAGATTTAATCAGGCGGAGGAAATTATATATTCTTATATGATTCCCCAAGGTTCAGGCATAATAAATTGCTATTAGAACAATAATAAAAACGAATGCTTGTCTTGAATCTTTCATTCAAAGACCCCTGAGTGACTCATAAAATATTCATTAATTTTCCATAGATGTCCAAGGCCTGAATAAAGTTGATTCAACCTATTTTACCGACGGTACCATGGAGGCTCAAACAGATAAAATTTTTTAAAAAAACAAAACACACTACAGCAAAATTGAAAGTGAACAGAGAATACTCCCTAAGATTATTGCTTCCCGAGTCAATGTAAAGTCAGAATTTTCATTTAAAACAAAATTACTAGTTCCTCTTTTATTACTTTGCCCTAAGCATGCTATCTTGATTTGATTCTTGGTTGGCAAGTAAGGCAAATGTTCATCAGTTAGACTTGAATATTGCTTCCCAGCCGAAGGATTTGTTCAGGGCAGAACTTGGATTTGGAGTTAGACAACACGGTTTCAGGAGTTGACTCTGTCTCTAACTCTGTGACCTTGAGCCCGGTGCTGAACGGGTCCCGTTTCCTCCCAGTGAATTAGGGAAAGCAATGCTATGAGGAGGAAGCGAGATTATTGATACCAGAAGAAAATGGTTTGCACACTTTACAGTGCTGCCCAAATGTGACCTATGTTCGATGCACCTTTTCCTCTTCTTCATTATAAGCTATGATGCTTTGAGATTGACTGCACCTTTGCCAAAGTTCCTATCATTTTTATTTTTTTGCAAATACCTTTAAGATCGCCCTCAAGGCTTTGCCTGGCGGGTCAGTAGAGTGTCCCATCTCAGCACTGGAGAAATGAGGCAATCTTAACGAGTGAGCTCTTCTTCCCCCACCTCAACCAAACCACCTTTAACTATATGTCAGAATGTAATTCTCACACTTGGCCCAAACCTGCCAGCCAGGGAAGAAACAAGTATCGCAGAGGGTCAGAAAGGATAGGGTGAGAGAAGCAGCCATCGGCTTTTCTCCTCTCCCTTGCGGTGGCATCTTCCCTGTCATGTCAGGGTTAAACACACCAAGCTGCTGCTTGCAGCCCTGACTCCCACTACTAACCAGTGCCTCTTCAGGGTCCAAGGGACAGATGCTACCCCAACCCCTCTTCCCATAACACTCCCATCGCTGCATGAATGTCAGCAGCAGGCTGGAAGGGAAAACCGGGAAGCCTGGGGCAGAGGGATTAAAATGTGCAGAGGCAGGAACTATCATGGGCAGAGAAGCTCTCAGAAGACTCATCCCTGTGCTTGCAGGTAGGTGCACACAAGAAGGGGAACTAAGAGAACCACCAGTTTTAAATAAATTATAGGAGGTTAAACAACATACAGTGTCCACTGGGCAGCATGGAGTAGCTGCACCTAGGTGGAGCGGGTTGTGATGTTAGAAGGTGGGGTGGACAGAAAGGGGGAGTTGCACTTCGTTCTTTCCCCCCCCCTCCATCTTAAATAGCTGTGATGTATCTAGCCAAAGCACAGAGCCTCTCACAATAGATACAACAGTGCCACCTAGAGGCCAAAAAGCAATTGTCCTTCCAGCCCCTGAGAGGCCAAGACTAAAACTGGTTATCCCTGTCCCCTGCCATCGCCTTAACGAAGCTTCCCTGGTCAGGCTTGAGGACTGGTTCAGCGGCAGTGCGTAAACAAGACTTGGAGGAACTGTTTGCAAAGCCAGGGATACAGGGCTGTCTTTGCTGCCATCAGGCAGCACCCTCAGCTCCTCTAGTCTGTACTTCCAAAACGGGAAAGGAGAAAGGACCTTCTGAATTACAGCCCCACAGCCTTCTCCCTCCCCCATGAAAACGCAAATTTCCTTGAGTTTTTCCTTCCTGTGTCCTACTCTTTGAATGCTAAGGTAATTCATGCAAATTACATGCATTTTGTTCAGAGATATCTAATTAGACAGATTAGCTTGTTGACTCTGTAACCTTCTATTTTATTCTTCCGAAAAGAAGGTTATGTCAGTAGGGAACCTCTCACTCTTCCTGGGCATCAAGACACAGCAAGTTTCTGTATGGGCGAGAGCTCGGGCCTCTGTGTGTGTACAGTACGTAAACAACTACCTTTTGTGTGTATAGCACTGCGATTGCATTGGAGGCATTTGCATGCCTTTGTGTCCGAGGTGCAGCAAAAGAGCTTCATGGGCACCGGTGCGATGGAAGCACACCTTTCCACGAGAAAGGGGAAATAAGAAGTTAGCTCCTAAAGGTCCAAGAAGTATGAACATCTAATCGGCATAATAGATGAACAAAGGAAATGAAAGGAAAAAAACACACCCATTTCCTCCTTTGTTCTGAAAATGGATTTCAATTCTCGTTGGCATGCTGCCAGTCCACATTCCAAAAGATAAGGAAACTCACTTATCAGGGAAAGATAACCCAGAGCGGGGATGCTAACAAGCTCTCCGACTGACAAAGGCGTTGCAGGTTGCCAGGGAAAGAGGTTTTTATCTCCTGCATCTAAAAATCCACCAGGTGTGCCAGCCTAGGCTCTAATCAGACAAACAAGATTCCTCAGGAGCAGCATCTGGGATGACTTCCTGATACTTTTCCTCTTTTGAAGACCCTGCCAATTCCCAAGAGCCATCCAGGTGTTTGTTTAAGTCAACCACTGTCTGACAAATGCTTAGTGACCCAGACACTAGCTGTCCCAGCATGCAGTAGTCTGTAAGCTTCCAGGTCAGAGGGTGCAAATGCAAATGCGTGCTTATGCCGCTTGATTGTGGCCAGTTAGCAGGGGAGGGTGGCAAGCTGAAGAGCTCTATTTGCCTGTCTAAAAAAAGCAGCCACTACTCAATTCCAGCCAGTTGTCTCCTTGAAGAAATACAGGCATAGCATTGCTAGATCATTTTCAAAAGAAGCCCAAAACCTGAAATGTGTATGTGAAATCTCCTGATTTTTAAATGTTGGAAGCAACTCAAGAAATGTTAAAACCTTGTGCTGAGCCAAACAAAACTTGGCCAAAGGCCCGAAATGACCTGGAAAATGCCAGTGCAACCCCTGCCTTGGGTCATTCACAGCTCGTGAAAATCTGTGTTCAAACCACACCCAACTATTCTGCCTCCGCTGCTCATTTAGAGCAGAAACGTTCACACTTCCCTGTTTACCCGGCTTCACCTGTCTGAGCTGGTCTTTCCTCCAGTCTCTCTTGTCAAAATCCAATATCAAGGGCCAACTCAAATTCAATTTGTTTGTGAGGCGTGCCAGAATCACTGCAGTCAAAATTAATCATTCCAGCAATACTTGGTTTCTGTCTCTGTTCTTGCACTTTGCAGAACCTGCTTCATAGTGGGGTTAGCAGTGCCGGTGTGAGACCCAGTTGTGAGTCCTGGTCACCTGGGAATATATCCAATACCCACCCTCTCTCTCTGCTCAGTGCCCCGCACAAAAGCCTGTGTTGATGGTTAGTTTGGATTTACTTTGGGTAAGTTACTATATGGGAAGCAATGCATGCAGTTCATTGACTAAAAAGCTCAGAGCATCTCATGACTATTAATTTAATTCCAGCCTTGCATTAAACACACCATGCAATGGGATGACCGTGCCCAGGTACTCCTGAAATCGGGGCTACGTAATGATGACTGAGTCAACAGCAATTTGAATAAGGTGTGTCTCCCGCCAGACCCCAAGGCTACGTTATTGTTTTCATGCCCTATTATGACTTTCTAGAGAGCAGAGTTCTGTTTTGGTTTGTTTTGTTTCCAATGTATATACCCACTACACTTTCTGACACAGCAGAAATTCAGTAAAAGATTTGTGGGGTTTAATGATCTTCAGCAAAACAAGTCAATAATGAGCACCTACTTCATGCAAAGAACAGCGCCCTCTGTGGTGGCATGTGGCGCTATGCTCTCAGTCAGTTACAATCTGGCTGGGAAGCAAAACATGTTTTTTTAAAAAAAATGTTGCACCATCAACACATGGTAACTGCCGGAAAGCATTTATTAAGCTCCACACGCGTGGCATGCCTCTTTCTATGCTCTGGGGATCAAAAGAATAAGAGGCAGTGCCCGCCCTCAGGGAGACCTGGTGTTGGACAGGGGAGTTTGAAAGGGAAACACCACTCACTGTGGGCTGAGCAGTCAGAAAAAGTATGACTTGAAATCAGAGGAAGCGGGAACCTAGTGAGTTCTAGATGGAAATTGATGGCCTATTGTTTCAGCATTAGGACGTTGATGGAGGGAGAGTGTTGAGTAACTTGAACTGTTGCTAAAGGGAAATTATGCTAAAATGATGCTACTCCCAGATCCCAGCAGCTTTTCTGGGATCTAGGGGTGCTCACAAAATCTAGCTGTCAATCTTGGATCACACCACTGGGAGCTCTATAGAAGCTCCAGAGAAGTAGTGAGCCAGGGGGCCGTGGGGTCTGAGGGGAAGGAGAGCTCTGCCCAGTGCCTACAGCTGCCCCACACTCCTGGCACCCTGGATCACAGGTGACAAAGGGATGCAACAGAGCAGGACCCACCCTCTGCTCTACCTGATTGTCCTCACACTCCCACCCATCATGTCACCAAAACACTGCTCCCTAGATGTCTTAGTGTGTTCAGCCAGCTATACCAAAAATACCTTTAAAAGGGTGGCTTATGAACAACACAAATTCATTTCTCACGGTCTAGACTCCAGGGCATCCAAGATCAAGGCATCAGCAGACGGGGTGTCCGCTGAGGCATTCTTCCTCGTCGACAGCCATCTTCTCACCAGGCCCTCCTGTGGTGGAAGGCACGAGCCAGCTCCCTCGGGCCTCTTCTTACAAGGCCACTCATCCCAACCACTGGAGCGCCACCCTCCTGACCCCTTCTCTTCCCAAAGGCCTCAGCTCCTCATGCCATCACTTTAGGGGTTAGGTCTTCAACATGTGAATCTGGGGATCTCAAGGGAGGGACAGAAACGTTCAGACCATAGCCGTATAGAAACTCCCAGTGTTCTCCTGGATCTCCTCTGTCCATGAACTTCACGATCCTTGTCGTGGGCAGGGAGAGGGTAACAGCCATGACCACTGTTCACTTTCGCCTTTGCCCGAGTTGAGTTAGGTCGAGTGGTCAGGGAAAGCAGTGACAAAAGAAGGAGGAATAGTTCGGGTTTCAGTGTAAGTCTTTTTCTTCCAAGTGGGGACATCCATGTCCTACTATCTAGTTGTGACCCCCTAGCCCATCAAGCAGGGCAGTTCCTCCATGATATGTGAGAGTGTATAGCTGAGAACTACCTTATGCTTGGGAAAATATCTAGGGAAGCAATAATAAAAGAGGAAGAAAGGGAGGAAAAGGAGGGAGAAAGGAAGGAGATAGGCATGACAGGTAAAAATTAAAGATTTATGGAGAGAATCTACGGTGGGCCTGGATCTCGAGATCAAGAGTCACTGGAAATAAACTGAAGAACACGAAGAAGAGAAAAACAAGAGTTAAACTCAAATCCCTGCTTTGAAAGCTCTTGCTCTGCCAATAATTTATTCTTAAAAAAAAAAAAGCAGAAGGAGATGAGATGATGAGAGAAAAATAATCAGCACAGAAGTGGAGGTGTAAACCTGAACAGATTTCAAACTGAAACAAAGAATTTATATGATTAGCTGCAACTGCAATTACATGGAGATGTATAAACATCTCAGGGAAAAGGTACCAAGCAAGACTCCAGTGCTTCACGGCGCCTTACGTGTAGGTTAGTCTTTTGATATTTATTTTACATTCCGCCAGTAAAATTCTCATCATATCTGATGTGTGTTTTGCCAAGGCCTTTATTTGGGATGCTTCCTAATTTAAATATTTTTAGCCACAGTGGTTTTTTGAATCTCAAGGGTATTGTTTTGAAAACAATGATTTTATGTGCATCCAAAAGCGAAATTGAAGCCCAATCTAAATTCATCTGTGATCATTCCATTTGTGAGGGGCACCGTGGAAAAAGGCAGAAAACTACCCCGGAGGACTGTTTTATGGAGGGATTTGAGATTCTCTTATAAAACATGGTTAGTGGGTGACCTGTGCTTGATGTCTCCCAATGCTGTTGATTGAAAAGGGCAAATTGCACCTTCATCTCAGTTCATCAGAAACAAGGTCCATTGACACTTTCCGCCCTGAAATCAAGCCTCTTCACAATCAGCCAGCCTTCTGAGTGGCCTGCAATTTGGATGAGAGGAGTGAGAAGGGACGACTTTCTAGAAAGAAATAAAATGTTTTGCCATATAATTGTTTTTCTAAGGAAGCAGTACCATCCCCTGCTCTGGGGTTTAGAGGCTCAGAACTAGCCCCTGGAATAAAAAAGAACTGACCCTTCCACACTGACCTAGCTGAGAGCCATCCGTGGGTGGGCATCTTCCCCCAAAGCCCCCTCTGCAGGGGCAGGAGCACATCCACCTGTTCCCTGGAGGAGCAGCTGCTGGCTTCCGGGTGGTCACTAAGCCCCGCAGTCCTCTGCCATACAGAAAAAGAAAGGGTCAAGTTCCCGGTACAGCAGATGAGACACAACTGCCAGGGACCAGAGAAACAGCCCCTAGAGCTGAGTGTGCAGGGACATCTTGATTTTTCAAGCACACGTACAGGCACGGGGTCTCTTCTTTCACAAAGTCCTTCATTCCTCGTGCAGTTAAGTGGATCCAATAAAGCACTGTTCAAGGAGGAAATGTGTAGGACGACCAATGCAGTCATTTCCCCAGCAAACGAATTATGGTCCCCAAGAACAATGCAGCGTCTCTTTTCCAATTGTTCGTAGGAGTGTGTTCATTCCGAGCCATTACCGCCTGTGTCTGTCGGAGGGAATCTCTGCATGGGGCTGTAATGAGGCACGTTAACTTCCTTTGCTCAGCAGCGTGTTCCGTGGCCTGGCTCTGTGACAGCTCTGACTGTGCTTCACTTTGGATCCAGCTCTTTCCTTCTAGAAAGTCCATAGCCAACGACGCTACAGTTTTCCAGTCAGGTCTTCAAACCACAGGCATGGAAGGAGAGGGGGGGTTCAACCTAGAAATATGTTTCTTTGGGGAAAGCCCCTATGAGGGGTAAGCGGGAGCTTCTTCCTAGGGCTCTAGGAGGGAGGTTCCTCCTGCGGTAACAGCAAGGGAAGGGGGTGAAGAGGAGAAGCCTGAGTTCCCACCCAGCACTTGCTCTGACCACATGTATCTGTCTTTCTGCCTCACAGTGTACCTCAGACACAGATGTGGGCTGGCTCTCTCGGCATGTCACCCTCCGGCTCGGAATCAACTCCAATTCTCTAGACCTGGTTCTCAGGAACAGGCACCAGCCAGCCCTTTCCTGCTTTAGCACTTTGGAGTTCCCATTCTGTGTCGCCTACTTTCTGTCTGCCCCTCCAGATCCACCTCTCTGCCTGCCTGTCTGTCTCCACCACCTCTCACCCTGGGAGCCTGAGTGTGAAAGGTCATTCTGTTCCCAAGGATGGTGGCTTCCTGGCTGGGCTTGGCCAATAGGGAGAGAGAGGTGGAGGCAGGCAGGGGGTCTGAGGGATGGAGCAGAGAGAAGGTGTTCATTGTCCTGGGTCCTTCCCTGTTGGGCTCATTTAAGCTAGCCGCACCCTTCACCTGAAGGCGCTGCTCCCAGAGAGGTGGCTTCCCAGTTCCAGTGATGGTCTTTCCCCCTCAATCCTAGAGGTCTGAGGATAATGTGCCCTCCTCTCCCTCCTCCTTACCCCCACTGCTCCAGCTTACGGCCCTATTACTTGTAAATAAACCATCTTCTTCTTACCTATTTAGAGTACTCCATCTGTTTCCTCTTGGGACCCTGACGGAAACTGCCTCTCCCTCCTTCTACCTCCTTATGGATGACAAAACTGCGCTGCAGTAAGGTTCAATGGTTAAGTTTCTCAAGACTTGATGCTAATTAGTAGTAGAATCAGGATTTGAACCCAAGCAGGCTAGTTCCAGAAACTTCTCTTATAGCCCCTGAGCTACAGGCTGCCTCACTGACGCACTAGGGTGGAAGTGCACTGTCACCACCGTGCTCCCTGAAAATCATGCTTATCCCAGGAGGAGGGGGTCAAGCTGCCCCGCCCCCATGATGCTTTCTGACCCACCCAGCGGCATTATAAGCTCAGTTTCCATTAGACAGAGTCTGTGTCATCTTGCACAGATACCACATACTGCCCTACCATATCCTTTCAGGTCTCACGTGCATATTCTTGTTCCTCCAAGGGAAGGAAAACCTCTGAGAGGGCAGACATTGTGGCATCCATATGATTCCCACTGTCCACAGCAAATACAGGGGCCTGTATTAGTTAGCTGAACACTGAATGGAACGGGCTTCCTGTGGCCGTTTACACTGTCTGTCAAAATGAATAATGACCCCAGTGATTCATGGGCTCTTCTTAAATTTAAATTTTTAAAAATCAAGCAGTAGAAGAGAAAGGTGGCAAACTCTGAATAAGTAACTCTTGCCCGGAAGCAATTACAACATTTCGTTTACCAGCAAAGCTTGCTCAAGATTCCTGTAAAAGTCTCACAGTGTGCTGCTATATATATAGGGAGGATAGTTTTAGTAACTTAAACTATTTTACAGCTGAGAAAACTGAGGCATCAAAGGCATGGGGGGACTAACTTAGAAATACATCTTTACTTGACACCTACAATGTACCCAGTTGTACTCTCCGTGTGAGAGAGGGCACACATAACCTGTACACCAACCCTCTAAGGTGACCCCGTACAGCAACGCAGAACCCCAGATTCTGACCCAGTTTGCAGCCACGCCACACAGCCCTCAAGCACCAAGAAGCAGTTCCACTTTTTTGAGAACTAGGTATCAATCTCCTGAGAGGTAGACAGGCAGGTTTCCATCGAAACAAAATTACAACAACATTGGGAACACTGCAAATTCACTTACTAAGCCATCTGCCCCCCATTTGCTCTTCTCTTCTATGCCTGCCATCCAGCCAGTCCAGTCACCTCTCGTGTGCTGAAATGTCAGTGCAATGGGGAGAATACCACGACAGGAGAGCAAATAAAGAGCCTTCTTTCCCTGAGAAGCCTCTTTCTTCTTTATAAGGCTACCTTTTTATTACCTTTATTAAGTATGGCATGCACAGAGGGCCCCCCAAAAAAGAAACTATTTGAGTACCGGTTCGGCAGCAGCCCTCCTTCCCCTGAGAGCCAAGCTCATACATATAGTTTATTACCTTCTCATGCTCCTGAACACTGCTGAAAGCCATGTAATATCTTCTGGTGGGTAAATGAGTAGCAGCTCTCTCTAGTCTGTCAATCAATTCCATTTCCCCTTGACTAAAGGAAGTGAACATCTCACCCCTCTGACAGCTGAGGAAAGTGAGTTTCTTCTTCCTCTCTGTCAGGGACTTTAGGGCAAGAGGAGCAAGGAGATCATGCGTCACAGCAATGTCGGAGGTGCCTTGGACGTGCGAGGAAGGGCCTGTGTGCATTCCCACGACAGCACTAGCTAGGCTTTGGCTGTTGAACAGAAACATCACCGCAACAAGGGTATTTCATCCATAGCCAGAGCTTGGCCAAGGCAAGCAATGGTGACGTTCCATTGGCGTGATCAAGACAGGATCCAGAATGCAATGGGCCGAAGAGTGAGAACAGTGGGAAGATGGGAAGAAAGCAAATGGTGACATATAAAGGATGAAATTAATGACCTCTTTTTTTGGGAAAAGCCACCCCACCCCAAGCGGAAAACAATGTTTGGATACCTTTAATCTACATCAAGAAAGGTTTATTAAGCCACTACCATACATAAAGTGTGTGACTAGACTCCGAGGAGAAAAGGTGCAGAGATGAACAAGAGCACTACTGCCTCTCCATGGCGGCATTCGGACCTTACCTCCTCCAGTTCCCTGCTCAGACCTCACCTTCTCCCTGAGGTCCACCCTGGACACCTTTTTGATACTGCAACTGCCCCCGAGCACTCCTGACCCCTATTGTCCCTACTTCAGCCTTTATCCCTAGCAAATATTTCCTCTTGATAAACCTATATTTACTGAGCTTATCATGTTTATTAGGTATTGTCACTTTCCACGCACATCCTACCCCCCAGGACAGGTCTCTTTATGAATCTTGTTTCCTGATGCACTGTAAGTGCCTCAAAAAGCGCCCAGCGTACTATAAACATTCAGTCACTAGTTGTTGAGAGAAAAAGTTAATGCTTCTCCCAGAGTCCAGTTACATTCTTTACTATGTCCTGAAGAATCTTCTGAAATTATTGAGCACTTATTAAAATGGCAACTTCTGCAACGCATGCCCCAAGAGTGAAGGCTGTGAAAGGTGTTGGTGAATGAGTGGATGCAGCCTTGCAGCTCACTGATCTCACTGTGCGACTGACCTTCTGCAAACCACTAGCCGTGGTTTCCCCCCCCCCCCCCCCCCCCCCCCCCCGCACAGGTCGTCCCTCAATCAACGTGCAGCGGGGCTGTCCATTAACTCAGTTTTCCTTCTGTTGTATAAGTACACTCATGGCCTAAGGCAGAGGGTCTCTGCTTTTAGGAAACGTGTTATGGAAGTTTGATCAAACACAGTCTCATATTTCAAAGGTATGTAATAGCCTTCAACATATTACACGGTTTAATCATTAAAAGATGCCTGCAGTCTAGCCCCTTATGGTGCTACAAATATCCACCCTTCCTCCAGGACCATCAGCTGGGTCCTAAACAAGACATAACTCGCACCCCAGCCAAACACACTCACGGACTAGTGCAGGCTCCAAATGGCTCCTATCCAACGTCCCTCCTTCAGGCAACTCTGTCAGCTGGCACACCTCAGGCCAAAGACAAGTTCTAGAACATCTGTCCAGAATGTGGCCAGCAGCCAGATAGTCATGCTTTATGATAAATAATCTGAAGTTCCCAGATATGAATAGACTCACTCAAGGTCACAAAATCAGTTCATGGCCGTGAGATCAGATCACGTTTCCTATATATTTGGATGTCACAAGTTTCCCTACAACTTGAGGCTGTACAAGCCTTCGATTTGGAATTCTTCTTCCCCCAGGGGTCCTCTTTCATTCGTACTGGAATTATCCCCGAGATGATCAGCTCCAGGGAAGGAAAATAGCAGCCCTGCTGGCTGATGTCCCTACTCTAACGTCTCAAAAAAATCAAACTCTATAATCTTTGCTCTTAAAAAAAAAAATTTAAACAATTCTCTTGCTAATACGATCTGCCATGCTTAAGTCCTGAAGCCATAAAGATATACCTGCTTTGCAGGCATGCATTCCTATTTCCACCAGAGGAAGAGTACCAGGAGAATTAAAAAGCGTTAATTCTCTGTACTGAAGAAGCCTCATTAAGGGCCAAGAATATCTGCTCCATGGCCCAGCAGTGATAACATTACCCCTTAGGCTTGACTTCACTGTTGGAACTATGATATTTTACATGAGCATCCGCTAAAGCCAACTGAAATCCCTTTCTCTCACTATTTAAGTCCTGCTTTCTCTTTTCTTACGTGTGTACCAGGTAGCTTTGGCCCTGAAACAGACCGCTTGAAATCTGTGGCTTAAAACAATAGCCATTTAGGTCATCATTCTGCAGATCAGCAATTCAGATCAGTTCTTTTGACCTCAGCTGGGACATTCATGTGTCGGAAGTCAGTGACTCAGCTTCCAAGTGCTGGGCTCACTGCCAGCTGGGCAGTGGGGCAACTGAGCCACATACCTCTTATTGTGCTGCAGACTCACCATGTCTTGCTCACATGAGAGCCCAGGGGTTTAAGAGCCGTGGAGCTTCATTGTGCAAGCATTTTTCAAGTCCGTGAGTGTTTCACACCCGTTAGTGTCCACTGGCCCAAGCAAGTCACAAGTGTAGCCCAAAAGTTGAGAAAGACTCACTTTTTGAAAGAAGCTACAAAGTCACATTGCAAGGGCATGGACTACATGGAGGAAAAGAAATTGTGTGGTTATTTTTGAGCAATTTTTCCATGGAGATATGCATGGAGGGAGCTGTGCTAAGGGGAGAAGACTGAGGATTTTGTGATTTCTAAATGATCTAGTCACACCTGATCTCCTCAAGAGACTATTGGGTTACAGCATCTTGTGCATTCATTCATTTATTTTACAAATATTTATTGAGCACATACTAAGCGCCAATCCCTAGTCTAGGCCCTGGTGATAGGAACAGACAACGTCCCTGCTCTTATTAAGCTTTCCAGATAGTGTGGAACAGACAGACAATAAATAAATAATTGTATCATGGGTCTGACTGTAAGTACTATATAGAAAAGTTGAAACGATTTTAAAAGATGCTGAGAGTAGCAGGAGTGAGCTGTTATTTTACTTAGGGTTGTGGATGGTCTCACTGATACTTTCTTGAAGGAATCCTTGAAGAAAGTGAGGGAGCGATCCATATGGTTGGCTGCAGAGCATTCCAGGCAGAGGAAAGAGTAAACGGGAAGCCCTGAGGCAGGATCATCGCTGCTTCTTTGAGTAATACAAGAGGTTAATGTGGTTGTGGTGGAGCCAGTGAGGCGGGGAGAGAGCGGGGATGTGAAAGAAGTGTTAGCGGGCCAAACTGTAATGAGAAGGGTAAGCCATGAGAAGAAGTTTAGATTGTATTCTGAGTGAAAAGAGAGTCCTTGGCCAGTTGAGAACAGACATGCGAAATGACCTGACCGAAGTTTTAAAAGAATCACTGTTTGCTTTGTGCAAAACACGCTCTGGGAGGAAACCAGCTGTGAGGCTGTGGTTTGGGTCACAGTGGCTTCCCAGGCTTCACAGATCACAGCTAATAAATACATCGCTCACTTCTGGTTATGATCCCCCGTGTTGGAGTACAGCTGAATTTGGCAAGCCTTCAAGCCCTTGCTTACAAAGGGGAACATGAGCTTCCTTCCGCCCACCTGCAGAACTCAGGGATGAGGAACCGGAGGGGCAGGAAGAGCAAGTCTATCTGGGAGTCCAGCTATCCAGCCACTTAAGACTCTGCCCCTGCCTCCTTCCTTTACTGAGTGGCCCATGGGAAGGACGGTGGCTGATGAACTGGTGTTGGTGACAGGAAAAGGACAGGGTTGGAAAGGAGCCACCGCCTTGTGAACAACTGCCAAAGCAAGACAGACAGCTCAACATCACTGACATTCATCAGAGAACAGAGCCGAATCCGATCTTCCAGGGAACAGAGGCTCTGATGATGGAAGCAACAGTGGGACCCAATCTCGGGAGAAGTGATCACTGGACCAGAGGAGGGGGTCGGTAGCTTGGTCTCTGTGTGGGAACTGAACTTCACCGAAAGACATGGATAAGCACCAAAAAATAATGTCTAATTCTTCAAAGTTCAAAGCTTCCATCCTCTCATTTCCATCTTCCCCCACATTCCAGCACACTTTGAGCCCCTTCACCTACTAGTTAAGGTCAAGGGAAAGTCAGAGGGAAATTGAGGAATTTCCATTCTCTTGTCAACTGAAAGAAAATGGTCCAAGAAAATGGCTTTCTCCCTGCCTTCCAGACTCCTCACTCTGCACGACCAGCTATGCTTCCTTCTCTCCTCTATGGTCTCCATTTCTAACAAAGGGTCCCTGAAGCCAGCTGCAGTTTCCAAATATGTCTCCAATGAGAGGAACAGCGATGGTCCAGCAGCAGCAGATCCATCCGTTTCATGCCGGGGAGACACGCCTGGCCCAGGCAGGAGTGGGCCGTTCAGGTTTCAAAGGGCAGACTGGGTTTTTGCAAGCTGCAGTAGAACTTACTGGTGAAGAATATGGGCCTGGGAGTCACAGAGTCTAAGCTTGGGCTCTGTCTGGACCACTTATTAGCACTGTAACCGTGGACGAATGATTTAATCTCAGTAAGCCTCAGGATTAGTCATAAAATGGTAATAACACTGCTTATTCCACAGGTTTACATGTGGAACAAATGAGAAATTATACAGAAAGTTCTTTGGGCACATTGTAAGAAATGGGAGGTAATATTATGTTGCCATTAATTTTATTTTATTAAGGAGGGAGGCTGGTATCCAGCTCTCTCTGTACAGAATGCCAGTAAACAGGTGTTTGTGCAGCCTGGGAATGTTGACTGGCAGGTGCAGTGTTCAGAGTGGGTTTGCTGGAAGGGGGTTAGGAAGGAAGTTTATCTTCCCCACTGTTAAGTTCACCGAAAAATGATACAAAAGCACATTTGGTGATATGGTGGTAAGTATGATCCCAATAACCAGAACCTTTCTCTGGCTGCCCTGTAGACAACCACATACCCATCACAGGTGGGGGTAGCAGGTGGCAGAGGAAGCCCCCACAGTAGCACAGCGTGGTGATCAAAGCTTTCCACCTTCTCTAATTCTCTCCATGTGGTCAGAAAGGTGACTACTCATTAAAGCAAATGTCTCAAGATCTTCAAAAGAACTGGTTCACAAGGTGATCCTCCAGGACTTACTTCTGATAGTCGAATCAGAGAGTTGGAAGCTTAAAAAAAACAGCTGAGAGGGCCTGAGGGCAGGAAACTGGAGCAATATGGAAGTCATAACACTGAGTTGTGGGGCACCTTCCAGAGGCCTCCCTAACAGAGTCCAGGAAGTTGGAGAGAACCCTGTAGCAACCACTAGGCGCCCCAGCCCCCAGCGCCCCCACTGTCCCCAAGATGGTGGGTGGCTGTGTCCTCATGTTTTCTCATCTCTAAACACAAACACATTTTCTGAGTCAATGTGTCTCAGGTTAGACACCTTCTTCAGAGTCACCTGGGGACCTTGTTTGAAAATGCAGAATTGTGGGCCCCCTCGAGACCATGGAAGTCCAAGAAGCCAGATACCAGGAATCTCCGTTTGCCACGGTGCCTTTGCTGTCAAGTTTGAGAACCACCGACTGGATGGGGTCACTGAGATACACAAGTGCTGGTGCGGACTAGCTCTCAGCTATTCACTCAAAGGAAGGCTCTACCAGATTTGTTTCCCCTCTCAGGCCACTTGCAGTCTAAAGAGTTAGATAGAATGGCGAGCATAATAATAAACACAGCTGACGTCAGAGATGTTGACAAGCTGCAGCTCCATACCCCCTGCTGTGCCCTCCCGGCCAGGACCACACCGGACCACAAAGCTGGCTAGCTCTGGCAGCCCCTGTTCTACAGAACTCAAGTCCAGCTCTCAATAAGGGCAAACCATACGTGTGTGTGTGCACACCCCACACACAAAAGCAAAGGCTTATGCAGTGGTCACCTTGCATCACTCCCATATTCCCATACATAACTTCCTCTCTGGTGGTAGGATTTGAGGTGTCCATTCTAAGGGAAAATCTTAAAGGGTCACAAATCCCTACAGTCCATCTGTGAAATAAGAAGAGTTGAAGTCACAGATCTCAACTATTCTTTCCAACCTGAAAACTCAGTGAAGCAACAAAGTTTCATAAACCAGCCCCACAACCCTTCTCCAATCCTTGCCTAGGCCACTGGTGGGACAGCGTGCAGGGACATTTTGGGCTGTCACAGTGACTGGGGCTAACCTGCAGCCACCAAATGGTCCGCAGCTCTCAAGGCAGGTCTGCATGCAGGGAGACCTTCCCAGCCACCATACAATGATGGTAGCCGTGGAGAAACTTCCATAGACAGTGGGGATACTATGGCCGGTGAAAGAGCTGCAATAGCATTCCCCGAGCCAGGGAGGAATACTGAGTGGTCCAACTCTCCCGGGCCGCCTCTAACCCAGTTTCAACAGTCTGGCAGTTCTTGTTAAGAAATTCTGTTTCGAAGAACTGTGGCAATTTCGGAGGTTATCTCTATCAGAAGATGGGTGTTGTCCCACCATCCACCTGAATTATATCGACCGTGTTTCCGTCGGCTACACAGCAAATTCAGGCCAACACAAAGTTTATCCGCAACTCTGTGTGTTCTGTGTCGGCAACTGGAGCATAAAAGATGGCAGCAGCGTAAACAAAGGCAGGATCAAAATATGCTCCTTCTATGCGTCTGCACCCAGTAATGGCTATATTAATCACTATTATCATTATAGTTACCCTCCTTGGCATCATCAGAATCAATTCAGCAACTGTTTCTCTTGGTGACGTCTCTTTATTACCACATGGTATTAATTGTATCCAAGTTGATTTTCTGCTCCTACTGCTTAACAGCTGTGTGGGAGTAAATATCCCTCAGTGAAACACCAGCTCAGGCTGCCAGGACTCAGGAAATCGATCCAGATGTTGAGCAGCAGGATCCGTGGGCAGCTGCAGAACAGAATATACCAGTGTCTGTGCCAAACTGAGTGATCAGTGGCCGCTGGTAGGGCCTCTGAGGCTTCCTTTTAAATACAGTGAGCCCTCAAATGGTTAACAGCTTGAGTTTTGCTCTCTGTTGGTTTAATCTAGGTCAGAAACATTTATTCTAAGGAATTTGTGTCTGGCTCCTTCTTTAAACAAAAAAATATATATATATGCAACCACCATCAAGAGAATAGCCACATGGATTCCCTAAACATCTGATTAAAAACCGTAACTATCCCAAAGTTCTATTGTGGTTATTGGGCAACAAAGCTGTCTCAGCACTTTCATTTTTTTAAGTACATTTCAAAGCACTTTAGTTTGTGATTCCACAAATTGGAGCTCTCACACTTTTGTCCCCAGACAGACTGAGGCAATTACGTTCCTGTTCCAAAGCAACAGCTATCTCTGCTCCTCCCTGTAGAGCCTCCAACTGGCTGGCGAAAGCACTGGAAGACCTGTTGATGTGTACCTTTTTGTTGTTTTTTTTATCAATGCCATTGCCACTGGGCACCACAAACTGTGTTTACTTTATTTTGTTTTGTTTTAGGAATCTAGCACTGAGTTAAGATTCAAGTCACTCAGCTACACCTCTTAACTGCTTGTTTGTCCATGCAAATCCTCACCTTTTGAAAAAAGCGAATGAGAGCTGGCCTTCCCACAGCTCACTGGATGAGCAGCAGTGAGTCAGAGAGCAGAGACTGTGCGGCCAAGAGCAGAGTCACAAGCCCCCTCGAGTCCTCTTAGGAAGGTGTGTAATGGGGGACAGCTTCTGGAAGTCATCTGGGTGCGTGCCAGGGCCCTGGGAATGCTTCCTCTGGCCCGGCTTTACTCTTTCCTAAGTAGCTGTCCCAAGTGAAGCCTTCGTGGTGAGCAAACGGGTTTTTTGCGTATAATTGCAGTTAGCCTTGATATTTACAATAGTGAATGGTTGCAATCAAAGTATCGAAAATATAAGGTTAAGTATATTACCGCACATTCATGCAGTTAAGTATAATGTAGCCATTAAATGAAAGCTTTCAAAGACTTTGTAATGCCACGGAAAAAATTAAAAATCATTCAATGAAATTTTTTTGATAACTTGGCAGATCCACACGTACAGGTAATCACTGTGTGTGTGTGTGTGTAATATGTGCATGTCTGTCAAAGGAGGAAGGGACAAATGTTAAGAAAGAGAAAAATATGCAAAAATGTCAGTATCATATTTGATGGACTTATATATTCTTTGTTTCTAATTTTCTAAATTTTCTAATAAGAATATTTGGTACTTTTATAATCAAGAAAAATGAATATCATTTTAAAATCTACTTTGTGTGTGAAAAATACTAAAATTATATTTTAAAATAGTCTTAAGATGTGGGAAAATGCCTGTATTTTCCCACATCTTAAAAAATTTCTTAAAAAATTAAGAAATGTGGGAAAAATTTTTTCCCACACTTTAAAAAAATTTGGATGAATTCTTATTTCACGTACTAATACCCATTTAAGTTTCCTCCAAGTATTCAGGGAGGATAAAAGTTTCAGATTACAACTCTTGCCAAAATTGTGAACAGAGTAAATACATTAAAATATGAATACTTATTGTTTCTGAATCACAGGATTGGGATGACCCTAACATTTTTCTTAAGTTTTGCTGAATTAGAACACAACAAAAAAGATGGGGTTTTTATAACCCCCGCAACCACTTCTGTCCTTCAGGCCCCTGCCCTACCCCTCCAAGCCAAAGCGTGGCCTGGCTTTCATCTGCCCACTTAGTTTCCCTCCGTTCCCCTCTGTTTTGTGCTTAATTTATTAAAATAGTTACTGTATAATTGATTTTCATAAACTATACAAAATTACTAAGTGGTTAAAACAGACTTGCAGGCCAATCTTAAATGGGTGGGAGGGCCTGCGGGTGGGGTGGGAAAAGATACTTTGTTACAAACTAAACAAATGCACTTGGGGTGTGTTTTGGTCTTTTTCTGGGGCTAGCAGGGTGGGTGTTGGGATGTCCCTGCACATTGGCTCCAGAATGGGGTGTCGGTATATGTGGTGTTAATAGGCACATTTGTCTCTTACCAAGGGACATTTGTAGCTGCCGCAGGTCCTGTTTGGAAACCCACACACAATTCCTGGTTTTCACAAGTGTCTGGGCGGGAGACCTTTGACCCTTGTGTCTGTACCTCCTTTTTATGATCACCGTACCGACTCATGTCTTTTTGGGGAGGGGTGAAAAGAGATTTGAAATAAAAATGTTTAAAAATTAAAAAGAAAAGATGGGGGTTTTTTGAGACTTAAAAAAATATAAAAGTGCCAATATTGGCAAACATGGGTATTACTTCTAATTTAAAATTGAAAATATTTTTCAAAGCTTTTGTATATCCAGTTACATAAATTCACTCCCTGTAGATATAATACATATATTTTAATACATTGAGGGGCCAAGCAAAACATGCCTAGAGCCCCAGCGGATAACTGGGCCAACCGTCACCCAATACCCACAGGGCCATCCAGCCTGGGGAGCTGTATTCCCACCTGTGCCAGCGAAGCTCAGAGGCAGGTCGAGGTTGACACGTAAGAAGTGGGGGTGTTCAGAAGTTTCACCTCAGGATCCAGCATCAATTATTCCAGAGCCTGTTTTTAGTAGCCTCCTAATGTTTCCTCGTGCTAACGGTGTGATTACTTAAACATATGGTTTTGAATGAGACAAACAGCACTTCTCGACTTTAAGAAATGTTGCAGAATGGAAACGTCATTTTAAAAACTACATTATTTAAAAAATGATTGAGTCTTGAGGACATGTGGGTCATTTCATTTTCCCACATGCTATAAAATGTACTAGTCCTTTTAACTCATCATCCGCGACATATGCACACATGTATACCTAAATTGCAAATTTAGACAAATGGTATAACTTCCTCATCTTTGTCATGCATATATATATGTGTATCTATATGTACATTTGTGTGTGCATATGTATACATGCACACGCCTATGGATATGCATATGTATGAGAAGGAAATCACAAATTTCTATTAAAATTATTAAAATTGAATTTTAACTTTAATGGGAATTTTTTAGCTTTTTTTCCCCTCTACAAATAGGATTTTTTTTAAGTCTTTGTGTTCTTGCGGCTGTCTTGCCTGCAACAAAGGACTTGCACTCCCTCATTCCCTGTCTCCTGGCCCCAGCTCAGCCTCTGCCTGGCTCCTGTGGTCTTGGGTCTCCCTCTTCCTGAGCAGGAAGAAGACTGATCACTCCATATGTGACTGGAGTTGCTGTCTACCCAAAGCATATGTGTTTAATCAACTTTAATACCCCTGCAGTCTGGAGGAAGTGAAACGCGCAGGACTGGGAATAATTATCATTTCCATTACATTAGCAAGGTTTGCTGCTGTGCCTGGGGGGAGGGGAGGGGGAAGGGAAGGGGGTGCGGCGCTCTCCCCATCACTCCACGAACCCTGGCTGGCAGCCTGAGGAAGAGCAGGCATGACTGTCCAGTCCCTAACTGAGTGCACACCCACCAGCCCTCCTCCTCCCCGTGCTCAGTCGTCTTTCCTCAGTTTCCCCCTTCCCTACAGGTCCCCAAGGTCAGTGTGATTATTGAGTGCAGTGGCTGACCTTTCTCATTTTCCTCACTATGTCCTTGATACTACCCTTTATTAGCAGAAGGAAATCAAAATCGGTGGCCTTTCCTAGACAGTGAAAAATAGTAGGGGGGCTCCTAGGCAGTCCTAACAAGGCACTTCTATGGAGCATCAGGGATCCAGCCCATCAGATGGACCAGCAGCTGCTAGGCAGGGATCCCCCACACACACCACACCTCCTCTCAGAGCAGGGGTGCTGCCGGCTGGGCTCCCACACAGTTCTCTCTGAGAGAAATACTTAGCGGGTGCCCAAGAGCAACGAAGAAGGCCCAGAGGCCCTGGGTTCTGCCCTGGGCTCTCTTGCTAACTATGCAAACTGTGTGAGCTATTTGACTTTTGATCTTCTCTTTTGTAAAATGAGAAGAAAAATACCTGCTCTCCCTACTCTTGAATTGCTGTGAAGATCAAAGATGATATTTGTGAAGGCTCTTTAAAAACCGTAAAGCAGAAAGATAATAAGTAGGAAGTGGTTAAAGGCTTATCCAAGGTGTCCCCCCAAAAAACAGATATATAGATAGATACAGATATAGATTAGATATAGGTATATAACTCTAATCTTGGCAGGGTCAGGGGAAAACGTATCCTCTCTCACACTGCAGGAACAAGGATAAAACAGGGTCAAGGTCAAATTCCATAATTTACCCACACATATCAAAAAGTATTCAAAACATGCACACTCTTAGACCTAAAAAATCCACCGCATTGCCCTTATTTAATTTTCAGTCATAGCAGTCGGAGTGGCATGCAGGTTTGTGGAACAGGAATTACTGTGGTTAAAACCTTTCTCTGTTCTTCAAACTTAGAAATATTAAACAGCTCGACCCTCGTTAGAGTAATTCTAGTAAATGACATCTGTATTCCAGTAAATTCACCTAAATTATATTACAGAATTTTTAAAAATTATTTATGAGTTGTCTTTCACGTGTGATCAATAAAATAATAACATGTAAATATGGGCATGTGTGTGTATAAAAAGGTCAGGAAATGTAATAGCAAAAGATTAGAGGCTGGATGTGGAAAGTAAAATGAAGGATTAATTTTATAATTTGAACAGCTGTAGCTTTGAATTAGTTTTACAATGAATACATTTGCTTTTGCATATAAAAAGCCACTTTTAATTTAGAACACAACATAAATCAATACGTGATTAATAATCCATATAACACTAGTCGTAACTGCCGCAGGAGTGTAGAAAAGGAAAGCCAACAAGAGAGGGAGCTGGAGGGGTAGGTATGATGTAGCAATCAAAGAGGAAGGGTAGTCTATCTCAAAAAAAATAGCTAGAGTTAAAATTCAGAGTTAAAAAAGAAAATAACATGCACAGGATACAACAGAAGAAAAATTCTGATATGGAAGTTATGGATAATAACATCTAATTAGAAGATAAAGACAGAATAGAAAACATTACATTTTATTCTTCACTGGTGTAGCTCAGTGGATTGAGCGCAGGCCTGTGAACCAAAGGGTCACTGGTTCGATTCCCCATCAGGGCACAGGCCTAGGTTGCAGGCCAGGTCCCCTATGAGGCAACCACTCATTGATGTTTACATCTCCCTCTCTTTCTCTTTCCCTTCCCCTCTCTCTAAAAATAAATAAATAAAATCTTTAAAAATAAAAAAAGAAAAGAAAACATTAAATTTTATTCTATCAGCAACAGGAGCCACTGGCCTGTGTTGAGCCTGAATGTTCAATTTTGGAATATATATATTTAAGAGAGAGACACATCTATGTGGATATTAAGGTAAGATTTTGAGCAAACAAACCTGGGGACTTCTAATTTGGCTGCTTTCCTCCCAGCCACTTTGTCTATCACATGAGCCCCTCCCTTCCCATTGGCACTGTCACTGGTCACAGCTGCAGCTCCTCCCTGTGGCAGCTCCCAGCGACCACAGAGAGGTGACACCTCAGGCAGGGACTGCATGACAGCAGGTATCAGTGAAACGAGGAGAAGTAGTCACCACAGAATCTCAGTTCTTCAATAAACAAAACGACTGCCATGATTGTTGGCTCTTGGTTGGTGGAGGGGAAAGAAAAAGAAAAAAGCACCACGAGGTGCCAGGAGACTTCAAGGAAGTCAGCAGTTTAAAATGTGAGAATTAGTAGCCCATCCCTGAGGCACTTTGCAGTTTCTGTTGGGTCCCCCTCCCCACTCCAGGGGCCCCACAGGTCTGTTTGCAAGCACAAGGATCCCACAGGTGAAAGCATAAGGGCTACCTGCGTGTCCTAGACTGGTGTTCAATACTGTCATCTGTCAGACAAATATTTTTACTGGCAATCTTTTGAGCAAACATGTATCTCGAAATGAAACAAGAAAGGCTTTTCAAAATACTTACAGTTCATATTTTTATCATGCCGTGAAGAAACAACGGTCTAATGCAAAGATCGCAAACTGATCTCCTGAAGGCTGGCTGGAGGCCTCAGACATGCTTCGTGGGGTCGTCACGGGCTTTTTAAAGATTGCACTGATGTCACCGATTCCACATACAAATCCAGATTTCTGGTGTCTCCTGAAAAGCCAGGAGACCTGGGATCTCACTCCAAAGGTCACATCCGAGTTGATTTGACTTTTCTCCATTAGATGTGGCATGTGCTCTCCAATTGACACATTTCCCACCCCTCCATGTGGCCTGTCCTAGACCATTAACTTTTTGGTCCCTGAGGCATCTAAGTTTGCCTCCAGTGCTGAGCAATGGGATCCCTCTAGAAATCAATATGCAAGATGATCGGGTGTCTGTTCTGAGAGAACCAAATAATATGAGAGTGTCAAGACTAAGGGAAGTTTTACAGCAAAGGAGAAACTAAGGTCAGCAAAAAGACAGCAAGGACTAACAGCCACCAGCCCAGTAGTTAAAATTGTTCTAATTTTAGGTTCTAGGTTCTAATCTCAGCTCTGCAACTCAGCTAAGAGAGACTCCAGCCAAGTCACTGACTGTGGGCTTCCGAGTTCTCAACTGTGACCCAAAGGAAGGAAGCATATTGATGCCTTAATGTCTTGTAGATCTAAGATTGGGGTCAGCAAACTACAGCCCTCACATCAAATCCAGCCAGTTGCCACTAAGAAAGGTGTTTATGTGTTTCAATGTTGGGGGGGGAATCAAATGCAGAATAATATTCATGTTACAGGAAAAGGATATGAAATCCTAATTTCATCAGCCATATATAAAGTTGTATTGGAACACTACCATGCTTATTCATTTATATATTGCCTATAACTACTTTCATAATATAACAGTAGATTTGAATATTTGTAACAAAGACTATGGCCCACAAAATCCTAAAATATTTACTACCTGGCTCTTTACAAGAAACTTTGCTGACCCTGCTCTGTGACATCATTCTAAGCTGCTCCATTAAAATATAAAAACTCTACCAGAACATTTCTCATTTGTATTTATTTGAAAGTTCCAGGTGATTATTTCAGTAGCATGTGTTTTGTGTATGACCAAGAGCCAATCCACACAGGTCTTTTTTCCATGAAAATAATAATAAAAGCAGGTTTCTCTTATTAAACACACACCAGGTTCCAGGAATTTCATAGCTCATTAAAATGATCTCAAATCTCTCAGGTAGATTTCACGATACCTCTGCCCCCCATTTTAAGGTAAGAAAACCAAACTTAGGAAATGTAAATAATATTCTCGAGGTCGACAGCTAATAAATAGCCAAGTGAAAATTCAAACTTCAGTCTTTCTGACTCCCAAACCCAGTTTACATAAATGTGTTCATTATAAATGCATTTATGAATTAAATGCCTACCCCCAGGAAGGCTAGGCCTAAAGATAAAATGGGAGTAACACCGTACTCTGCGATATCCAAAATTTCTTTTCTCACCAACCCCACCACACCCCCAGTTCTAAAACCCTACACAAAATAGATTCCCTTGAGCTGCTTTCCCCCTAATCTCATCTTTCTCTATCAGAAATATTGCCATGGGAGCTGAGGATACCCAGTGTTTCTTGTTTGATGATGGGATGCTGACCTGTGCTATGCTGCCATGGCCTTTGAAGTCATCCCTTTTCATCCCATGGCTGAAGTCAGCCATTCTCAATGGTTGTTCATTTCTACCCTTCATGCTCTCACTTTCATACTGGCAGTATTTTCTTCACTTTTTTTAATTTAAATCAAATGTTCAGCATGAGAAACTCATCAAGCAGTACAGTTGTGCCTTCAAGCAATAGATAGGCCATAAATAATAGAAAAGGGAACTAGAAAGAAAAAGTTGAGGAAGGGAAGTGGAGAAGAGAGCTCAGTTAGCCAGAGTAAGAAGAGATGAGAAACAGACATCCCATGGGATGGGAGGCAGAGAGATGGAGAGAGGAAAGGAAGAAAGGATGAAGGATGGCCAATGCATGAGATATAGTGAGGTAACCAATGTCACCAAAAAAGAGGGGTATGAGAGAAGAGAGATCATTGTTTTCCCCAGAGGAGAAAGAAAATAATCCAACCATCTATTTTCCTAATCCTTTCCCCCACCAGAGCCATCTGCAATTGTTCCAATTTGAATCCAAATAATGTCTGAGATTTGGGATTCACTAGTAAACTACCTCTGATTCCCTAATCCCAGCACCGGATGTTTGGGGGTGTTGGGATTTGGAATTAATTAATTCAGCCACCTGTAATGTTCCTTCATATGTTCCTACCTTTTCATCTAGTACAAAGTTATTTGTAAATGCTCAGCAAATCACCTTCCCTACCCCTTACTTCCACGGCTCTGAAAAGCTGTCAGTCTTCCCAGGCAACCTCCTTGGCCTCACGCTCCTTTGTGTCCAAACACGGACCTTGAACTTTGTGTAGGGATGCTAGAACGAATGTATAGTTTCTACACTTGTGCTCTGTGACCTCATTATTGGGCTGGCTACATGTGCATCTTGCTATGGAAAAGAGGGGAAAAAACCTGTATTAGGTAAAGAGTGTTTGGTTTTAGCTTCTCACACATAAGTGCTCATAACTTTGTGAGATAAAGCAGATTCCAAATAATTTTGCAAAGGGGACTTGGGGTCAGCCACACTCACCTCCTCAGCTCGCTCTCACACAGGCCTGGGAGCCTGTTGTGCAACCAGGTGACCTCAACGGAGGTCTCCTCGGATTTCATTGTCATATTTAAGTAGAGTGTCTGTAGGTTCTCACCCTGCAAACAGTGATGGTATCATTAGGGATTTTTAAAATACTAAACTCCTAACCTCCCAGTATTAACTGAAAGTTTTAAGAGGTACAATGTATAGGGAGGTTTATTTAAAGGAATCAGTTAAAATCATTCCTCGGAATATTTGCTTAGCAAATGCCGGGATCTGCCTTGCCCCAACTACCACAAGCCCCAAGTGCTCTACCATTCTGATACCATGTAATAGCCTCCCCCCACAAACCCTTAGTGTACTATGTCCTCTACCTGGGTTATAGTTAAGAGAACTGAGACTAAAGTTAAACGTGTGGAAGAATTGGAATTAAAACCCATGTCTCTGACTTGAAGCCCACTGTTCTTCCCACTATCTCCTACTCCTCCTACCTTTAGAAATAAAATAATTTCTTCCAAGAACACTGATGGCCTCTAGTTTGTCAAGTAAGTGTGTTTGTCTGACCAACAAGCAGTTTAAATATCTCAAAATATCCCCACCCATCGGTGAAAAACAAGGTGGGAAGGTAAACAATCTGATCAAAGAGAATTGGTAACCCCCCCTTAGAAGCTGAAGGACATTACTAATGGTGGCTGCTAGTAAGCATCTCAGGATTGTTACCTGCATTTTAAAGGATCTCTGGAGAGAAGGGAAAAGGTTCGTCTGGCACAATTACCTTGTGCAGCAGCTGAAATTTTTAACTACTCCAATATGTTGATGGTAAGATTTAATCTTAGTGTAAGGAAACCTTTATCAACCCTGGGATTTAGTGTGCACACAAAGCAATTTAGACACGCATGGTTCCTGCCTTTAAGGATCTTTCTAAAATGGAATTCCTCTCTACAGCTACTCATACGTATGGGTGGAATTTTCTAGCTAAGGAAACAAAGTGTCTTTCAAAATCCCAGGTTGTTACCAGCTTGTCATATTGGAAAGATAATACAATTTCAGCTGAATATTCCCTCTCCAGTCAAAAGTTAATGAGATAATGAGCTCAGTTTAATTTCCTGGTAAGGACACCATTGTCAAATCACAAAGGCCCCTGACAATTCCGGCATTTCTCACTGTCTTCAGTCTTGGTGCCTTCATTTCTGGTGCCCTTTATTTTCCAAGAACAACATGAAGGGTTCAAGTTCTAGTTTTAGCACAATCCTTCCCCAATTTGAATTTCATCTTCGCCTGTATTTTATTCACATGTCTGGTCCCACTGTCCACATTGTCCACCCCCTTTATTTATACACACACGCCCGCGCACACACGCACAGATATCCTGCAACGAACAAGTCGCTCTGCTGGGAACTGAGGTTACGTAACTGAATAAGAATAAGAGCCTGGTCTTAGGGTGTTCAGCCCAGTGCAGAAAACTGACCAAGCACCCTGAGTATTCTGTGCTGGAAAAGGGTACATGTTGTGGGAACGCCAGGGAAGGGGCGTTTAATCTTGCTTGGAGAAATCAGAAAAGGCTTCTTAGCAGAGATATATTTGAGCTGAGTTTCCAGGCAGGAAGATACAAGTGATCCCTAAAACTTTTATGGTTCAGGCACTTAGGACGTAGGGCAGGAAAATGAAAGCGGATGGGTGCGCTGTGGCCTGAGGAGGAAGTGGAGTCCTATGTAAAGGCTTGGTACTTTATCCTGATGGTCCCAAACAGTCCCCACGAGTTTTTCAACAAGGGAGCAACAGCTTCCGATTTGGATTTGAGGAAGGAAAGTGGCAGTCGTGATTAAAGTGGAGTAACAAAAAGGGAAGTCAGAGAAACTTGGCACGGGAAAATCAAAGACAGAACAGGAGATGCGAAGAACCAAAACCGGGATACTGGGAATGGAAAACATGAACGGGTGTGTGTATGAGACGCCTTCCTTCTGCCTAACAGTGCAGGCAGAGTCCCCGCGAGCTCTTCCATTCTCTAACCCGCCTTCCTTGAAACTCCACCGTTTCCTGACAGTCGCTCACGCTTTGGCTGAGAGCTAGAAACAAGGATCACTGCCTTCATTTGAATCTCTTTTTAGTTTTGAAAATGAAGACTGGCAGATAATAATATCTCATCAGCTCAATCCCCAAAACACCAGCTGGTGGCCCCTTCATGGTGACCTGGAACGAGGAAAGGAGAGCATGGGTGACAGTGTTTGCTGCTGATTACGTCTAACTCCGGATTCTGTAGGGCTGCCACCGCCAGCTGGAATGCTATTACCTTCCAGCAGACACCCCACGTCTGTCTTCATTTGCGCCGAAAGACAGAGGCCCACACCTTTCATCAGAATAATGGGCAAAGACGCCCACGGTAATGAAATCTGCAAACCTTTTTGTGAGAGTATCTCTCCCAAATCATTCCACTCGTATCAGTTACTCGTTGTCTCTCTGCCGTGCCAGAAAGGACTCAGGGACTTGACTCCCTTCCCTCCTGAGGATTTCTCCCATTTCAGGGTTTGAATTAATTTCCTGGATTTAGTACAGCAAAGTCTTCAGGATATTTTAGGGCAGGGGTCTGCAAGCAATATAAGGCAAGCTTGTGACACAGCCGCCGCTCTCACTTACTCACTTAGCCCCTTTACTTGGTTTCCGGGGAATTTCTCTGGGAAGGAGAGCACAGCCTGATAAATAAACAACTGTTGTGCCCTCTTACACACCACAAACTTACCGATTTCTTTTTGGTCACAAGGTTGTTGAGATTCACATACCATAAAATTCACCTTTAAACACGTACAAGTCAGTGGTTTTTAGTATATTCAGAGTCACACAGCCGCACCCCCAAAAGGAAAGGCCAGACTCATTAGCCATTACTCCCCATTACCCGCTTCCTCTAGCCTCTGGCAACCACTAATCTATTTTCTGGCACTTTGGACTTGCCCACTCTGAACATTTCATATAAATGGAATCGTACAATTTGTAGCCTTTGGTATCCGGTTTCTTTCACTTAACATAATGTTTGTGGTTCATTCATGTTATAATATATGCCAGTTTTTCAGTCCTTTTTATTAACAAAAAATATTCCTTTTTATGGATATATCATATATTATTTATTCATTCATTTGGTGGACTTTTGGGTTATTTTCACTTTTTGGCTATTATGAATAATGGGGTTATGAACAGTTGTGTAAAATTTTTTAGGAACATACAAGGGGGCACCCAAAAACTAGAATTATCTTCTGAAGGGTGAGTGCCTTGTAGTACAGGCTTCCCCACTTGGCGAGTGTTCTAGGAACCCATCTGTATCAGTGCACCAGCTGGCGTTGTTGTGAGAGGTTGTGTTTGGCTTCAGTTCATTTTTTTTGAAGACCCTTTCAACACGTTTGCCCATTTCATGATGGGTGATTTATGAGTGCACCTGCCCACACAGCACTGAGTGATCATCAGTTTCTGACCAAGGATGGCATGACCCCCAGGCCCCATTCTCCCTATTCACCCAGTCTCACTCTGAGCAATTTTTTTTTGTTCCCCTGGATGAAAAGATTCATCAAAGGGAAATGTTTTCCTGATGAGGAAGAGCTGAAACAAAAGATGGCAGAAGCACTAAAAGGCATCAAAACTGAGGAGTTCAAAAACTGTTCTGAGCAGTGGAAGAAATGTCTCAATAGGTGTACTGCATCAAATGGAGAGTACTTTGAAGGTGACTAAAGTTTAAACAGATGGAAGAATAAATATACAAATTTTGAAAAATAAATTCTGGGGTTGTTTGGATCCCCCTCATGTTTTCATTCCTCTTGGGTACGTGCTGGGAGCACAATTGTTGGGTCATATGGTAGCTCTAGATTTCACATTCTGAGGAACTGACGGACTGTTTTCCAAAGTGGCTGCACCGTTTTACACATTCACGGGCGGAATGTGAAGGTTCCAAGTTTCTGCACCTCCTCAACAACACATTATGACCTGTCATCCATATTTTAGCCATCCTGCTGGGTGTGAAGTGGCATCTCATATGTTGAATGTGCATTTCCCTAATGACTGACAATGCTGAGCAACTTTTTAAGTGCTTATGGGTAATTTTTATAACTTCTTTGGAGAAATCTCTATTCAAATCCTTTGCCCATTTTCTAATTGGGTTTTCTTTTTATTGTTGAGCAGTAAGAATTACTCATAAATCCTAGATACAAGTTCCTTACCAGATACATGATTTGCAAATATTTTCTCTGATTCTTTGGAATGATGTTTTCATTTCCTGATAGTATCATTTGCAGCACAAAAGCTTTCAATGTTGATGAAGTCCAACTAATCTATTTTCTCTTTCTTTAACTTGTGCTTTTGGTATCATAACTAAGAAACCATTGCTTAATCACAAGGTCACAATGAGTCATCCTATATTTTCTTTTAAGAGCTTTCTAGTTTTAGATTCATTTTGAGTTTACTTTTGTGTATGAAATAGAGACCAGGACTATTAATGCAAAAATCTTCTTTCCCCATCCCAATGGTGCCAATATATATACGCATACATATTCATATTCTTTCTATCCATCTATCTATCTCCATCTCCATCTCTATCTGTATCTGCCCCTCCCCCTTCCCTGAAGGTAGGACCCTTCCACTGAAATACCAGCTCTAATTCTCTAAAATTGAGCAAATTACTAGACAATTCTGGGCCTCAGTTTCCTCAGCTATCAAAGGAGAATAAACATGCCTGTCTCATAGACTTGCCAGAAGATTAAATGCCAAGGCTTTTTCTATCTTCCATCAAAAATGTTATTGTAGTCCTTCATCATAGAAACTTTGAGATACTACTGTTCTACAACAGTGCTTACCAAGCTCAACCATACATCCCAAGGAGCTGGCAAGCGTCTTACGATACAGATTGTGAATCTTCACCCACATAGTTTTGCCCCCCGCTCGGATCCAGGGGGGGGGGGGTCCTTGATGATATGCATTTGTAACAGATGCCTGAGTGATGCTGATGCTGATGATGCAGGGACCGCACTGTGAAAATCATTAGGAATACGAAATGAGTGTGTGTGGTGGAGAGGAAACCACTCTAGAGGTAGGCAAACAGCAAAAGCCCACAACTATGAGGAATCTTTTTGAGGAACCACAAAGCCGACAGGAGAATTACTAAAAATCACCTTGTAAATTTGAATCATAAGTTTTATGTCTATACTGATGGGAGGCACCTGGAGATGGACTATGAAAACCATACTGCACAAATCACTACATGATATATGTGACTTAGTGAATCTATATCTAGTCATTGTAAATAGAAGTGTGGTGTTCTGGTAATATTATTCTTTAAACACCTAAGGCAAAGTTACGACACTTGACCCAGACCAAGCCAATGTCATCCCTGCCTCTGCCCACAGGATATCCTGGACAGGTGAGGGTCGGCCCAGCTTTGGGCCCAGTGCTGACTGACCCATACCCTAAGGCAACTCTCCAACCCAGGGCCTCCCCTCCTTCTTACTTGCTCTATCCTGTACTTGCCAGAAGCTCATCTTCAAATTCTTACCTCATCCCTAAGACCCTATCACTTCTCCAGCTTCTGAGTCTGCAGACTTGAGATTTGTTCCTGATCTCCTTGATGTCGAAACATCTCCATGTCCTGTGGACCTGGACTTGCCTCATCCCTCCAGCACCCAGCGTCCCACACGTCCTCAGCATGGAACACTTTAGGATGTCATAGTAACATGTTCATAATATGTTACAGAGCAGATGGCATGGCAATACGGGTAGTACAATGCTGTGTTATAAAATAAGTGTATATACACACAGAAACAGGTCTAAAACTTATACAACAAATATGAGGTATTGTCAGGTAAATTTGGGGGGGATTTTGATTGTTTTACTTTTTAAGTACTGTATTTTTCAGACTATAAGACGCACCGGACCACTGCATGCCCGCCCCCCAGCAATCCAGGTGAGCTACATTCAGACTGTAAGATGCACCCCCTTTTTCCTTCCAAATTGGGAGGTGTGTCTTATGTTCCAAAAAATATGGTATATTTTATTGATTATGCTATTACAGTTGTCCCATTTGTTCTCCCCTTTATTCTCCCCTGCCCTGCAACCCCCTCCCACCAGCATTCTCCCCCATAAGTTCATGTCCATGGGTCATGCATATAAGTTCTTTGGCTTCTCCATTTCCTCTGCTATTCTTAACCTCCCCCTTTCTATTTTCTACCTCCATTTTTGCTTATTTTACCCTGTATCTTTCCCCCCATTCTCTCTCCTCCCCCTCCCCACTGATAACATGGAGATCTCCATGTGATCTCCATTTCTGTGATTCTCTTCCTGTTCTAGTTGTTTGCTTAGTTTGTTTTTGTTTTTGTTTTTTAGGTTAAGTTGTTGATAGTTGTGAGTTTGTTGTCATTTTCCTGTTCATAGTTTTGATCTTCTTTTTCTTAGGTAAGTCTCTCTAACATTTCATGTAATAAGGGCTTGGTGATAATGAACTCCTTTAACTTGACCTTATCTGAGAAGCACTTTATCTGCTCTTCCATTCTAAATGATAGCTTTGCTGCATAGAGTCATCTTGGATATAGGTCCTTGCCTTTCATGCCTTTGAATACTTCTTTACAGTCCCTTCTTGCCTACAAGGTTTCTTTTGAGAAATCAGCTGATAGTCTAAAGGGAACTCCTTTGTAGGTGACTCTCTCCATATCTCGTGCTGCTTTTAAGATTCTCTCCTTATCATTAATCTTGGGTAATGTAATTATGGTGTGCCTTGGTGTGTGCTTCCTTGGATCCAACTTCTTTGAGACTCTCTGAGCTTCCTGGACTTCCTGCAAGTCTATTTCTTTTGCCAGATTGGGGAAGTTCTCCTTCATTATGTTTTCAAATACACTTTCAATTTCTTGTTCTTCCTCTTCTCCCTCTGACACCCTATGATACAGATGTTGAAATGTTTAAAAATGCCCTGGAGGTTCCTAAGCCTCTCCCCATTTTTTTGAATTCTTGTTATTCATTCTGTTCTGGTTGAATGTTTATTTCTGCCTTCTGCTCCATTTCATTGATATGAGTCCCAGTTTCTTCCCTTCACTGTTGGTTCCCTATATATTTTGTTTTATTTCACTTTGCATAGCCTTCACTTTTTCCTCTATTTTGCAACCATACTCAACCATTTCTGTGAGCATCCCCATTACCAGTATTTTGAACACTGCATATGATAGGTTGGCTATCTCCCTTTCTCTTAGTTCTGTTTTTTTTTTTTTTCTGGAATTTTGATCTGTTCTTTCATTGGGGCCATAATTCTTTGTCTCAATGCATCTGTTACATGGTAAGGGACAGAGCCTTGTGTGGCACTGTATGTGAGGGACGTGTCAAAGAGGGAATAATGCCACTTATTTGGCTCTTGTTGGGCTTTCAGTCATTCCCCCCACTACCCACAAACAAATTGAGTCTTCCTGGTGTTGATTCCTGGGTGGGTGGTTTGTGTATATTCTAGGACCCTGTGGGTCTCTCCAATGAACTCTCCTCTGAGGCTGGGAGTTTCTCACTGCCTCAAGTCCCACAGTTTTTTTCAGTCAGGGGTATTGAAGCTTTATTTCCCTGGGCTGGAACCCTGGGTTGCACCATCTGTCTCACTCCCCAGTTATTCCTCCCGGTTTATCCGCATGCAAATGTGGGACCACCCAGTCTGCCAGCCACCACCTCACCCACCCAGTCCTCCAATTGCCACCTTGCTGGGCATCCTCTGCCCTTCCTACAAGTCTGTATAAATGTTTCTTCTTTAACTCCTTGGTTGTTGGACTTCCATACAGTTCCATTTTCTGGCAGTTCTGGTTGTTTTTGGTTTTTAAATTTGTTGTTTTCTTTCTACTGGTTGTGCGAGGAGGCAAAGTATATCTACCTACACCTCCATCTTGGCCGGAAGTCCTGTCAGGGTAATTTTTTATTGGGGGCTTTTTTTGCATTGAATATATGTTAGTTACGTAATTAAGATAATTAAAACCATAATAAGCACCTAAATATCAAAGCAACTTTGCCAGCTGAAAATGGCAAAGAACTTTAATAATTCACAGAAAAGAAATACAAATGGACCTTAATATATGGAAATATGCTCACTTTATTCAGCATAAGAAAATTGAAAAATATGCAAAATTTTGACAATATACTCTATTAGCAGAAGTTCTGGGGAAACATACTTTTATACCATGACAGAGGAACTACAGATTTGTTCAACCACTGTGGAGGGCAATTGGCAAGAACTATCAGAGTAGCATATGCATCCATCCTTTGACCTAGCAACCTCATTATTTCAGGAAACTGGTTCTGGAGATATTTGTGTTTGCACTAAACAGTGTGTGCACAAGTTTGTTTCCAGCATTGTCTCAATAATAACAAGTTGGAAGAACCCGGAGGTCCTTCTACAGAGAACTCTTTAAGTAATTTATGCTCTATTTGTGTAATAGAATACTATGCAGATAACATAGAGTGAAGGAGCTCTGTATACACTGCTGTGGAAAGACTTCCAAAGTACATTGCTGAATTTAAAAGGTATGCTACCTTTTGTGTAAATTGTGGAGTGGGGGGGGGATAAAAATATATGTTTCTATTTGGAGAGGATGGAAACCAGGCAATGGAGGTGTAAGTAGAATCAAGATATTTCAATGTGCACTTTTAATGTTGTTTTGATTTATGCTCCATCTGCATGTATTACTATTAATATTTTTAAATAGATAGTCAAATAAGAATCATCAACCTTCTCAAGGTAACGGAGCCTTAATCTCCCTTTCCTTTAAGAGAACCGGCTCTTCATAAGACCCTCTTTTGGTCTGCATAGATTGTGTGCATATAATTCCCCATACGTGAAGAGAAAGCCTTGAAGAAAAGCATGAGCTTTCTGTTAAATCTGCTGATGGGATGGAAAAGTCCAATGCCATTCAGAAGCTCTTGGGCACTCGAAAGAGCTGGGGAGAATATCTGTCAGCCATTCCCAAGGATTGATAGGTTTTTTTATTCTATTGCTTCCCCATGACTCTCCCAAGTTGATGTGGCCTAAGGAAATGCCTGCTAATACCTCCTAAACCTAATACAGGGAGCCACGGAAGAGAGAGAGATTTGACTTCCCGAAGTACCATGGGTGGTATGAGAAAGTGATGTGATGTCAGGAAGCCATGCCTTACTAGCCGTGTAACCTGCTTCAGTTTCTGCTTCCAGTTTTGTAAAACAGGAGACGTGATAGTACCGACACCATCCACCTCAGTGGAGCGTTGTCAGGATCAGAGCAGGTTTGTGTGGCAGCCTCTTACACACTGTAAAAGGCTACACTAATGATAGGCATGGTGGTTATTTTTTAAAACTACCTCTGATAACTAGACCTTACCTGGGTCATAATTTCTCAGAAAACTAAATATCATATACTTTCCTTTGCCCTTTTCCTCACTGTCATCAAGAAAGTGTAGGCTTGGAATAAGAAAGAAAAGCATGGTATTGGCTGTGTGACCTTTGCCACTATTTTATAAACCCTTATATCAAAGGTTAGTATTTTAGAAGCCATTGTGATGAGTTGAGTTGTGTCCTACGTAAAAAGATATGTTGAAGATCTAACCCCCAGTACCTCAGAACAACCTATTTGGAAATAGTCTTTGCAGATGTAATTAACTAAGATGACGTTACACTGGAATAGTGTGGGTCCTTATTCCAGTAGGACAGATGTCCTTAGAATAAGATGCTGTAAAGATGTAAGGGAAAAACACGATGGGAAGATGGAGGCGGAGACTGGAGCTATGCAGCCAGAAGCCAGGGGACATCAGGATTGACGGCCACCACCGAAGCTAGGAAGAGACAATGAAGGACTGTTCAGAGCATGGCATTGCTGACACCTTGATTTTAGACTTCTAGTCTCCAGAACCATGAGAGAATAAGTGTATAGGACTTGGTCCTGGCAGCCCTAGAAAACCAGTACAGCCGCTCACTCATTTCCCTCTGAACTCTTCACTGTATCTGAGTAGTCAGCTCTAAGCGAAGAGAGGTGCCTGGACTCCCTATGTGGCTCTAGTCATCCCTGCAGAAGTCCCTCTTCCTTGGACTTCAGAGTTACTCCAAAGGGTCTTCAGCCCCTAGCATTGTCTGTAGACCAGTTAGAGAAAATTATGACTACTATTGTGGAGGATTGAATGGTCAGTGAAATTAATTTACATTAAAACATGTCCTCACACCATTGATCTAGACTTCCACTGGACACTGGTTAAACTGAGGCAGAGAGACTATGGAAAGTTTTTCCTAGCTATCCTTGTATGTTTGCAATCTCAGGAAACTTCTAGGAAAGATCAGGAAATAGTTTTCCTTAATATATGTAAATAATGATTCATTCGGTGAAAAAATTGTACTCTAATAGAAAAAAAACACTTGAAGTTAAAAAACCCCTCCAGCACCGTATTAGTCAGAGTTCTCCAGACAGACAGAACTAAGAGGAGATTAGATAGATAGATAGATAGATAGATAGATAGATAGATAGATAGATAAACAGACACAGATATTATCAGAAGCAGTTCATTCAGATATGGAGGCTAAGTCCCATGACCTGCCCTCTGCAAGCTGGAGACCCAGGAAAGCCAATGATGTAAATGCAAGTCTGGGTCCAAAGGCCTGAGAACCAGGAGCACCAGGCAGAAGCCTCAGGCCATGAAGTCAGCGAAGAGAGCAAATTTTCCCTTCCTCTCCTCTCGGCTCTATCTGGGCCCTGAATGGTGCGGGTGACACCCACACTGGGGATGGCAGTCTACTTTCCTGATTCAAATGCTAATGCCATCCGGAATGCCTCCCTGACACACCCTGGAACGGTGTGTAATCTGGGCTTCCATGTCCCAGTCAAGCTGACACAGAAAATTAACCATCGCAATCACCATCTCTGTACAAGTCATTGTCAGCCTCATTCTTGTGTTCTGAAAAAAAGAAGAAAAACGACCCGGTTACTGATCTCTCCTCCCGACTCTCCATGCTTTTGAGAGGCGGCGTGTGTGTGTGTGAATGTGTGTGTGTTTGCATTTAATAAACTTAATAATGCAAAATCCTCGGGCCTATTAAAAATAAAAGTATTCCATTACTTGATGATAATAGTTTTTCAGATCATCCTGATTCTGCTATCTTCTGATTTGGTCTTAAAGGGCTACACTGGTTTAAAATAATAAATAAAAGTACAATTCAAATATTTCCTAATAACATTGAGATTAAAAATCATGTTATAAACACTATTGTAATCATATCTCTATTTTTAATGATAAGTAGGTGTTTTCTGTGAATAGAGAAAGAGTTTATAAGAATGCAAAATAATCTAATTACTAACATTTTAACAATTCTTATCTCTGAGTGGTGGAATTGTGGAAAAGATAATATTTTGTTTTTGTCCATGTTTTCTAAATTATATATAAAAAACATGTTTTATTTTCAAGAATATAAAAGATTTTTTTAAATATAAGAATGTCTCAACTCCTCAAACAATAGTGCCAGAGTATGTTTAATCAGTACCTGTATTTGTTGTCAATCTTCAAATTCTGCCAAATAACCCACAAATATTTTTAAACACTCTATTCTCATAAAATCAGTTATTGTCAGGAAGTTAGTTCAGCAAGTCTTCCCTGAAATACATGCAAGAAACCAAGAAAAAAAGGTGTCTTTTGGTCCAGACAACCCAAACTTTAACCCAGGGGTGCAACAAAAGGCAACAGACCGACCTGGTTGGCTCCAGAAGAATGTCACTGAGAAATGTGTTACAATCTCTAGTTTGAAAACTTTTAAAATGAGGACTTGAACTGTGAAAAGTGTGGTTACAGAAGGGAATATAAACGTTATAAACACTGACACTGTAAAAATAGTCGTTGCGAGGTTGGGAGGAGGGGCCAATGACTCCTGTCTGAAATGGAAGCGGAGAGCTATAAAACACACACAAGGGTTTCAATTTATTAATTTTTTCCTAGGCTTTTCTCATAACCTTAAACAGATCTTTTAAAACTGAAACCTCTTGAGGTGAAGAAACATTTATGTAAGTTCAGCAATTCTTTTAAACTCACTTCTTTTTTTTTTCTGTTGACTTCATATAAAGCTAAAGTTAACATGTGCTAAAAGCAACACAATGGTTTGATTTCGTCTTATGAAATTATTCCTTTCTCTCCCACTACATGTACAGTATATATGAATAGAGTGATGAACACTTAATGCTACCATTGAAAACATCTGGGTGGTAGAATTGAGATGCAAGAATATTTGTTGTTGTTATGCTTCTATAATTGTGCAAAAAATCTTCACCCGAAATAAGAAGTACAGATAGACTCAATCAATGTGATTCTTTCATTCGAGGTTGACTCATGTAAGAACATTTGCTGTATAGTGATCACCTCAGGAGAAGGGAAGATATGAATAGTGTCATCCTCCTCATGATGGAATCATTCTTTTTATTGAAATGAATTTGCAGTATTGGGCCTTCTTCCAACGTGTTGCATTTGGTCAGTTGGTGCAGAGTAATCAGCTTCCCCAAAGGTCTGGTGGAGAGGCCCTCATCCAACCTAGTTTCAAGTTGTCAAACTGCCTCTTGGTATTGCAGCCTCATGTAATTTGATGGCTGGTTATGTTATGAACTGGAAATTGACTTAAAAGATGGGCAATTGGGAATAAGACCAAAGGAGCACTCACAGATAGACAAAGGGTAAAGCTTATTAAAGTAATAGAACATTTGAAAATATTTTAAATGTCAGTATAAATGAGTCTATCACATCCATCCATATCATGGCAAAAAAAAAATGCATTGTGTTACTGGAATCCAGTATGACAATTATCATTTTACCCTTTTACTTTTGGGAAGTTCAGTTCTTAAGCTAACAAGAGAGATGGCTAACCTCTTTCTAAAATCTCCAGAAGAGGAAACCTTTCCATAAATATCTGACAAACTATACCAGCTTTTCAAATTCTGATAGGGATTTCGATTAGACAATAAAAATCTAGGGTTTGAATTTCAAAAAAGCAATTTCTGTCTTTCTTCACACACTTAGAACATTATAAAATGAGTTCTCAGAATTTCCTCCTGTACACCAGCAATTCCCTTAAATCACAGTTGGCAAACACAAGGACCGCAGGCCGAATCCAGCCCCCCACCTTGCTTTTATCCGGCCCAGCACCTTGTTTCAACCCTGTGGCAGCGCAGAGCCCTCGCTTAACTGTTAAGGAGTAGTTACATTTATACAGTCCTAAAATTACATTCGCCCTTTGAACGCAACCACGAGGCTGATGTGGCCCCCGGTGAAAGTTTGACACCCCTGCCTTAAATCATATTTGTAAAAGATTTATTTTCTATATATGTAAACATCCAACACAGTGAAGAAGCATCAGCCAATAAATGAATATTTAGCAAGCTCACTTTCTAATCTGTCAACTGAATAAAAGCCTGTAGGTGGCTACTATGCCCAAATCTACCCCTAAGCACATCAAGTGTTAGAATTTCAAAATAGGGACCAAGAGGAGGGCATCGCCTCAAAATGTTCATTTGAATACCACCCTCCCAAGTCATGGACTTCAGCATTGCTACTTAAATGTGTTAAGTGCTTAATATTCCAATGCAAAATCAAGAGAGTTTCTGGCCCTGGCTTCCCAGAACAGGATACAGAAGAATATTAAGTACAAGTTTTAAAATTCCATGAATGGTTTATAGGTATTTGGTAAACCAAGGGTCCAAACAGTTAATTATTAAATACCACAGAATCACCAAAGGGAAACAGGGTTCGAGTGAGAAGTCACACAGCCCTGGGTCCTAACTTCCCCTCTGCCATCATCTGTGCTCGGTTAGCCAAACTGCCTTGTTTATGCGTCCGCCTTCCAACTCTGATAATAACCTTGATCCAACTAACCCAGGCCAGGAAAGCACACGAAGATATTTCTGATAGAGAGGCAGCCACATGGTGAGGACCCTGGGGCAGTGGGTCCAGAGAGAGAACAAACCAGTGGCCGCCACTGCTGCGTGGGCATGTCGGGGGGAGCTACAGGCCACAGTGCACTCCCCAGTCACCCAAGCCACGGCAGGAAACCGCACGGGGCATGAAGCCTCTGAATGAAATGAGGAGCCCAGATTAGTATTTCGGGTTCAAATTAACACCCAAAACAAATATTTTCCCACAGGCTTTAAAGATAAAGCAGTCACCTCAGGGTTGGAGGACAGCTCCTACTCATGGCAAAAGGACTCTGATTTCCTGAGGGTAAGTGATGGAATCCTTTCCCAGCTAGAGCCGAGCCCCAACTCCCTTGGTTGGAGTGAGGTACAGAGAAGCATGGCCTGCGTCCAAGTTTCAGCAAAACTCAAAACCACAAAAATAATTTTTAACTGCCCTTGTTTGAAAAAAATGCAATCATTTACTAAAGTGGGCATGTTTTCACCCTGTACCCACCATCCCCACGTGTTCCTCATCTCTACCCAAAAGTCATTCATGCACCTGTGGACACACAGTACCGCCCCTCTCCTACCTCCAAGGCGGCCATCTACGTCCCCATAGACCCTGCGACTTCCACACAACCACTGCCCTCATCGGCTGTCGGCATCAGGTCAATCTGAAGAAGAAACTGCGGACGCGAAAATATTAGAATACAATGAGCTAGCCTAGCCAGTTAACCATGGCTACACTGCTCACTGGCATCTCCAACCAGAAGAAGACACAGGTTAGAATCGGTTAGCTCAAGACAAAGAACACCCACATGCCCTGGCTGTGACACGATCGACAGAACTCTGGCACTCGCCTCCCAAATGTGTACCTGGCTGAGGCAGCAAATGAGATAACTAGTGGCAATTTTCCAGAAAGAAAACTGAAGCCCTATGCCTTTCTCAAAAAGGACAGAGTCCAAAGCATTCAGAGCTTACATTAGATCTGTCTTTTAAGGCTTCAAAGATAAAATAGCTCAGCGTGAAAGGAGTGGGAATGATTATACTAAACTTCACATTAGCCTGAAGCACTCCTTCTGTCCTTATTCTTTATTTATTTATATCTGGCCTCATTCCAAAAACAGGATTTGCTGCTGAATGAGGAAATTCACACAGAACCGGTCAATCGCAGGTCACATGAGGCTCATGAGGAAACCATCTCTTGCCCCGGTTCTCTAAGAGGACCTTAATGAACACTGTATTTGCATTGTATATGCGCTCAGCAGACAGTGACCCCCACACACCTAGGAATCTCCAGAGTTTTTTGCTCCAAACTCTTTTTTATACTCTTGGACCTGCAAGTCCAATACACTCCCTCCAGTTCTAGGATTTGGTTGTCCCTTATCTCTACAGGGCTGAGGTTCTGGCTTTTCCTTCCCTTCCCAATTCCCAGCATCTAAAAATTCTTTAGTTAGAAAGTTCCACTTAACTCTAAGTCCACAGAACCTGACACTTACCAGAGTTGTTTGGCTCCCACCCCCTTTGAGCCCACTCTATTCACATAAAGAAGAGAATATTGAGGCCCAAACTGGGTATGCTGGCATCAAAGATAGATCCTTCTGGTCTCAGCTGGACTCACCTCCAAAATTCATATCTTTCCCCTCTCTCCCTCTCTCCCTCTGTCCCTCTCTCCCTCTCTCTCTCTCTGCCTCTCTGACCCTGGCCCAGGCTTCAGTTTCCTTATATGAAAAATGAAGATTACAGTATTTTCTCTTGCCTACATCCAAGCGTGTTGTTTTGGTCAAATCTCATGAAATGATGAGTATGAATGTAAAACCTTAAAAGATAAAACAAGATAAAAGGTAAATGAACATAATAAAAATCATCACACTTGGATTTTATTTGGGTTAATTTTAAATGTGCAACATTGCATGATATAAAGAAAAAAAACTTCTGTCAAAAAAAAACCCTGACTTTGAATCTTAGTTCCGTCACTGGTCTGCTATGTGGTTTTGGATAAGTTCCTTGACCTCTCTGAACCTCAGTTTCGTCACCCATGATTTAATCACTGCTCTTTTCTTCTCAAGTAACAGCAGCCATCTTTGATTTGAAAGAAAGCAGGTGTGAAATAAAAGCACACCAGGCTGTTTTACAGAACCTAAGCCAGAAAATGCAATCAGGCCTCACAAGCAAAGAGGACCAGAAAATAGAGTCCCCAGGAACCCAGGCGGTCTGTCACTTCACCTCTCTTTGACCTCCTGAGTCTTAGGTTATCACGTCTGTCACTACCAGCTTTCTTTTTATTTTCAAGATCCCTAGAGGTGAACGCTCTTATTTTCTGACTTTAGCTATCTGGTATAAAATTGCTCTCCAGAATCTTATAATTGTTTTACCCTCTAACTCAGTGTACTGTTTCTCAGCACCATTACCAATCCCCAATACTGTAATTCTTTTAAATAGTCATTTTGATGAAGTGAAGAAATGGTATTTCAATCTAATTTACATTTCTCCTATTACTGATAAGACTGAGGATTTTTACCCCTTTGTCTTTATTTCCTTCTATTTACTTTATTTTTATTGAGATATAATTGACATATAACATATTAGTTTCAGATGTACAAAATAATGATTTAGTATTTGTACATATCGCAAAATGATCACCACAATTAAGTGTGTTACCATCCATCACCACACACCGTTACATGTATTTTTTTTCTTGTGAAGAAAACTCGTGAGATCAAATGTCTTAGCAAATTGCATGTACACAAGCAGTGGTATTAGCGACAGTCACCACGCTGCGCAGACCGGCTTTCTCAAGATCTTTGTGCATGTGGAAAAAAGTGGCTGCCACCCCTCCAACCCACTGCAGGCCAGTGCATCAGTCCCTGCAAAAAGAACAACTGACTGGCCCAACTTGGGTTTGGGCTCTACCTCTGGTCCACTTAACTAAGTTCAGGAAAATGATGTCACAGGGAAATACAGTCATGGGGGCCTGCCACCGTGAGTGAGAAGCGATTCTCAGAGTTGAAGGACATGGTTTTAATGGGGATCAGAGTGTGTTGTGGTGTGGACTCTGTGGTACACCACTCACATCCCCCCAGAACTGAATGACTCATTTTCTCGGGCTCTGTGGGTGCTGCTTGCAGATCGCCCTCAGCTGGCATCCCTCTTTGGGAATTGCTCTTGAAGAAAGAGAGCCACGTTACTTTGCCCAAGGTGACCTCCCTTCCCAGAGGCAGCACACATCCTGCTTGATGGAGTTACAGAGGCCCGGTCATCTCTCCCAATGTGGAATCCCTCTGAAAGGCTATCCCAGCTCTTAAACTTCCCATGGGGTTGCTGAAGCCATTGTTGTGACTACAGACAGCCCAGCTTCTCTCTCTACCCAATGCCTGCTTGCTTTCTTTGTCCCACGGGCACTAAAGACAAGAACTGTCCCCAGTAAGTTTTTCACACACCAATCTCCACCTCAGAGCCTGCTTCCTGGAGATGCCAACCTGCTACATCGTTGCTATGTGTGTAACACAGACATGCACTCTTTAGAGTGGTAAGGACTGCCATGTGGTGCGTGTAGAAAGCACTCAATAAATGTTTGCTTCTTTAACTTCTCTCAGCTTTCCAGAGGCAAGTTCACAGCAAACCTGTATTAAACTCTCCAGGATTAGGCACTTTTTCTGAGTGACTCTGATTTGAAGCCAAAAATTAGGATCAAGCTCAGGAGCAGCTCATCTTGATTGGCGGCAAGAGCCAAGCAGAGCATCAGCAACTGGGCCAAAAATAGGAGCCAGGAGGTGCTGCCCATCAGCAACCTTGGGGCCTGCTCCTCCTTCAGCACCATCTACACTATCCCACCAGGCCTCTGGGGCACAGAAATCCTCATGCACGTTGTTTTTGGAAGGTCACATGGGTTTGCATTTATAAAAATATAACACCAACACAAAACACTGTAATGATGGATGAGTGGCCAAGATTGGAATAGACCACAAATAAAGGCATTTAGAAAGGGACAATTTCATTTCTTACTGGGGAGGCAAGGGAGTTGTATGGGAAGATACCATCTGGGACTCGAAGAACAAAATGAATCAGTGAATTTAGAGCTATTGATAGCCAGAGGAGATGGAGAGGCATCCCTGCAGCAAGCAGCTGTGCTCCCGAAAGGACACAATCCAGGATGCCTGGTTATTCAACCCCACGTGTCTTAAAACTCCCGGAGCACAATATAGAATGAGGCCCCAACATCACTCAGGCTGCAGCCCAGGACAAAGCATATTTGAGGAAAGGTGAATGGTGGGAGGTGCCAATGACTTAAGTAATCCAATGGCCCCTGGACTCAGGCAAGAGGGTGTGGTGACAAGAAGAGATGCACTTGGCTCTTAGACTGCACTTGGGTCTTCTTCAGGGAGGACCATGTAGCCCAGCATCAGAATTTGAGTTCTGTCACTAGAACTATACTAGACCCCATCATTTTCCTCTTGCATCTGAGAAAGGAAAGAAACCAAGAAAGCGTAGTTACCCCCTAAACCCTAGAGAACTCACTCAAAGACCAAAACTAGAGAAGCCGTGTTCAGAAGACCAGATATAATACATGGTTGGAGCGAGACAGGGGGCTGGGCACTGAGCTAAGTGCTTCAGAGACCGGGCAGCACAGGATTCACATTCACAGCAATATGACGAAATGGACACAGAATCACTCTCTCTCACAGGTGGGGAAATCAAGGCAAAATTCCATTAAGTAACTTTCCCATGATCAAAGAGCTAAGTATTGGAGCTCGAGCTCAAAATTGGACAGCCCACCCCCAGGGCCCGTGCTTATAACTTCATCATTTTGCAGCACCCTGGCTCCTCCTTCAGGGTGAGCGCAGTACTGTCTAAAGCCTAAAAAGAAGCCTAATACTACGTGGTGCCCTCACATCTGGGGACGCTCTTGAATGACCTGACGCAAGTTCTGCTCCCCACTATATCCCGTGGATAGAGCCCCTAGGCAAGTGACTGTCCCTACCCCAGGGATGGGGCACAGTTCCTGCTTCTCCCAGAGTATCCGGTTTCAGTTCTCCACCAGCCCACAGAATTACTTAAAGAAGCCAATCACTTCCTTCTGGGTGACCCCAACCTCTTGAGAGCACAAAGTCTGCCTCCACAGCCCCCAGTTGTCCAAGTACAACAGCTCTTGTGTCCCTGCATGGCACGTCGTTCTCCTCCTCAGAGCAGCGAGTACCTGTGATGGACAAACTGCTATCAACAGCATCTTTCCAGGGTCAGGTGTCATATATTTGGCCATCCCCATATCCCTAGAACAGAAATCCCTCCCTCACCAACAGGACCAACGGGAGGCACTTACAACATGGCAGGCCAGAAACGAGAGGCCAGTGGGCATCGGCCAGTGAAATACCATAATGAAATGTGGCACAGGAACAAAGGTGAAAACAAAGAGAGAAGACCAAAATGATAAGCACGCATCATGACTTAGAACTGGGGAGAGGGGGTGGTGTAGAAGCAGGCAGGTTAGCTCCGTCAACTTTGTGAAGCTGGAATAAAGAAAAACATTCAAATGAAGCAGGAACGAGTAATTGACGATCATAACTGTGATTATAAGGCATAATTACAATTAGCTGCACAGGAGTGTTAATCATGAAAATAATTACATGTCAGCTTTCCTCCTAAAGAAGAGAGAAGGTAATTAAGTGGCCCAAGGGGGCAAAGAAAACACTTCTCTGGGTGACAGAGGTGTGGGGTGAAGGGCTGATGTTTAAGGAGTAAAGCTTTCTCAGTTTTTGAAATGAACCAACCAATTTCTTCTACCAAAATATAAGGAAGTAGGTAAAAACCGAGTGTGGCTTCAGAATTTTCTTCCGAAGAAAACAAACCCAAACTTAAGGTATGAGGCAGAACAACGACGTGACCAAAGCCAGACAGACTTGAACTCAACTTTTTTTTAAATGTTGGTTACCTCCTCTGTGACATTAGGCAAGTTACTTAACCTTTCTCCAAGCCTCATTTTCCTCAACAGTAAAATAATCACTGCACACGCCTCTCTGGGTTGTGAGTCCATAAAGCCTGCAAAACTCTTAGGTCAGTGCCTGCTATTATTATGTAACATGAAAACTAAAAGCAAGAAAGATAGGAGCGAGGCAATTCTAACCCTGTCTGGCTGAGTTTTCAACTTCGTTGCCTTTCTAAACTCAGAGAGAACCAGGCTAACATCTCCTGTCTTGTACGTCAGGAGTTTCTTGTACTTTCTTGCAGATATCCTACTTTTTATTTTCCTAAAGTCTTATGATTTTAAGGCATGAGACTGAGCGAAGGCTTTTACCCTGTATTCTAGGGGCATATGAGTGACAAGTGGCTTAGTGAGGCCACACCAGCCTACAGCCAGCAGGTTTTGCCTCCCGAGATGGTGGCTGTCGGGCTGGATGCCCCATCCCATTCATTTATTCATCCATTCATGTATTTGCTTCGTTTTTTTGCAACAAAGGCAATGGCATGAGTTGTATGCTGACTCTGTGTACAATCACGTGTAAGATGTACATATATATGTGTATCATATGTGAATGTGAGAATCTTCCCTTTTATGTTTCAGCTGAACCTTGAAGCTGAAATGTCACATTCTTAAGTGAATACCTTGTAGAAATTTCAAAGAAAGTGGGATAGATTTCTTGCATAAATGACCCCAGTTTTTCACCCCTTCTTGTATCCAGCCCTGCGCCATACAGTGCCCACCCACTCTGACTCAGCACTTCTGGACCTGGCTACGTGACTTGCTTTGGCGACTGGAATATTAGCAAACACAACACAGTCATGTCACAGGCAGAGGCTTAAAGGAGCACTTGCATCGTTGGACTTGCTCACACTCTTCCTCCCGTTCCCATGAGAACATACCCCAGTAAGCCTTCTGGAGGATGAGGACACAGAATCATCGCCCCAGCCAACCCCATCTTAGATCAGGAAAGGGCCCGTTGACCCCCAGACTTGTGAGCAAATTCAGATCGGTGAAACCCAAGTCAACCAGCCCAAGTGCACACGCAATAAATACGCACCTTGTTGTATACCGTGGAGGTTTTGTGGTGGCTTGTTACACAGAATTATTGTGCCAATGATTAGCTGATACATTTTATATTACTCAGCTAGATAACTCTGAAGCCCATCACCCATACCAAGGAAAGAACAGTGGAGGAAGAGGAGAGACTTAAGAGGAAGACTTCTCTGAAAAGAGTTGCCCCACCCCCAAGCCAAGGAAAAAAGAGCACAGCAGGGCCACTCAGAGAATGCAGTCTGGGGAATGCAGGCAAGAGAGGTACTGCTAAGTGCTGACCGGTGAGACCCCGAAGGTAACACTGCAGTGATGCCCGTCTGCAAGCCCAGAACTTCGAGCAGAGGATGTACAAGAGTTTCCTCCGCACTAGAGTGGGCTGTTCAACCGCAGCACTATTGACATTTTAGGACAGATAATCCTTTGCCATGTGGGGCTCTTCTCTGCATCGTAGGGCATGTAGTAGCACCCCTGGCTACTACCGACTTCCCAGTTGTGACAACAAAAACGTCTCCAGATAGTGCCAAATTACCCTGGGAGACAAAACCACCCCCACTGAAGATCTCTGCACTGGGGAGAGGCTAGCTGCAGGTGTTGTCATATTCCCAAGGGCTGCGAAAGGTGTCAGAGACTGGTCAGGCTACAGACACTTGTGTCTGCAGTAAGGGAACAGCTGGTGAGAGACCTCTGGCACCTGGGAAGTGAGACGTCCCTAGAGACTCAGCCAGCGTGGCATCCGAGGGAGAGATGCTATTGCAGATATCTGTCAAGCTTAGAAAGCTTGAAGCTAGCCTCCAACAGTGTCTGTTAAGTAATATTCTGCTCCCTTGGTCTCTCCTCCTGTCCTCTCATCTCTGACCTGGACGGGTCAGAAATGACAGGCGGTCAGATGGAAGCAGGAAGTGGGGGAGAAGCTGACCACACCCCTCTTTCTTTGCTGCAGGCTTTCCTCTTGTATCTGGCTAGAACTGGAGTCAGTGGGGAAAGTTTTAACTGTAGGTTAGAATTGACTTACTGCTTACAATAAGACGGGAGATATTCTATTTTCTGAAACTAGGCTGTATTTGTTACTTAAAGTAATTGTGGGATTTTATACCACCTAAGAGTGACCAGAAAAGCCACAGGAATACCTGCATGGTTATCTAATGACAGGGAAACCAGCTGCTGTGAATAGAGATAAGGGGGCGAGGGGCGGATAGGGAATGCTGCTTTATGGTTAACTCCCATTGATCTCCACTGTTCCCAGACACACATGCCACGTCACAGAATCCCTCCTCCCTATAAGATCCCTACCTGAGCTCCGTTTTTTGGCAAACCCCATTATTTCTAGCTTCCACTCGGCGTTCTCTTCTCCTTTACACAACCCCCCACAAATTCAACACATGAAACAGCCAACAAACGAAACCACCAACAATAGCAATGGCGAAACACAACAAAGCTAGGCGTTGTCTGTTTGGGACTTTTGCTTAAATCACACCACAGCCCTCAGAATGGCACGAATAGTGATAGTGGGTTTCCCCTGGTGGTGGTCATGAAGACCCTCCCCCCAAAGGTAGCATGCTCCCAGCCTGGCCTGTGGACAGCGGTTTCCTTGGAATTCCTCCCTGGCCCGGTTCCTTGAGCAGCAGCCTTGTGGTGAGGTCAGCGGGCCACAAGTCATCAGTCAGCAAGGCAGGCCTTCTCCCCGCCTCGGGCTCCCAGGGGCAGAAGCCATGAATCACACCAGTGTCCTCCTCTCGGAGCCGGGGTGACAAGGTCCTGTAATTTATCTCACACGAAATGAGCTACATGATTTGAATAGGCTGGAGGAAAGCAGCCCATTAATTCTCAGAGATAGCACTTGGCTCTTGAGGGTTTTATCCTGTTCCCACATGACTGACACCCAGCCTCTGTCTCCTTTCCTGCAGCTTAATGACATGCCGAGGGCTCAGCTTGCCCTCCCCCGACAGCTTGATGCCAAAACAAGGCAGAAGACCATCTTTCATGCCACCTGGCCTCTTAGTATTTTGTGGTTAACCCGATGTTCTTCCCACACCACTGCTCCCTGCCAGCTCCACCCTCCTGGAAAAGATCATTCCATTTGACAGCAAATGCACCATCCATAAAAGGAAATTTTGATCAATTGAACCTCATAAAAAAATTGTTTGAAAAAACTATTACTCTGAAAAAAAAAAAAGCCTGTGAAGAGAATGACAAAACAAGCTACAGAGTGGGAGGAAATGTTTGCAAACTATGCATTCAACAAAGGCCTCGTATGGGAAACAAAGAACTCTAAAACTCAGTAACAAAAACCAAACACTTCAATTGGAAAATGGGCATAATATATGAATAGACATTTCACTGTAAAGGCTATGCAGACGGCAAACTAGCACATGAAGGCATGTTCAACATCGTTATCTATTAGGGAAATGCAAATTGAAACCAGAGTGACCCATCACTATATACCTACCGCAATTGTTAAAATGAAAAATAGTGATAATACCAACGATGGTGAAAATGGAGAGAAACGGGATCGCTCATACATTGCTTGTGGGAATGTAGCAATGGTTCAGACACTCTGAAAATTATTTTGGCAGGCTAGCTTGGCCCATAAGCTATCGTTTGTGGTCGCCTGCTCTATGATAACATTTAATGTTATTCCTCCCTCCCTCAGAAAAAGCCTATGGAGGACGTACTTTTATTATCCCACTTGTCAGGTAAGAAATTCAAGGACAAAACTGTGAACTACTTGCCCAGGTCACACAGGTGATGAGGGCCAGTGCTGGGACTCAGCTGAGGATGTCTACTGCCTAAACCCACAACCACATCCGTGACCATCTCCCAGGGCTCTGCCTCCTGGCTGCCGGCAAGTCTGCCCTGAGGGGTCTCCGGCCTCTCCCAGGCGGCCACACCTCAGGGCTGTGGCATGGCGTGCTGCTGTTGCCCTGTGAAACCGCCCCTAACCTACCCCAGCCAGCCAAGGAGGAGCTACATAAAGCACACGCTAAGTCATCTCAAGGGAAGGCTCCCTTGGCAAGAAGACTTCACCTCTGCAGTTGGAGCTTCATGGCTAATGTCCACCCCTTCAGTGACTCAGGTTAGCAGATGACCCAAGAACAAGAAATCAGAACCTGGCATGCCATGTGGACGTTGTACCTGCTCATCCCAAACGGAAGTCATCTCTCCTCCATCTCCAGAATCGACTTAATTCATTTGACGGTAAGCATTTTCTCCATCATTGATATTACCACTTGTTAAAAATCTTTTATACTGATGTATCTTGAGAGGATCAGAATCTTGTTCTTTCTTAAAGGTACCATTCTGTGTAGCATTCCACTTTGTGGCTAATTATATCTAATGCCGTGGTTCCCTCTGGATATCAGTAGCTATCAGCGGCCCAACGGACCACTTTTTGAAAATCTCCCTCCTAAGCTATCACTTGAAGGCCCCTATCTCGGGGCTGGTTCACAGGGGTTTCTTTTAGCTGCTGCAGCCACCTCTGTGAATCTTTCAAGTACACCGGTCTGTCTTCTGGCATCACTCTGATGCATTTCCCTGAGGCCCCAGCTCTCTCGTCCCCTGGCTCCATCTGTACATCAACACTATAATTTTTTAATTAGCTCTCTGAAACATAAACTTAAGATCAAATCCCAAAAAGAAACCGGGACTCATGGAATAAAGTACATCTGATGTCTATCTGGAGGTATGGACCGAATCCTGATTTCCAACATGAGCACAGTCAGACAGCCCAGAACACCTTTGGCTGCCAGCATCTGCCTTCATTTCCACAGCACGAGCGGCTTGCTGCTTTCCTCTTGAGTTAAGAGGAACATGAAGTGGGCTGCATGGGCCTTGACTGAGTCTAGATGACCAGACCTTTGGGGAGAAGTGTGCCTGTGATGGGAGCTCCAAAAATCCCACTAGGGATTTCCAGCGCCCTCTCAAGAGTCATAACCAACGTCTCCAGGGGGTCCTGAGTGCCTGCACTAGGGCTAAATGTGTCTATTCAAGTTCAGCCCAAGGCCACAGAGAGCCTCTGCAGCAACCCACTCTTCAAGGAATACTCACTTCCAGTTCTGATTCTGCTTTCTATTCCACACCTAGTCAGTCCCCTCTTGGGAAAACTCCACAGAAGTCCTCACTAACAAAGACCAGAAAATGCCTCCTGCCCCACATCCCTGAAGCAGCAAAATAATGCAAAAATATCAGAAAAACACCAAGGGAGGCCTTTCAAGGGCAACGTTTACCCCACAGATATTGCTCAGTTTCTGAAGAGGGATCTATTGTGGGCGAGATAGCTGTACTCTCAGACTAGATCGAGAGATAGAGTCTTTATAAACCACCTGAAAGAAATGTACAAATGTTTTAAGCTCAAATAGAAAGATGGAAAAAACATGGTATTAACTCCTAGTTGCCATGGGGACAGAGAAAAAGCTCAGCAGTCCCTTCCCTGTGTCTTAATGCACAATGACAACAAATGCAATACACCTGCATCAATTAAGCTCCTTCCATGTACCCAGCACCATGCTAAGGTGTGAATGAGCATAGTGCCCGCCTTAAAGCGTTCCCAATCTAGCGGAGAAGAAAGAGATACTAACAAATAACCGTAATATAAGGCAGACTAGAATAAGTGCTATAATAAAGATACAAAAGTGTAGAAAACAATAGGGCTGTTTTCTTTGTTTTTTCAAGGACCACAAATTTTTTAAATTTACCAAAGCATCCAGTGAGGGCAAGAGCTAATTGGCACTCTTCAGAGCTCAGCAACAGCACATGAAATAAAAACAAGTTTTCTCATTCCCCCAAATAAGACGTCCTGAATTATGGCCAGGTACCTTCTCAGTACTCCTAGAAATGACCTCGCATCTCCTTCAGCTATGACCTGAAAAACACTGTCATAATAGGTCAAAGTCTAGAGAAGAGACCCAAATAAAAGATCACCCTCTTTTTTACTCCTTATTCTTTTATCTCTACCTCAGCCTCCCAGGTTATGAAAAGCCACATTTCTTGGTTTCTACAACAGAAAAGCTTTCATCTGTGGGCTAACCTGAAATGACTCAGGATAACGTCCTTCTGAAAACACTCAGAAGTGTTTACCCCTGACATCCGTTCACTCCACAAACACGTATTAAGTGCTCGCCATGTACCTTACGCCATATCAGACTCTGTCATCAAGAGAAACGCAAGGCTGGGCTATGACCTCGGCGAGCCCACAGCCTAGCAATGCAGGGAAGGGAACAGGGGGAAAATGAATTAACAGATAAGGACATCTGAAAGTGATAAACGTTTGAATGGTTTTGTGTCCAAAATATTGTATAAGCATCCAAATACTATTTCTTATGCACAGTGCTAAAGAAAAAAGCCAGAGATCACTAAACATTTTGGAAAGAGTCAAGTAGTCTAGCACTTAAGGTATGGTTCCCTAGCCCACCTCTTACCTATTGTCTTTTTTCTAATCCATCTTTCATCCTGCCAATAGTTCACATCCCTAAAGTTTAATTCTAACTGTGTTAATTCCATGATCAAAGGCTGGCGATGTTTCTCCCCTCAGTTATCAAGCGAAGTCCACACTCCTTGGTATCACACCTAAGCACTCCAAAAGCTGGCTTCAACGTGCTGTCCCAGCCTTGCTAATGTATTCAATGTCCGCTAAGCGCCAGGCACGGTTCTGGGCAGGGCGGGCACCGGGGACAACAAGACGGTCAAGATTACTGATTTCATAACAGATTAGCAGAAGGGAGATAACTTAAGCAAGCAAACAAAAATTTCAAGTGCTGATAAGAGCTATGAAGAAAAAGGAAACAGAGTGATAGGAAAAGGCAAGGGAGCTCCTTTAGAATGGGTGATTAGGAAGGGCATCTGAGCAGGAAACATTTAGGCTGAGATCTGATAAAAAGGGTGAGTCACATGACCCTCAGGGGTGAGTATGTCAAACAAAGGCACCAGCCAAGACAAAGGGGCAGTGGAATCAGGAAGACTACCAGGAAGGGGAGACCATCAGGTACATGGGAAATAGGGTATGAGATGAAGGTAGAAAGGGGCAGGCCCTGGGCCATATAGGCCCTGTAGGCAAGCTGAGAAATTTGGATTTTTACTCCATATCTGAAGAGAAGCCATGAGTAGATTTTAAGCAAGGAAGCAAACCAATATAATATTCTGCTTAAAGGGGTCAGTTTGACTACTCTGAGGGCAAGGTATTGAACTGGGGAGAGATGATGCAGGGAGCCCAGTTGGAAGCATGTGCAGAGTTCAAGTGCAAGCCAATGGTGACTTGGACCAGAGTGGGAGCAAAAGACATGGAGGGAGATGAGCTGAGTCATGAGACGTGCCATGCAGATCAATGACATGCACCCTCACAGCTCATGTGGGGGCAGAGGAAGGAGAAGAAAGAGAGACGTCAGAGACGGCTTCAAAGTGCTTGGCTCGAGCAAGCGGGCAGTGGTGCCCTTTACTCAGTTCCCATCCTGTCCCCTTCTCTGGCCTTTAGGCCCCCAAACACTCTAGAGACAAACTAGATAAAATGTCACCTCTCGAGCACAACATACTCTTTTCTAACATGTGTCATTGTCCATTCCCTTCATTACTGCCTTTTTTTAAACCCTGGACATAACGCAAGATGCAAAACCAATCTTACAGTTCCTGAACTCATCTGCTGAAATTCTCTCTTCTACCCACAATGCATTTTTATATCTCAATTACTACATGTATCCCATTCCACCTTGTACTAATATAGCTAATATTATTATTGTATTAATAGTATATATTACTATTATTTCAGTCAATATTATTGTGTCCATGTGAAGCAGGATCAAAAGAAATTAGGGAAAGCTCTCAACAAGCAGAATGAGGAAGGAGGAGCAGACACCACAGGCTGCTAAGCTGCCAGGCCCCCTCTCCAGAGTCCCCACCTCCACGTGGGCACAATCAAGGGCAAACAGTTAATGGCAGGAAACTTCTGTGGTGGTCGCAGAAGTCAGCAACAGCTATAACTAGATCCTTCCAAGATGGAAGAAAACCAGACCAGCTCATTATTCCATCGTTATAATGAGAACTGACACCACAAGCAGAAGGGGAGCCGAGAGGGACAAAGCCATCACCCTTCCAGAACAGACCACATCAGGAGCAAGGCAGAGACAGAATTTGACACCAGAGTTAACAAACAACCCACTCTTGGAAACACTAAAGTCCCCAAAACGACTGACAACAGTGTGCAACTCGCAAGTTCACCCACATCCCCTGGGACATGTGCTTTCTCCTCTTTCACAGCCGCGCCCTGTGAGACCGGCAAGCAGGGGCCATGGTGGTTCAGCCCCTGACCCTGTGTCCAGGAGCTAACGTCCTAGTCTCTTCTTCTCTTCCTAAATGAAATTTGCTTTTGCTCTCACTCGGACTTGTTCTTAAGTTCTTTTCTGTGTAAGTCAAGACCCTGGAGCTCCCAGATCACACTAGGGCAGTGCCAGCCTCCTGCACAGAACTGGTCCAGTGACCCGTGTATGCCACTTCCACCCATAAATAAGAAGCCCCCATCTGGGACCAGCTTTTCTTCATCTTTGCATCCTCTATGAATCTTTGCATTCACAAGTGTTTGTTGAAGAAGGTAGAGACAATGCAGACTGTGTTGCATCTAATCCTTATTTGGTCCCTCAGCCCTAGACAGCCTTGTGACAATTCTGAAGGAGATTTGGGGGGTTGCTCTGTTTTCCAGTTGCATTATTACAATTTTAATAACTTGTCTAAGTGACACAAGGGTGCCAGAATTAGAATTCACATCCTCGGAATCTAACAATGTTTTAGAGAGCCTCATAGATTACATATGTTTCCTCTTTAGGTCCCTAAAACAAGCCTGCACAGTACCTTACTTTATTAAGCCTAAAATGCTCATTTTGAAATGCAATATTATTTTAGGAAACACTGAAAAAGAAAAAGTGAGCTCAATGAAACCCTGACCCATGCTCAGACACCATCCATTATAAGAGCATCCTGATTTCGGAGATGTTAACATGTGAGGGGGAAAAAAAGTACGTCTTCAAAGTCTCCATTTTGTAGGTGGGAAACTAAAGCTTAGAGTAAGCACTGGCCCCAAAGCAGACACCAGGTAGCAGAGTTAGGAGGCAAACTCAGATCTCCTGGTGCCAAGAACCGTCATCTTCCCATACTAGTAGTGTGTTTCTTGGACTTTTCCAAAGAGTCAAAACCACAGCAGGTGAACATTAAAAAAATAAAGATCTTAACAATCAAATGAGCTCAGGTTGAATCTGTGTTCTACACTAATGCACTCACCCAAAGCCCACAACTTACTGGCCTTTATTGAAATTAGGGGGGAAATGTCTGGCTAAGCGCCTACTCTGTGGGTGGCACTGTCCAGAATTGTCAGGGATAATGGTAATTTATGTTTTCTTCCACACCTGCTCTCTTCCTTCCTTTAGTCAACTGCTAACACAGCTTCTCTCCAGGGGAGGACGAGGGGCTGAAATGAGGGAAAGGAAGCAGCTCTTGTTTACCACAGCTCAGCTAAATTGCATTTGCCCTCTTTTGCATAGAGCAATAAAGTGTTATAGAAAGTGCAGCATGGATTTTTAATTTTCTCCTTGTCACTGGGTGCTGTAATCACATAATTAACCTAGTGGTAGAGATAGTCATTTATAGCAAATGTGCAAAACAATCACAGAGGTTAGCCACCCTGGGCCCAAAGAGGTCACATTTGCCTCTCAAAAAGGCATGGGTGGACAGACAGCTTCACCAGCCCTTGGCTGTCTGGGACCCGACACCTAGAGAACACAGCATTAGAGAAAAGGAAGGGCATTGAGTTTGTCCTTCAAGACAAGTGAATTGCTATTGGCTCAGTGGTTTGGAAGGCCCTGGAATGTGTGGGGCAGGGACAGGAATGGAAGGCCAGCAGCTCCATGCATGCTCCAGTACTGCCCTCCATCGCACAGGTCGCATGCTGCCTTGGAAGTGCCCGTGCCTGGCTCCTCCCTCTGCCTGAAATGCCCTTCCTGCCTGCTGGACTCCTGTTCCTCCCTCAAGTGTTATACATCCGAGGTGTTTTCTTCGGAGAGCATGTTCTTCCTTCCACTGCCAACCACCTCATGGAGACCCATAGCCCCTCATTTCTACCACTAGTGTAGCATTTCTCACAGCTTATCTTAGAAATAAATAACACCACAATAAATTATATATATATGAATATGACATTGGTCTGGGAAAGTTCCAGCCATTCTTAATGTAACAAGAACAGTTTGCATGACATCGATGTAACCTGGCAGCCAAGGAGAGTGGACTGGAATGTGCATGTGTGAACAATGACGACTTCACTGTACTAGTCAGTGGGGGCAGATGCTGTTCAGTGAGTATGTGTACTTTGTGGCCATCACATTCAAAATGACATAGAGAACAGAACAACAAATCTGCATCAAATTTTGCATTAAAATTGAACATTCCTCCATGGAAACTATTCAGATGATTCAGAAGGCTGTAGCTATGGGCAACTGGTGATTGGCAGCTTCATCACGTCTCATGCAGAGTTGTTTGGCAAAACATCAAATCACCCAGGTGACTCAGCGCCCCTACAGCCCTGATTTGGCACCCTGAAACTTTTGGCTTTTCTCAAAACTAAGATCACCTTTGAAAAGGAAGAGACTTCAGATTTTGAGATTCAAGAACATACAATAGGGCAGCTGATGGCAATTGGGAGAACTGTGTGAGGTCCCAAAGGTCCTATTTTGAAAGGGACTGAGGAATCATTGTCCAATGTACAATGTTTCTTGTATCTTATATCTTCTTCAATAAATGTCTATATTTTTCCTACTATATTACTGGATACCTCCTGGACACACCATATGTGCATGTGTGTGTGTATATGAAAACATATTTCTATTACATATAGTGCTATTATATATATATTATATATAACATATAATATATAAGCCCAGGTTAGTGTGGCTCAGTGGATTGAGTGCCAGCCTGCAAAATGAAAGGCTGCCGGTTCAATACCCCATCAGGGCACATGCCTGGGTTGTGGGCCAGGTCCCCGGTTGGGGGCGTGTGAGAGGCAAGTGATCAATGTATCTCTCACACATCAATGTTTCTCTCCCTCTCTTTCTTCCTCCCTTCCCCTCTCTCTAAAATTAAATAAATAAAACCTTTTTAAAAATAACATATAACACATATAATTATACAGACACACACATAACCACCACCACCACCACCTCCAGATTGTGGGGAGAAACTAACAGAACCCCATTAAGTCCTGGAAACTGTCTTGCCTTCTACAATAGAGAAGCCCCTCCCCTGATGGGCTGCCATTGCAAAGGTGGCACAAATCCCCACTCTGGGATCCAGGGATGAGAACCAAAGAAGTGATTTGAGGGGATTCTGACTGATACCAGAAAGCTTTCCTGCCCACCATCACCCCAAATTAGTTTTGCCAAGGAGCGTGGGTATTGAGCTTCACCTTTTCCTCAGAATGCTGCCTTTTAAAACACAGCAGCTATGACAAAGGCAGCACTTGACTTACTGTGCCCTGAACCTCAATGTAAATTAGCAGATTCTTCTGTCTTTCTGCCCTGAAATGGGCAGCCAGCAGAAACCACTTCTCACCTAAGCAGGGAGAAAACTGGTCAGCCAGAGGGAATTGGTGAGAAGGAGGTGAGAAGTGAGAAAGAGGTGGGAAGGAGGTGCTAAACGATATGCTAAGTAGTAAATACTGATGGAGCATTCTGGCCAGAACTAGTCATTTTCCTGTTCCAACTTGGAAAACAGGTATCATTATTTATTATTATTATTATTATTTTCATTTCATGCATGACAAAGAAAGGTTAATTAATTTACTCCAAGTCTAAGCGGAGTTGCTAGAATTTGACCTTGGGCCTGCCTGAAGCAAAAATCCATGCCTTTTCCTACACTAAGGGTGCCAAGTACGAAATTGTTTTCTCTTTTCACCCTCCCCCATCCATCTCACTCCAAGGCCTCGACTGGTGGCCCTTAGGCTTTTCCCTCTTTCTCTCCATCAAAACCTGCTCTCACGAAAGAGTGTAATTATGTGTCATTTACACCTTAGAGATGAGATGAGATGAGATGCAGACAGCTCAGAGAAAAAAAGACAAAACCCATTAACTTAAAATCACACAAATTATAGTGAAATATTAAGTCTCTTTCAAAAGAGTGCCAGACATTAGAAAGGAAGGGGAGTTTTAAAGTCCTGTGTGTACCTGCAGCATGCTGGGGAAGGGGCAGGAAGGGAGATGATGGGGAAGAGGCGGTCAGGGACAGAGAAGGCTTCCAAAATACCCGAAATCACCCCTGCCTTGGTGGCCAGTCTGAATGACAAAGGATTTCCATCCTCGGAACCAGTGATACAGCGTCTAAGAGGAAGCTGGTAATCTTTCTCAACTTTCTTAACCCCATGTAGGGGAGAAATAATATCTTTTTCCTCTTATACTTCTAAGTTTTCATCTGAGGCTCCTGAAACAAAAGACAGATTAGCAAGAAAAAAGAATACAAATTTCTTTAGTATAAACTTTATATGATACAGGAACCTTCAAAAGGAACTGAAGACCCAAAGAAATGGTTAAACCTGAGCATTTTTGTGCTGGGTTTGATGAAGAGTGGGAAGTGGTTGGGAAATGTAACGTGACAAAAGGGGCAGGAGCTGAGAGCAGTAACCTGGGGGGAACTTAGCAAGACCTGTTCATTCAGATGCCTGCCAGCACCCCTCCCTCATCAGATATAAGGATGTTCCTTCCCGCCCTCCGTGTATGGAGAGAGCACCTCGTAAGTGGGGATCTTGTGGCCTGACCCAGGGGAAGGTCAGAAAATCCTTCCTGTACCTGCTGTTTCCCAAATTTCTGAAACTTGAAATGGTCAATATGCCAAAGCACTGTATTCGGGGATAACTTGTCCTGAACTCATTACATGCAACCATTCTGACAAAGACAATCTCACAGTCCCTAAGGAGAGGAAAAGCGGGCCTTCCTGTTGAGGATTCTTACCAGCCAAGAAGTGTTTGTGGAGCCCTACCAACAAGTATAGTTGTCCTCCCAATAGAAATTACAGCCCAATATTAAACATGCTTCTCTGCCCCCTACGATTCTGATTTGCCCCATTTGTTTTAAGATACTATTTCCTCCTTCCAGAATCTTTCAACACTTTTGCTCTCTGAGGGAGATGGTGTGGTGCTCCATCTCAGGTCATGTTTGTGGCAGGAAGAGTTAGCTGCCTTGTAGAACCTGGAGCAGGGTGGCAAGGACACGCATTCATGGGCACCTACTCCTGCAGGTGCCTGGAGTTTGCTTTCCCTAGGTGAGCACTGAGCGAGGCCCTGAAAGGTGGTGCACCGCCTTCCATTGTGGATGCTCCTCCCACACGGAGCATCCGCCCTGTGAGTCTGACAGACACGGAGAACCCTGGCCTGCGACCCGGCCTGCCTGCTGCTCCAGCGCCTCCACGCAAAGGAAGAAAGCCATCGTTGTGCTGACCGCACTCCTACGTACCAGGCTTTTGCTCCAGTTACCTTATTCACCCACAAAGCAGTTCTATCAAAAAGCTAATTTCCATTTTCTTTTCTTTACTGTTGGTATCATCAGCTAAAGCTATAGCGCCTATTGACTGGTTTACTGTCGTTCAGTCTGCCCTCGCCCATTGGAACACATGCTCCGTGATACAGACTGTGTCCTCTCCTGCTTGCACAACCAGAAGCTAGAAGAATGGTCACATAATACACACACGTTAAATGAGTACAGTTCACAGGTAGAAAGTTGAAGCTCAAATAAGTTAAATAACATCTTTAAAGTTAATCAAGCACAAGGAAAAAGCCAAAAATTAAATGTACCCCGGCCTGATTAACTCTAAAGCCCAGCGTGCTCTCTTCACAGCACCATGTGGCTTCCCTGAAGACAGGAGGTTCGCCCTCAGCCCCCTCCTTGCCCAACACCGGTTAGAAGGAGCTTAACTCCCTTTCCCCAGGATGTTAGGGATGGAATCATCACTGTCTCTGACGGTGGGATCATGTTCGCTCAGCATGCCCTGAGCTAAAAACATCACCTCTCATCCGGGTACACTGCAGCTGTGGGATAACCCAGGAGGGCAAGACTCTGAGGGTCTATGCATGAACAAGTTTGGAAACAGCTGGCTGAGAGCAATGGCTCTCCGAGTGTGGTCCCCAGACCAGCAGCATCAGCATCCCCTGGAAACTTCTCAGAAATGCATATCCTCGGGCCCCAGCCCGGTTCTACTAAAACAGAAAGTCTGGGGTGATGTCCAGCCATCTGTGTTTTAATAAGCCCTCCAGGGGATTCTGACAGTCCCCCAAATTTGAGAAGTAGTAGACTGAAGGAAAACGAGTAACAGCAAATGCCATTATTTTTTAAAAAGCTATTTCCTCTAATCTAGACTCCAATAATAACTAAGCCAAGGAGAGAGTCATGCACATTGAGAACATCAGCTAAGCAAAGGCTCCCTTTCCTCTGGCACACTGAGCCACAGTGCAGAGGCCCCGGCGACACAGAATGCAGTCCAAAGATGCCTTTGACTACCCTGGGTTTTAATTTCCCAGGCATGTCCTTCATGCCAGCTTCTCCTAGAAAGAGCTCAGAGTCTCCCTAAAAAGAGAGACAAGAAAGCTGTTGCTTGCTCCCTACCCCACCCCCTCACCTTGAAATTGTTTTCTTCTCTTCTAGCCCGCTGGCTTTAATTAGGAGGAGTGAAGGCAGCATGCAGACTAAAAACAGCAGGTAGTCTTAGCACAAAAATGTGTTCAATAAACAGCTTTGGATAATCGGAGGTTACCACGTCTCTGGGTCAGTGTTCTCCTCTTCTTATTGGCCTCTCCTTCCCTGTCTTGTTTGTCTTACCATTTATACCTTGTTAGTTATGAAGAAATCACCAGCTCCGAGTCCCGTTGCTATGGGCTTAGAAGGCGGTCCATCTTCACAGTAGATTGAGGGCTGAGAGGAGGGAAGTCAGAATAAATGAAATCATATTGCATGTGTACAATCACCTATAATTGGGCATCTTATAAATACCTACTACACAAACGTGTTACAATGACAAAATCTGGCGTGTTTAAATGCATTTATACTCTGGGCAACAGAGGGTAAATTTTTGGACCCAAGATGAATCTGCTATATTAAAAAGAGTGCTAAATGCATAGCACTAAGTGAAAGAGGCCAATACGAAAAGCCTGCATACTGTGTGGCTCCGACCCTATGACATTCTGGAAAAGGCAAAACTATGGAGACAGTAAAAAGATCGGTGTTTTCAGGGGTTAGGGGAGAGGGAGGAATGAACAGGTGGAGCTCAGGGGATTTTGGGGGCAGCAACACTATTCAGGCTGATGTTATAACAATGGAGAAATGCCATTAATATACTCTTCCAAACCCATTACATGTACAACACCAAAAGTGAGCCCCTATGTATCTATGGACTTTGTGGGATTAGGATGGGTCACTTGGCCACTGTGGTCTGGGGCGGCTGTGTGTAGCAGGGGATAGGGAGTGTATGGGAACACTCTGAACCTTTTGCTCAGTTTTGCTGTGAACCTTAAATTGCTCTAAAAAAATTAAATTTATTAAATTTTTCATTAAACTTGAACTGGAAAGATAGAGACTCATTCTATCACACTGGCTGTGCAAACGTGGGCAAGTTACTTGGCTTCCCTGGGCCTCAGTGATACCATCCACAAAATGAGAATGACAGTATCTGCCAGACAGAAATGCTGCAGTGGTTGAAACAGCATGCACGGGCACACAACCAACATTTGTTTAGCTGATGCTAATAGGAAAATAATATGCAGACCTTGGGGCAGAGGCTGAGGATAAGGATTCTAGTTAGGGCTAGCTACCTATATTACTGCCTGATCTGAAATACAAGTTTCCTTCTCCGCCATCGAAAAGCATCTGCCCCACTGGCTTGCTAGAAACCTGAAAGCCAAACACTGCAACTCCTGGGAGTAGTAGCACATTTGGTTTTTAGAACCAAATTATATCGTACTGTAAACACCTCAAAGCGAAAAAGTGAATAATGGCATCTTAGCATAGATTAATGAGTTGCATTATCTTCTTAAAAGCAAAGTCCGAAGAGAACAGAATTTTGTGAGTTTTGATAAAGGAGGCTGGTAGAAAATCTTAAAAATATCTAGAAGCTTGAGGCACTGCCTAGGATGGTAGATTTAGTTTAGAAGGTCAGAGTAAGCAGTCAGAGGAAAGTTTTTAAGGCAGGGGAACCAAACTAAAAGAGGAAATCAATCAAAACACAAGCAACAATTATACTGAGTACCGCACTCTGCCAGGCATTGTTCTAGGGATTTGGAATACCTCGGCAACCAAACGGAAATGGATGGAACTCACATTCTGGTGAATGGGACAGACAAAAGATAAGTAAATAAATACACATAATAATCAAGTATATAGAGAGCAAAGAACCAGGGTGGGAGCATTCTGGGCTGTTCCAGGAATAATGAGACCAGTGTGGCTGGAGCTGAGTGAACAGCAGAGAAATAGAAGAGAGGAGGTAAGAAAGGCAAAGGGGCTCAATCATTTAGGGCCTTCAAGCCACAGGGACAAGTCTGGTTTTACTCTTGAAATAGGGAGCTGTTGTCAGGTTGTGAGCCAAAGGAGTGGCATGATCTGGATTACGTCTTAGACAAGCCACCCTGGCTGCTATTCTAAGAACAGATTCAAGTCTATGGGACAAAGGTAGAAACAGGTGAGCTTCTAGGTGGCCCTTACATAAAGGTGAACTTGTCGGGCAGGTGCTGGCGTGGTTGAACAAGGGCAAGAGCAGTGGAGGTGTGAAGAGTCTACACCCCATCTATGTACTTGGGTAGCACCGCCAGCACTATCTCCAGGATTCAGCCCTACTTTTGGTCAAGAAGGCAGTGTGGGTAAACAGGGCTCACCTCATCACACAACCACAGCAAAACTACAACTAAGCTATAGAATAACCACCATGCAGAACCATGAGAAATTGAGCTGGATGGAAGTCCTACAACTACAGAATTAAAGAAGAAGCACATGGAGACTGGTAGGAGGGGCAGAAACACGGCAGAAACACCCACACGTGGCGAATAAAAATCAAGAGGGATATCTGAGGAGCAAAAGGTCCCAGCCCCACACCAAGCCTCCCAGCCCAGGGTTCCAGTGCCAGGAAAAAGTCCCCATAACTTCTAGCTGTAAAAACCAGTGGAGATTGAGGCTGTGGAAGGCAGAAACTGGAGTCTCAGGAAGTTTCTCTTAAAGGGCCCATGCACAGACTCACATGGACTCACTCCTTCTACACTCCAGCAAGGAGGCAGCAGATTGAAAGGCATCAGAGTCATAAGGGGAGGAACTGAATTGTCTGGCATCAGGAAGAGAGCTGGAGGGCAGCTTTCTCCCAGATAGAAGTGCTGGCAGAGGTCATTGGTCCTTTTCTGGGCCATCCCCTCACAGAGCCACAGAGAAGCAGGCAGGCGCAATATGTGAGATTCCATCAACCTGGCTCACACTGCTTGCCCCACCCTGGTGATTCCCTGAGGCCCTGCTCCCCCCAACTTTCAGGCCCACTCAAGACAGTGGCTTTTCCATACTGATGACTTATCTTGGTCTGTGCTTCAGATTTCCCTAAAACAAGCAGTATCTCAAACAAGCAGTATCTGGCTTCAGCAATCCCTGTACCTTTTGCTAAGTTGCCACAGGCCTACCACTGGCAGCAGCCTGCCTTGGTTCACAGCTTGACCTCGCCTAGGCACCTCCAAGCCCAGCACAAGTAGCAGCCATCTGCAGATTGTTTTCCAGGGATGTCAAACTCATTTTCACCAGGGGCCACATCAGCCTCGTGGTTGCCTTCAAAGGGCTGAATATAATTTTAGGACTGTATAAATTTAACTACTCCTTAACTAGGGGTAAGGAGCTCAGCACTGCTGCTGGGTAGAAACAAGGTGCCAGGCCAGATAAAACAAGATGGAGGGCCGGATTCAGCCCGTAGGCCTTGTGTTTGCCACCTATGGTTATGCTGTGTGACCTTGGACAGAACACAATCAGTGGCTGACCTTGGACATGCCAACAAGGCTCAGTTAAAACAGAAGGGTATACACAACTCACATGGTGGGTGTATCTTGAGTGCCCAGCTTGGGTCATAGGGGAGGCTGTGCCACTCTACAGGATCCCTGCTACATTAGGCCACTCTACCAAGCCTGGGAGACACAGCAGCTCCACCTAATACATAGAAACAAACACAGGGAGGCTGCCCAAATGAGGAGACAAAGAAGCATGGCCCAAATAAAAGAACAGAACAAAATTCCAGGAAAAGAGCTAAACAAAATGGAGGCAAGCAATCTACTAGATGCAGAATTCAAAACACTGGTTATAAAGATGCTTAAGGAACTTAGTGAGGACCTCAACAGCATAAAAAAAATCCAGTCAGAAAAGAGGGATACACTAATTGAAATAGAGAACAATTTACAGGGAATCAACAGTACAGTGAATGAAGCTGAGAATGAAATCTGATTATAAGGAAGCAAAAAACAATCAATTAGAACAACAAGAAGAAAGAAATCCACAAAAATGAAGATAGTGTAAGGAGCCCCTGGTACAATTTCAAGCTTACCAAAGTTCTCATCATGGGAGTGCCAGAAGCAGAGTAGAGAGAGCAAGAAATTGGAAACCTATTTGAAAAAATGACATTAAACTTCCCTAACTTGGTGAAGGAAATATACATACAAGTCCAGGAAATGCAGATAATCCCAAACAAGATAAACCCAAGGAGGCCCACACCAAGGCACATCATAATTAAAGTGCCAAGGATTAAAGACAAAGAGAGAATCTTAAAAGTAGCAAGATAAAAGCAGTTAGTTACCTGCAAGGGAACTCCCATAAGACTGTCAGCTGATTTCTCTAAAGAAACTTTGCAGGCTAGAAGAGATTAGCAAAAAATATTCAAAATGATGAAAAGCAAGGAGCTACAATCAAGATTACTCTACCCAGCAAAGCTTTCATTTAGAATCAAAGAGCAAATAAAGAGTTTTCCAGATAAGATAAAGCTTAAGGTGTTCATCACCACCAAGACGATATATGTGAAATGTTAAAGAGTCTTCTTTAAGAAGATCAAAAATATGAACAATAAAATGACAATAAATACATATCTATCAATAATTTGTTCTAGAAAACAAAATAAACACACAAGCAGAACCGAAACAGAATCATAGATATGGAGAACATTTTGATGGCTGCCAGATGGGAAGAGGTGTTGTGGGGATCGTCAAAAGAAATGAAGGAATTAAGAAGTACAAACAGGTGGTTACAGAATAGTCATGGGGATGTAAAGTACAGCATAGGGAATAGAGTAGCCCAAGAACATATATGCATGACCCATGGACATGGACAATAGGTGCGGATTTCCAGAGGGAGTAGGGGGGACTGGATAGAGGGGAGCAAAAGGGGAAAAACTGGGATAACTGTAATAACATGAATGATAATATAGAGTTTAAAAAAAGATTTGGCTCTGAGCTACAGGAAGGATGAAGTTGCTATCAACTGAGATAGGGAGGCTGCCACTGGAGCAGGTTTGGAAGGAGACCAGGAGATCAGAGGAAAGTAACAAGAGAAAAAATGGGCATAGCAAGGATGCTGAAAGCAGAAACCCACGTCTCCCTGAACTTTCCCCTCGATTATGCTGTGAACCTAAAACTCCTCCAAAAAATAAAGTTTATTAATTTGTTTACAATTGCATTTCCCACATTCCCCTGTAGCTTGGCCTGGGTATAAGATGGCTCACACCATTTACCAATGCCGTTGGCCTGTGGGCTGTGTTCAGCAGAAATCATTCCAAAGCATCTCCTAAGCCCTCAGATTCCCCAATGCAGTGAAACAAACAAATCTAAAGAAACAAGGAGTGCAGGTAGCATAAGGGTACTTAGTGCCCCTCCATACGAGTGCTCCCCCACCTCGTGCCCACTGCGGCCACGTCTGCCACCACTCCAAGTCCCCAGGACTCATATTCCACTAGATTGTGGATTACCTCATCAGTCTCCCTAGAGAGCAATGAGAGTTATCTTTTAAAAAATTTTGTTCCCACCCTCGCGCCCTCAAAACATGTTCGCGGATCTAATAAACCAGCTCACAATTAGGTGTCAGTGAGTAAAAGCAAACAAAAAAACCCCCTGAAACTAATCTCTCCCCTAAGAATATTTTAATTATAAAGTAGCCAACACGCCAAACCCAGGGACAAAACAGTGAAATATCAGCCATCAAGTTGAGGGAGTACAAGGGTCAGTGGCCTTGGACTCATATTCTTGGAGCCACATCTGCAGAAAGTGTTAGGGCTACAGATACAATTCGACGTGGCTTTCCTTGGCTGCTCTGGTCCCACCCGTTTCAAAAGGAAGAAACAAAGCGAACACACTTCTCGCTTGCCCACCTGGTATTCCTTTTTGGGGGAACCACCCCCTCCCTCCCTGTCTGCCCGTCCCTACAGGTGAGGACTTGTTCTGTGACTCGCCTCAAATAAATAGATAGATAGTTCCCAATGGCCTCATGCCCCTTGCTCCCGCATGGTGAGACCCCAGCAGACATGGTGGGTGGGTGTGCCTGTGTGTGTTGCCTGCACATTCACCTCCAGAGTTCTCAAACCTTCTGGTCGCTGAGGGGTCTGCTAAGCAACAGCAGTGCCAGTGAAGCGAGAAGGGAGCCCTCTTGCCCTGAGCCAGCAGGAGCCCCCCCAGGAGTCTCTCAGGCACCAGTCACTCACTCAGCGTGAAGCTGACAGATACCTCCAGCAACAATTACAGCTCCTTCACATTTTTCAGAGGCTGTAATGTCGAATCAATCAATCAGGTGTGCCACTCGCAGAAGCTCAGCTGTGGACTCAGGACGTGCAAGCGAAGCAATTGCCACGTAAGCGGCTTGCCTTGCAGTTTTCTTTGAGTCCAGTTCACTTGTGAAGCCATTATCTATCCATCCTTAGGAAAGTTTATCCTCCTTCTGGGGCTTTGCACGGCACTTGGTAAGTCAGTAACTCCAGACAGGCCACAGACACTCTGAAGTGCTCCAGGCATGAGGAGAACGTCCTGCCCCGGACCCACAGGGAGATGCACACACCCAGGGCACTGCAGCAGCCAGGTCCCCCAGCTCAGACCCCAGCAGGGAACCTGAGGGAACGCCATGTCAGAAGACAGGATCGATCACCAATATCCCGTCTTGTAAGCATGCTGGCCGTGGTAGATTAAAGGACTATGGTTTGGTTTGGTTTGGCTTCGTTTGATTTGGTTTGGTTTGGTTTAAAAAAAAAAATAGTCCAGTGTCCCCCTCTTTCACGGTTATCCACTGGGTGACTTTCCTCATTTTAGCCTAATCTTTTTTTAATGTCTTTATACAGGTAACTAATCTTTAATCTTAGGTTTTCTCCCCCCAAGGCTACTTTAATTTCGTATTCTCGCTGACCTGACTGTCCATTCCATCCACCCAAAACACACGCACTTGAAACAGAGGTCACAGTCCTTCTGGAAGAAAACAGAGACTACTAGATCTTGTAAAAACTCTCTGGCCCAATTCCATTGAGGCAACGGGGGTATATGATAAAAATTATTGATAAATACAAAGAGGGAGAAACGCACACCCAGACAGATGTCAAACATAAACACCTATGGAAACTTCAGGTTGCGTGCCCGCGTGGATTCCTCGCTCCGTGCCATGCCCGCCACCCCGCGCCTGAAAGCAGGTAAGTGGCGTGTGCGGGATTCTAACTTCTATGTTTAATTTGTTACCACACAAGGCATCAGAGGCATCACTTTGAACTGTAGACATCAATATGATTTAAACGGCTGCCAGTTAATTCGGTGAAGAAGAATCAATTGTGCCCTGAAAACAGAAGACAAGGAGGAGCGTCGTCCTGTCGGTTTCTCGGGAAATAATGAGCCCTATTAATAGTTGTTAACATGAATCAACGAGTCACTCCTCTGTCAGCAGCTGTCGGGCTGGGCCCAGTCAGTCAGTGAAGAGGAAGAAAGCTGATGATTCAGGAAAAGTCGGGGTACGGGAGGGGCTTTGGCCCCTCCCTGGACCTGGGCCAGCTGGAGCTTCTAAGGAAGGAAAGGGGAGGTCAGCATAACCAGGAGTCCCCAGAGAAGATGCTCAGTTAGACACATAAGTGTCAACCAGAAAGCTCCGATGTGTCCCCTTGGTCAAAAGAAGGGCCTTCAAGTGTAGGGCTCCTCCTTCCCTACAAATGTAGAGCTGCTAATGACATGTTAATGACAGTGAGACGGGATTGAGTGGGACTAATAGGTTTGGTGGGGGTACAGCATAAGTGACGATGGCGTAGCCCCGCCACCAGGTACGTGACTGGACAGGTGTGCTTGTCCTCTCCATTTCTACCCGTTTAAAATACATTTGCACAAAACATTTTACAACACGCATGTCAAAGGATAAACAGCCTTAATAATTAAGGAGCTTAGAAGCTCTTGCAAATCCAAAAGAATGTTTTTAAATCTTATTAATAATAACTAATGTTTACCAGCACATGGAAGGCATGATTGAAGAGCTTTCTTTAAGTTACCACCTCTAACTCGCCCAGAAACTTTAGGAGGTAAATAATGTTATACCAGTTTGACAGGTGGCAAAACTGAGGCTTAAATGATTTCAGTAACTTTTTCAAGATCACACAACTAATAGATAAGGAAATAGTGATTCAGGGCAGTGGCCTCAGTGGCCCCCGCGATCTGTCTTTGCTTCAACAGTGTTTGGGTGGAACAGACCCAGGGACGCCCCTTCTTCCAGCCTCCGACCACCCTCCAACCTCTTCTCCAGTCACCACCTTCAGAACCACCTGTCATCCTCTGCCCCCAAGACCAGCCAACATCAGTTTTTGGCCTTAACTCCTGGTTGCTGAGCAACCATGGGCTCCAAAATTTGTCAGAATTATTCCCCCACGATGGAAGCTACATCAACCGCCTGGTGAACATGCACCTGCAGCCTGCTACACCTGCCTGTCTCTGGTCTTCTACTTCAGCCGCAATGATGGGGCTCTGGAGGGTGTGAGCCACTTCTTCTGCAGGTTGGAGGAGAAGCGTGAGGGTGCTGAGTGTCTCTTGAAGGTGCAAAACCAGCACGGTGGCCACGTTCTCTTCCAGGACATGCTGAGGCCTTCCCGCTATGAGTGGGGTAAAACTCAGGATGCCTGGAAGCCACCGTGGTCATGGAGAAGAACCCGAACCAGGCCCTTGTGGATCTGCATGCCCTGGGTTCTACCTGCACAGACCCTCAGCTCTGTGACCTCCTGGAGAACCACTCTTTAGATAAGGAGCTGAAACCCATCAAGAAGTTGAGGACCACCTGACCAGCCTCTGCAGGCTGGCCAGCCCCCAGGCTGAGCTGGGCTGGGCTGGGCAAGCATGTCTTTGAAAGGTCCACCCTCAAGGGTAACTAGGAGCTGTTGGAGCCCTGAGGCCTGTGAGAAGCCCTCTGCTCTTCCTAGTGTTTAGCTTCTGCCGGGGCCTTTCTCTACAACCATTAAGCATCCTTTTAACCACCCTGGAGGCCTCTCCCATGCCTTGGAGCAAATGGAAACAATAAAGCTTTTGCAGTAAAAAGAAATAGCGATTCAGAACCATTGGAAGTCTACGCTTTTGCACCACATTGTATCAATTTCTCACAGGCAGCCCACAAAGGAAGAAATACAAGTAACCAGTAAACGTTCAAACAGTATTTAAGTGTGATAGTAACCAAAAAGTCAAAACCAAAAGAATAAGAACTTCTTTATTTTGGGTTTATCAGGTAGACAAAGATTAAGAAAATTTACTAACCCTAGTGTTCATGAGTATATAAAAGCACTGAGTTGCTTATGCAGTATTGTTGAGAATCTAAGTTATAAAACAATTCTGGAGGGCAGTTTTTCAAAATATACAAAAATGTAATTTATGCATACTCTTTGGAACTCTCCACTCCCAGGAATTACCTCTATGGGATATTTATTTAAATGAATAAGATAAAGAGGCATTAATTTCAGTATTGTTTTTAAGAGCTAAATATTATAAAGAATATGTGTCCGTTTATAAGAATTGCTTAAGTAACTTATGAAACATCCACGCAATAGAATATTATTCAACCACCTGAAATAATGATGTTGATCTATATTTACTGACACAAAGATGACTATGAAAAATTGTCCATTTGAAAAAGCAATTATAGAAACATATATAAAAATATAAAAATTGATCATATACACATGCAAAGCAAATTGTATGGAAGGATGTTTGTGAAAATGATAACAGTGCTGATTTTTAGGTTATGAAGTTTTGGGGAGATTTTACTTTCTTTTGTGTATTTTTATGTATTGTTTAACTCTCATTGAATAAGATCTATTGTTCTTACAACACATTTACTTCCAAAGAAAACAAAAACACATCTTCTACTTTCCAATTTAACTTTCTGGAGAATAGTGCTGGACCTGGGAACATTTGAAAAGAATATGACCTGAGGTACGATTTTGGCTTTTACTAGCTTTGGACTATATTAGCTTTCTCTTGCTGCCATAACAAATCATCACAGATTAGCAGTTTAAACACAAGTGTATTATTTTACAGTTCTGTAGGTCAGACCTACAGACTCCCTCAGTTAAAATCAAGGTGTTGTCGAGACTGTGTTCCTTTCCAGAAGTTTTAGGGGAGGATCCATTTCTTGCTCCTTCCAGAGTTCATTTCCTTGTGGTTGTAGGACCCAGATTTCCATTTCCTTGTTGGCTGTTCACAGCTTCCAGAAGCAGCCACACTTTGTAACTCATGGTTGCCTTTCTCCTTCTTCCAAACCAGCAATATAGAGTAGAGTGCTCACTTCTAACCAACGCTCGCTCCCCTCACCGACTTTTAAGGATCCTTGTGATTCGGTGGGGCCCACCCACATAATCCATTATCATTCTCCCTGTAAGCATGTCTGCAAATTCCCTGGTGCCATGTGAAATAGCACATTTATAACTGCCAGGGATTGAAATGTGGACAGCTCTGAAGAGCCCATTATTACTACAGCTTTGGAGAAGGACTTTGGCAAATTACTGACTAATCTTCAACTCTTAAAGAAGTGTGGCAGGAAGTGTTACAGAATTACTACTCTTATGTTTTCTTCTGTTATTGTGGCATTTTAACCTTCTCATTCTCAGAAGGTAACCCGGCCTTCCACAATGCAGGGGGATTTATGATGACTGAAGACAACTTTTCTTCGTGGTTTTTGTTGGCAAAAACCTAAGCTGGCAAGATTCCCAAGAGAATGTGGTACGTAAGAAGGGACGGTTGGATGCTTTCACAGGAAGGCAGGACCTTAAGCACCTTTGTACATACGATGCCTTTGAAACCCCGTGCGGACTTGAGCAATGAGCAAATGGGTTGGGATCAGCGTGGACAGGAAATCAAAGGGCTTCCTCCAAAGCTCTGTTTGAGGCAAGACCCTTCAGACCTTTGTGTTGTCCTAAGGGAGGGGATGGTAAAATAATCCCAATATGGCAGGTTGAGACAAAGGTACCTGAATTCAGATTGATGTAAGTTAGGGAAAATAATATGACATCTGTGGCACCCTTGTCTGTGACATAACAAACATATCCATCCACTACATGGGAATAGTAATAACTACCACGTGGGAGTTTGGACAGAATGAATATATGAAAAGCACTTGGCACATAGTGAATAGGCTCATAAAAATTGATATGACATATGATGATATGACAATGAAGGTTGGTCAAAAACATGCAAACATTATCTTCTAAAGGACTAAGAATTGATAAATAAATGCTACATGTACTTTGACACTTTGAGCCACACCCAGACATCTGGTAAAATACTCATCACACGGTGTTCAGTATATGATACTCTCAGAACATTGAAGAAGGGAGAGGAATCACTCCATGTGGAAATATTGGAGTCAGCTTCTTCACTTTCCTCTTTCTCCTCCTCTGTGTGCAATTGCCCACCACCTACATCCTGTCATTCCAACCCTAGAAGTACCCGTAGAGCCTCGCCCTGCGCCTCTCTTCCCCACTGCCAATGGCGTGACTCCATCTTCTCTCTCCCAGACGATGTGCGTGACCAGCCCTTGCCAATGGGTCTCCTTACCTCCTCCACCAGTCCCATCCCACCAGTCCTTCACTTCCCTGTTGAGAATTATTAAATGAGTTCCTTTTGGCTCACATTCTTGCCCAGTATCCCTTTCCTCCAAGATGCTTGTTCTCACCTCCCTCCATGACTTTGCACAGGCTGGGACTTCTTTCTAGGATCACACTCCTTTCCTTCTCTCCCTACTCATTCATCAAGAGACCAGTCAAACACTAACTCCTCTCTTGGACTCCCCCAGCCCCCCTCCGCGGTCAGTTCCAGCTTCCTTGGTCTGGTCATAGCATAGTAGACAATGCCCTTTCCACACTGCTTTGTTGCTCTCTATTTCCCCCCATAAGCGAAGAACTTCTCAAATGCAGACACTGTGTCTTGTTCAGTTGTGGGCCCTTAGAACCCACCCATTGTCTATCACATGAAAGGGGCTGTCAAGCATTTCATTTAAAAAAAAAAAAAAAAAGCAAGGAAGGCGCTGTTCAGTTGTGAGGCTCTTGGTAGACGTGATGAAAGGGAAAGGCCAAAGGATGTCCAGCAAGGTTCATTATTCCAGACGGACTCCTCAGGGGACAGAACCCGTTTTTATCTTTGTCTCTCTCTCAGAGACAAATGCCAAAACAGCAAAAGGGCACTTCTGAAAAATTAATGGCAGTGAGTAAATCAAAATGAGAAGGTAATGAGCAGTCGGAATTCAACTCGACAAGCATTTCTTGAGCACCTGTGCTCGGCCAGGGACTGGGGTTACACGGTCCCTCTCTGCAGACACCTCCCAGTCTGCTGCAGGCTCAGGCACTAAAGCTATACAAGATGGTACAAGAGGCGGCGTGGGCCATGGAGGCATGTTTCATAGATGTCTAAAAGGCAGCTAAGGTACCACCGCACACCCATTAGAATGGCTGCTGTGGAAAACAGCCATTGGTGAGGAGAGATTGAAACTCTTGTGCATTGTCGGTGAATATACAAGTATAAAACGGCATGAAATGACAATGGAACACAGCTTAGTGGCTCCTCAAAGACTTCATCAGAGACTTATCCCATGATCCAGCAATTCCACTTCTAGGACCTAGCAATTTCACATTCAAAACGTTGAAAGTAGGGACTCAAACAAATACTTGTACACCATAGCAGCATCGTTCCTAACAGCCAAAAGGTGGAAACAACTCCAGTCGCCATCAACAGATGAATGGGTAAAACAACACACACCCCAGACTGCTCTCCAGCCTGAAAAAGAAAGAAATTCTGATAGAGGAATGAACCTTGAAGACATTCTGCCAAGATGAGCCAGACACAAAGACGACAGATACAGGGTGGGGCAGACGTAGGCTTGCAGTTGTGAGTCCGCAAAACACACAGTTTGTTCTTGTGTGATTATTATTTATGAATTACTGCATTATTTTCCATACACGCAACTATAAACCTACTTTTGCCCTGCCCTGTATTGTCTGATTCCACTTACATGAGGTAACGGGGATAGACAAACACATAGAGACAGGAAGAACAAGGGAGGTTGCCAGGGGCTGACGGAATGGAGAAGAGGGAACGTAGTACCTAGCAGGTAGAGTATCTGTCTGGGATGATGAAAAAGTTCTGCAGACGGATGGCAGTGATGGTTGCACGGCAGTGTGAATGTGCTTAGCGCCAAAAATGGTGAAGATGGTCCATTTTATGTTGTGTGTATTTTGCCACGATAAAGAAAAGCAATAGAGGAGAATTTTCATTCTGTGAGAATGGGAGAGAGGAGGGCACTGATAGCAGAAGTTACCAGACGTCATGAAGTGAGAACTGGGCCCTGAGGCATGAATAGGAGTTCACTGGACAGTGAATCAGAAGTTGGACTTGAAGTCCTGAAGCGGCCACTTAATTTTATGCTGTTCTTTCTCCTCATCTATAAAAGCGAGAAAAGATGTATCATACACACGTGGTGAAGATCTCGTGAGATAACATGTCTGAATGGCTCTGCAAACTCCAGGAAGCGTCTCTAACATAAACTCACGGACAACAAATAATACACAGTGTAATTATGGCGGGCAAGGCCTGTCTGCTTCATCTGTCGGATATCATCTAACATCGAAAGTGACAGGCAGTCCTTTGGCCCTTCCTTGCAGGGTCAAGTTGAGAAAGATGCACGGGCAGAGGAGGAATGAAGGTTAAAGAGCAGAGTGTTGAAAGTACATTCTCATTTTAATATGTGAATATCGCCCAGCTATTAAGGTTGAGAGAAGGACGGTAGGGAGAAGAAATACGAGGGAGCATTAAGTATTCTGCTTCCCTCACCTAATATATTATAGATTGCAAGTCTGGTTTATGAGGGTAAACAGACGGATACAAGAAAAAGAACTAAAGTGGAAAGAGTTGCTGCGCAGAGAGGGGTGGGTGGGCTATGGGTCCCATTTTTCATTTTTTATTCCATTTTTATGTTGTTTCATTGTTTTTTCGGTAACAAATGAAAACAAGATAAAAAGGATTTTAGACCCATTTTTACAGCTGGCATATAATATTATGTTAGTTTCAGGTGTGCGACATAGTGATTCGACATTTATATATCTTACGATGTGATTACCAACCACACTGTCTGGTAACCATCTGTCCCTCTTTAAACATTTATCAGCTGGTTTCTTTACTACTTACCCACAATCCCTGCCTCCACCAGCTTCCAAGATGCTTGGAGGCCCTGTCTCTTTAAGCTCCAGGGACCTACAGGGTAGCATTTGCTTCCAGCAATGACAGAAGTTTGCACAGAACAACTGGAGGCTGCTCCGAGGCCCCTTCAGGGTAAAGAGCTGCCGCCTTCTAGACATTAGTTTCGCAGGGCTCCAGGGGACACTAAGGGCAGGGGAAGAGGCATCAAATTGTGTTTGCCCTTGAGCTCTGATTCAAAGACTGCAGCCTTCAAGGCCCCCGCCAATCCTATTTGAAAGAAAAGGTACCAGTTCTGGATGCTCGCACCCCTCGCTTTGATTTGCTCAGATGCCCGCTGAGCTGAATTAGTGCAAGGGCATTATTTTTCAGGGCAGGGATCCCCCTACAGCCTCTCCAAGCAGGAGCAGGCCATAAACCATTTCAGCGGCTAAGCTCATAACTAGATGAAGGCGAGAAACTAGGAAGAACAGGTTGATTTTATGCGCTCGCACTCTCTCTCCAGTCTATCAACCTGTAGAACCACCAAGTTTTTGCGCTCCTGACATACATCAGAAGCCTCGGCCTGTAACCAGGAGAAACAGACTCGGAGACACATCTCAATTTTGCTCTGCAGATAGAAGGCCACTCTCCCAGATGGAGAAAACTTAACCCCGTGGCTACCGAGCCTGCTCCTTCAGTCCGGACGTTTGATTCTTCCAGCCTCAGGGTCCCTCTTCCCTCAGGGGAAGCCCTGAGTGTGGTTGTGCGGGCTGTTTATTGACAAGGGGCCCAGGCTAGGCAGGAGAGTGGAGCTGACCCCCAGTGCCGTGCCCACTTACCCAGGCATCTCAGGCGCAGGGACAGCCACCTAGAGCAGGGATTTTCAACCTTGACACCTTTCATCTCACAACACATAAACTAATTACTAAAGTTCTGCAGTGCACCAGAAAATATATTTTTTTGCCGATGTGATGGAAAAAAATAGGTAAAATTTTGATTCATTCACACGAACTGGCTATTGTTGTGTTGGCTGTTGTCATTTTTTTTTAATTTAACAAGCTAAGGGAAAAGAGGTCAGTGCCCCTGACTGAACAGCCAGGTATGGCATGTTTTAAAAATTCTTGCGGTGCAGGGGTTGAAAATCCTTGGCCTGGAGGAAGGAGCATCTTTCTCACAAACACACGGCCTGCTCCCAAGTCACACTGCTAGGGGCTGTGCCCGCCCCTCAGGTGCCTTTGCTAACTCACACAAAGCACTGTAGGCGGTGGTGGAGGTCCTACCCGAGAAAGCCATCCTGCATGAGTCTGTGTCCTGTATTTAAACACCTCAGAAATCTGCCTAAAAACTGTACCTCGCCTGTCCAGCATTTTATTGTATTTTATTGTATTTTACTCTATTACGGAAGTCCTTTCAATGCTGACAGACTACCCTGGACTTCATGTAACTCTCAGACCAGATTTCCCTTTTAGGACCCACAGTCGATGGTTCTTTGTTTTGCATGATATCCAGTAGTTTTCCCTTAAAATTTCCACTGTGTTTGACCCCTGAGCTGATGCCAGCTCCAGCTGCTTTCTCTTGGACGTTCCCTTCCAGATCCTACTTCACTGGCCACCCTCTGAGTCTCGCCCTCCTTGCCTCGCACCTTCCTCTAGCCTTACTGACCCTTTGAGAATAAGGCCATCGTGGGTCCTAACCGGGCTGTCTGTCGGAATTCACAATTTTAGAACTATGTTACAGAGCCCTGAAACTACGTGATAATTCAGGAATGTGTCTAAAATGATTAATTCCGTAGAATTAAAAATCCAGTTTCTGGAAGGGGTCATAGATGTCATATGATGCAATTTTATGATTTACAAAATAAATGAAGCAAATGAGGCTAGAAATGTTACATGGCTTACACAGAAATCACACAAGTGTTTGCTGCAAAAATAGGAATAGAAAAATTAGACCTAGAACCTGCCTTCATCCAAGTACCGAGGAGAGACCAACCTTCTATATAGAGATATTGTCTCTGATATTCTCAAGAAAGGCAAGGCTCCAACACACTGAAACGAGGATATTGTGCTTTCATGCATAACTGTTAGTGCAGAGCCCTCGGGGGACCTTGATGCTGAACTAGTAAGAAAAGAGGCATTAAATGTAAGGCTGTCCCCCGGCAGGCTTCCAGTCCCTCCTCTGTCATTTCCTAGCTTTGTGACCTTGGGCAAGTGCTTCAGATCTATATCTATGTAATGGGTACAATGACGGTCCGACCGCAGAGTGTTGAGGTGAGAATTAAATGAGACAATTTACGAAAGAAATGTTGAACCCAGCACTGACTTTTAACTTAAAAGGGCTCCTTTTGCCTTCCACTAATAGCCCCCCTGTACGTGTCTATTGCACATGCACGCCCTGCCCAGGTGGGCCGTGCTAATGTGAGAGTCTGGGGTTTTGTCCGATCCTCGTGAGTGCTGGCATCCTGCAGATCGCGCGGAAACGCTCCAGGAGGAAAACGTGCGCTGGGCGCAGCCAATAAATATAAAAATGGCTACGTTGAGTCCATTTAAAAACCACATGGTAATTCCCTAGTAATTCTAGGTTAATTGCATATTAATTACCATCTTGTTATAGCATCAATGAGCCATACATCTGATATGGGAACCTGCAGCAGAGATTGAATGCTAAAATGATTTTTTTTCAGCTGCTGCAGGAAATGATCACTGATCACTTCATATCACCAGAGCTTTTCAGAAAAACCTGGTACTGCTTCTTTAAAGAACTCAGAAAATACCTAAAGTATCCTCCAACGGAAGTTTCTTCTAGCGTAGGTGTGTAAGGAGTAGCCGGTAGCATCTACCACCAGTGACCGACTGTTCCTCCAAATCCACTGGATCAAAGTGACAAGATGACAGGCCCCAGCCTGCTGACCTCTCCTGGAGTGGCGGTTTGATTGGCTGCAAGTATCTTGGGATGTTCTTTGCTGCCACCCCCTTCCTGGGCTTTTAGAAGTTGACTTTTCTACATTTCCTGCATTGAAATATGATCTCCAAAAATAAGTCATACGAGCCCAGCTGAATTTCTGGGTAGAGAAATTATGTATAACAAGACGATTGGCAAGGTTATATCACTCCATGAAAGCTGTAATTTCCCTGCAATTGATTTCCTAAAGATAACTCACTGTTTGCGTGCAGTGAAAGCTAATTTAACAAGAAGGATGAGTCTCTTCAGAACACCTTGATTGGCAATTGTGATAAATTCCTATAATTACTATTGACTCAGAGGAGGATTTTCATTTGTTGAGATGTTGCTGAAATGACAGCCCAGTGATGGTTTAAAAAGAGAAAATGGAAATGCTACATGCTGCTCCCATCTCCACAAAAGAAACTTGGGGGGTCAATACAGTTACAGACATTTCAGAAAGTCCCCGATGAATCTCAGAGAGACCCGCACATTCTATTTGGCATTTCTGTGTTGAGTGAAAACTCTCACAGGAACCATAGTTTTTAGACCCGGAAAGGCTGGCTTGTTCTCCTAACAACAGAGCAAAGTGGGGTCTGGATTAGTAGTTCCGTAGTGGAGGCAACAAAATCTTAGTATGGTGCTAAAAACTGAATAATATTAAAGAGTCAACATTAAGCAATTGATTAATTGCTTAATTAATTCAATTAGTATAAATTCAATTAGTATAAATCAATTAGTATAAATTCAAATGATATAATATTATACAGTCATTGATGAAATTTTATGGAGGGCTAAAAACATAAGAAAATGACTACAATATGTTTTTAACTATAAAAAGCAGGATGCTGCTAGAGCAGGATGACAGCTGGGGGTGGGGTAGGGGTGAGGGGATCGAGCAAAAAGGAGAAAGGACTCATGGGCATGGACAACAGTGTGGTGATTGCTGGGAAAGGGGAGTGTAAGGGGACTAAATGGTAATGGAAAAAATACAATAAAGATTCATTCAAAATATAAAAAATAATAAGTAAATTTTTTAAAGAAAAATGTTTATAGAGATGCAAAATTATATGCAGCTTGAGCTCACCTATGTAAATATATGTACATGTAATATATAGGTATATATATACATATATATTTACATAAAAAGAACAGGAAGAAAATGTGTACCAGAATGTTAACTGGTAGGTGCTAGATTTCTAGGTGGTAGGATGAAAAAACAATAAAGAAAAGGTAAAAAGAAAAGCTTTTACTTTTTTTTTTATCCTCACACAAGGACATTTCTTTCATTGTTTTTAGAGAAAGAGGAAGGGAGAGAGAAAAACATCGATGTGAGAAAAAAACATAAATTGATTGCCTCCCATACACTTCCAACCAGAGACCAACTGTGGCTGAACCCGGAATCTAGATATGGGCCCTGACCAAGAATTGAACCCGAAAACCTTTGGTTACGGGGCAACGTTCCAACCAACTGAGCCACACTGGCCAGGGTGGAAATCCTACTTCTTAAAAAGTCTACACTATAATAAAGGTTTATCCTTAATATTCACTTGGGCGGGCTTACTTAAGAGAGTCTAACTACAGATAAGTCTACGTCCTTAGTAGAAACCGCCCTTTGCTGTTTGGGAACTTTATCTATGAAAATCTCAGCTACCATTGTTAGCACCACCAAAAAGCTTGTCCATAAATTTGCAGTTTGTGCTTCTACATGACACAAACAAAAGCTAAGTAAGAACTTTCCTTCCATGGTTTTACAAGATGAGAGAGTCTACTCTGACATAAAACATAGACTTTCTATAATTTGCCATATAAGAGTAAGGCATTGTTAGTATTAATCATAATTTTATAGTTATAAGCATTAATACTTCAAAGGACTCTCTTGCTGTTAACTCATTCAATCCATTCAATAATTCTACAAGACACAAAGGATTATTATCTTAATGAAAGATGAAAAAACTATGGCTCAGAGATGTAGAGTAATTTGCATAAGGTCACAGAGCGAAGTAATTATTTAAATCTAAGTCTTCAGTTTCAAAGTCTGGGACTCTTCCTACTGTACCATATTTATGGTAAAATTTTACAAACTAGAGGTGCTTAACAAGTTAGCATCTCGTGCCTATGTTGACACTTTCCTTCTCCATTTAAAAACTGTTAACCAAATGTCCATACCATACAAAGCAATCTACAGATTCAATGCAATGCTTATCAAAATCCCAATGGCATTTTTATTCTTCAGAAAGAGTATCATCCTACAATTCACAAGAAATCTCAAGGAACTTCAAACAGCCAAAACAATCTTGAAAAAAAGAACAAAGTTGGAGGCTTCACACTTCCTGATTTTAAAATATGCTAAAAAAAATCGTAAGTAATTAAGATTACTTGTGGTACTGGCACAAAGATAGACAAACAGACTTACAGAATAGAGCAGAGAGCTCAGAAATAAACCCTTGCATGTATGGCCAAACGATTTTCAACAAAGGTGCCAAGACTGCACAATGGGGAAAGGGCAGTCTCTTCAACAAGTGATGCTCAGAAACTGGATATTTACATGCAAATGAGTGAAGGTGGATCCTTACCCTACGCCATACACAAAAATTAACTCAAAAAGTGGATTAAAGACCTAAATGTAAGGCCTAAAAATATAAATCCATTAAAAAAAACAAGGAGGAAGCTTCAGGACATTGTTCGTGGCAACGATTTCTTAAATCTGACACCAAAAACACACACCACTAAAGGTGAAAGAGACAAATGAAACTACACTTGTCTTAAACTTGGCTTAAACTTGAAACTTCTGCACATCTAAGAAAACAATCAGTAGTAAAAAGGCAACCTATGGAATGGAAGAAAATATTTGCAAATCATATAGCTAATGGAGTTTAATATCCAAAAATATATAAGAAACTTCCACAACTTGACAACAACAAAAAAATTTTAATGGACAAAGGACTTAGTAGACAATTCTTCAAAGATACGTAAATGGCCAATGAGCATAGAAACAGATGTCCAACCTCACTAATCATGAGAGACATACAATTCAAAACCACAGTGAGATCACCGCATACCCATTAGGAAGGCCACTATCAAAAGAACAAAAACCAGCAAATGTTGACACGGATGTGGAAAAAACAGAACTTTTGTGCACTGTTGGTGGGAATGTAAGATGGCGCAGCCATTGTGGAAAATAGTATGAATGTTCCTCAAGAAATTAAAAATAGAACTATCATATTATCTGGCAATTCCACTTCTGGGATATATTTAAAAGAACCCAAAACAAGATCTTGAAGAAATATCTACACACCCATGTTCATCTCAGTATTATTCACAATTGCCAAAACATGGAAGCAACCCAAATGTCAATGAACAGATGAATGAATAAAGAAAATGTGACGTATACACACAGTGGAATATTACGCAGCCTTTAAGATGATGGAAATCTTGTCACATGCTGTACTATCAATGAACTTCAGGGACATTTTTCTCAGCCAAATAGGCCAGTCACAACGGAACAAATACTGTGTGATTCCATTCATTTGAACTATCTAAAGTAGTCAAAATCACAGAAAGAGAAGGCAGGAAGGTGGTTGCCAAAGGCTTGTGCAGTGGGAGAAGCAGAATTACAGTTTTGGGGTATAGAATTTAAGCATTGCAAGGTGAAATGTTCTAGATATTTGTTGCACTACAATGTAAATATATTTAACAGTACTAAAAGTACACTTAAAATGATTAAAATGGTAAATTTAATGTCATGTGTTTTTTATCACTATTTTAAAAAGTGTGCTTATCAGTAACTCCTTATCAAGGGCTTTCAGCATTTCAAAAGCATGTGTATATTTAGAATTCATTGTTAGGAACATTAAAAAATATAAGCAAATATGCTACTTTGCTTACTCATCTAACAAATATGATTTTAATGTGCTAAAAGCCTCAAATGAAACTTAATTAACTACAAACTCAATTCATTACATAATGACAAATTATGATTTTTTTGTTTTTCTTGGACAAGTTTCTTTTTAAGTGTATTAACTGTGATTTAAAACAACATAACAAAATTTACCACCTTATCCTTTTTTGAGCGTACAGTTTAGTAATGTTAAATATATTCACATTGATGTACAACAGATCTCTAAAAATATTTTACCTTGAAAAACTAAAATTCCATGAAACAGCTCCTCATTTCTGCCTTGCCCCAGCCCCTGGATGTCGCTACTTTACTTTCTATTTCTATGAATTTAACTAGTCTAGGAAATTTATATACATGGAGTCAAAACATTTGTATAAATGACAAAAAAATGTTTATTAAAATATGTGAAATGTTTCTTTGCCTCAACTTTTGAGGAAGTCACGTATTTAGCATTCTCAGAGATACCAAACCAAAAGCCCATTCAGATGTCAGAAAGTAACCAAGCTTACTGTATCGTGAAAATTCTCTGGAGGTGAGTTAATCTCTCTGTGTCTCAACTTCCTCATTTATAAAAAGGGAGTAATAATAATACATTCTTCAGTGCATTGTGATGAGAATGACGTGTGTAAATACATGAAAAGCATTTGAAACAGTGGCTGGCACCTGGTAAGCACTCAGTTAAGTATCAATGTCATTATTTTTACATGTACTCATGTGGCTCCTGGTGGTCCAGTGAGGAGGATTTACAGGTATTCGATCAGCGTTGTGAATACACCACAATAGAGACACAACGGCCACATAATCTAAGAATTTATATGCTCTGCATAAACCTCAGGGCATGGTGGAGACTTGCCAATTATTATTGTTTAATAAGGCATTATTCGATAGATAAACAATCAAGAAAATAAAATATATAAAAGAATAACTTCTACAGCCCAACACAATAAATATTTCCAGACTGTAATCTCACCAACATGTGGCCACTAATATTATCTTGTAAATATTATTAAAAGCAGTAGTTCTATTGTGACTATGTACATGATTTCACAAATCATTACCTATGATTTTGAAATAGGCACCCAGGAACTTACAACGCTGCGACCGTATGTGCCTGCTCTAGAGACATTTTGAAGATGTAACATGATTGTAATAGCAATAAGAGTGGTCTTTCTCTTCTTAATGAAATTCTAAAGAGCTACAGTCTCCTGTAATGCAAACAAGCATTTCTGCCTTGGCAGATTCATCACGCAAACTCAGCCAACCGCAGCTGAGCAGGGATTGTGACCAGCAAGGCTGCCACCTGCTGTCTGAAAGTGAAATCGCTCTTCCCGGAGGGAAAGAATGTTTTTAAACAATCGATGGCATGACAAATGGGTGCTGCTAGGTTTGGGTAAATAGCTCCGTTATGCCAGTGACTCGACACATTATTGAAGTAGGTTGTTCTTCTACTTATCTAACCTCACCTGGTTGTTGGCCCTAACTTACCCCTTTACTCACTTACTTGCCCCATCATACAACAAATTGGCCTTCTATTCCCTTTCATTTCATTTACTGAAGATGAATTACTTAATGTTGAAACACTGTCCATAGTGTCAGCATTTATAAGGATGAGTCCCACGGCTTCGGGTCTCAAGATGGCCTGTGTGCAGGGGAGGGAGTTAACCAGTGCACAGCAAGTCTCCTTTCCTGCTGAGAATATAAATATACACGCACCACACATCCCCTCTCACAGCTCGCATGTGTACACACCCAGGCAAACTGATTGGAAGATTTTTTTTTAAGCAGCCACACAACAAAACATTTAGTTAAATATAAGCATGTCCAGACTCTCTCTTGCACCCAAGGTGAACACATACTGGCCTGAGTGCAACTAACCAAAACAGGTGAAGCCAGACTTCAGGAAACGTATGGCATAAGCAAAGCTGACCTCTGTCATCCTCTTAACCTTCTGAAGATGTGTTTTTCCCTTTTCTCTTGCATTCCACAGCCGCAACGTTTTGATGAGCCTTAGATGTCTCAGATACCCTTGTGAGACACTCAAGGAAGCGTATTACAAAACCTGGGGCCTCCCAGATTCCAAAACCTTCCTGATTCCTCTTTGCCACCACCCACCACCGCCCCATCAAAACTTAACCATTCCAGCTTTCTGCTCCTGAGTAATGTGGTTAATTATTTCTGGTAAATCACATAAACTGAGTGCCAAGCTACTGTGACTAATTATTTAATATATTAACTACCCTCAAATGTTTGCATGTGGACATAGGCTTCGGTCAACCCATAACCTAATTAAAATCATGAATAACTGGCAGAATTTTAGGCACCATGAATATTGACAGGGCCAGCAGGAGGAATATTAAATGGGTCAGAGGAGGGAAAACTTTTTGCAACAGCAGCCAGCTGTTCTACCTACATCTCTAGGGGTTCCTAAGTATGCACACACACGCACCCCTCTTCCTGCTGTGTACCCATGTGTAGTTATACACCTACACTTCTACACATGCAACTATCTCCCCCGCCCACGGAGCGAAAACACCATCTACCTGTAAACACAAACATCCCAAGTGTCTCTGGACCCCATTCACCCAAGAAAAATGAAGAACTTCCGAGTCCAGAGTTCACACGCTCTTTTCACCTTACGCCCACACAGTGACTCAGAGAGTGAAATGGGAAGGCTTTAGGGGAAACATAAATCATTCTTATCATAAAACTTCAGGTGAGTGTCTTCATCATTTTGAGTTAATGTCCCATAACTTTTTTCTCTGAGGTTCCATGCTGAAAGCAGGAGGTTGTCCCAATATGTCAACATGCCCCTTTTAAACAACTTACCCCGCCCAGCTGAAACAACCCCTATGAGAAAGGAAATCCACACTTTAATAGGAAAACTATGGAGAAGGACTCCTGGTCAAATGATTTTTCCTTTCAGCTATGGAGAAGTCAATTAAACAGTATCTCTTATCAACCGCATATTACAGTGTCTTATTTCAGAATTTGCCTTCTTAAATTGAGAGACTGATATTATTGGCATATTAGTGCTTAATATTTTCCTCTGGTAAGTAACCATTTGCTTAACATCTTGGGATAGATAAGGATAAGATTCCTGTAAGATCGGTAATGCAGTTATAATAAAGTCGTGCACTCTGAGACTTAATCATGGAGTATCTGGAAGAAAGCATCACTCTGCAGACAGATATGCTTCAGACAACAGCAGCAAGAACAAGAAAAGTGTGAAATCCAAAGGGTGGAGTGAGACACGAACCTGTTAACATCATTTACTTGCTGTTCACATTCTCTTTGGTTTTGTCACTGACTTCAACGAGAGTAGAGAATCTGTACCAATAGTGTATGACAGTTATTATACATCAGCATTTCATGTAGAGAGCACAAAGAAGGAACAAAATCCTTGACTTCAAAACACTTAGACTGGGTGATAACCTATTTCTCCACTCCCCATCAGGCTAAAATGTAAAATTCAGAAGCCTGCCTCACGGTCATGGTAAACAGTTGGCTCTCGGCACCCACCAGAGAAATCACAACCCACTGATAACATCTCTCCTTCAGGGGTGCCCCACATTTTTAAATTCACTCCTGACTACAAAGTATAAGTGAAGCCAAAAGCTGTAAAACATAATTAGCAGCATAATGAGAGCCCTCAAAAAGAACTGGAAGACTGTTGAATGGGAGACTTGAGAAGACAGAGCATTCGAGTAGACATTCCATCGTGTTAGAGTTGAGGAAAAGCCCAGTGAACATTGACATACAACATACAAAATTTAAGTTAAATGTAGATTAGTCTGTATCTTGTCAGCATAAGGTTGAATTTCTGTCTAAGAGTGTTTACTAAGAATGGCAAAGAACTTTCCTGTAATATGGAAAGCTTTGTTTTAACAGTCCCAAGGGCTGCTGACTTACAATTCTGATCCCATGAATATTTGTTAAAGGAAACCACATTTGTTAAAATGTTTGCTGTGATAAACTGTTAGATCACTAAGGCTGTAAACTATTTTTTCACCGAAGGCTTGCTTTAAACCACCTACTACGTGACAATTTACTCAATTTCTCTGATCTCACTGTTTTTCTACTTCATTAATATAATAAAAGTTGGCATGACTTGTTTCTCAAAAAAAAATTGTCTTCTTTTTCAAGCTTTTCACCCAGCAGTCCTTTTTAAACAAATGTTTTGTATTCTAAAAGTTTTATCTCTAAAATAGAGCTCAAGTTATTTCTATTTATTTTAATTTTTATTATTTTTTTCATCGTGTTCTAAATTAGTGCTTTGGTAATACTCTCTTTAGTCCCCAAACTAATGAAAAAAAAATACCACTCAACCCTAAAAGACTGGGTGAATCAAGAAGAACTTGTTGAACACTGAGAACACAGGGTCTGGACATTTGTGATGCTAAAAATTAATAATTTTTAAAGTTTACACTCCATGTGTCAAGAGTTGATTCAATCATACTCTTCAGGTCACGGTGCACTATCATAATTATCTGTACAAAGGCCCATTTCTTAGGTTATATTTACTTTTATTCCCATTCCCCATACAGCAAACATTCTAACGTACTTGATATATACCCTACTATCAGAATGCAACCTAGTAAAATGTGTGGGTATTTATAGAGACCGTCCTGTGCTTCAGGTCTCAATGTGCTCCTTCCTTTCTTCACTCAGTACCTGATTTTAAATTCTATCCATGTTGCTATATATATATATCCTTCATAGATACCAGATATTTAAAACTAAGGAAAACTTAAAGTGAGTGTTTAGCCTTCTGCCCATCTGGCTGAAAAATCCCAGGGTGAAGCCAGATGTAGTTAATGTCATCAGAAATTAGTTTCTCTCCACCTCTTAGCTTTATAGCTTGCTCCATCAGCAGGTTTCAGGTGGTAATTTCTGGTACCTGCAGAATAATATCTACCTAAGTTGATGTTCGGTTGGTTGGGGGGAGTGTTTCTTTTCTATAGTTCCTGCATAAATCCTGGGGTTAACTAGGATTGGACTAACTTGAGATCATTGAACCAATCAGTGTGGCCAGGGAGTAAAGTTTGCCAATTGGCCAGACCTGGGTCATATGTTTCACAGACCAATCACTGGGTCAGGGAATGTTGGGACCATGCCTGACTGCCAAGCTTGGTTATATATTCCACTTCCGTTATGGGGTGGAACCAACCCAAACCATGTGGCCTGAGAAGAAACAAGGTTTGTATTCCTGAGAATAGAAAAGGAAATTTAAGATATTATTGTCATTTTCAAAGGCTTGGAGGGGGGAATAAAGGCACCCAAACCAAACCAAACAATTATCCACAAAAATTGGGCAGTGAGTAGGATGATGAAATTTCTCTAAATTGAATAATGCCATTCAAAGCCACAGTTAGAGAGCCACCACGAGGTCTCTGGGGTTAATGCTGTGCTCTAAAATCCCAATAATTATCATAATCAGCATTTTAGTAATTATCATAATGATATAGAATAGATTATGTTATGATACATTGTATCATAATGAGTTGTCATAGTCTTGACAGTCCAGTTTTACCTTAAACTTTGTCATACACTAATTTTTGATCCTTCACAAAAGCTGACAATCATATACTTCTCTCCTTTAAAATATTCATTTTTGGGCTCAGAGTTCAAAGAAAAATATCTGAATCACTTCTAACACCATAGTGAATGCCGTACTGGGGATATATAAAACCTAACTATGAAAGTAAAATTGTATGTCAGGAGAAAATATGTGGCAGAATATTTTGGGGTGAGAAAAACATCCAAATAAAACTTTTTTATTACACCAAAAAGAGGATTCCTTTTCAATAGAGTGCATCATGGGCAAAATGTTCAGGTAGAGAAAAGACTGGAAAAGGCATTTGCAATGTCTAAAACGGACAAGAGAGAATTCTCTAGAATCCACAAAGAACTACAACTCAACAAGAACATATCATAAACACTGATAAATACATGGGCATAGGAAAAGGCAGTTCACGAAAGAAGAAACTCTGAAAGGCCAACAAGTATGTGAAGAGACATTAATAATCAGAGACACGCCATTTAGAAAGGTAATGTACCGCTTTGCCATCACTACACCAGCAGAAGTCTGAAGGCTGGGCTGTCACATGTTGGCTGTCACCATGAGGCCCTGCTGGTGAAGGTGGGGACAGGGGTAGTTATTTGAAAGAGTAGTCAGCAGGTACTTAGTTAAATATTCATGCTATGATGTAGCAAGTCTCTTTGGGGGAATAAACGCCCAGATAAAATTTCAAGTCCATACGGGGACAGGCAGGAGGACTTTTTTGCACTGTTGTTGGGGAGGTGGTGTATCCGTCCAGATCCTGTAAGGAGAGAGAAACCATACAATAATTTGAGTAGGCAAATGGAATGTGAAGGATTAGTTATGACAGGGCATTGGAGGAAGGTGGTATTGGTTAGGGACAAGGCAAGGGAACTCTGTAGTCTATAGGAAGAGCAGTTATAAGGAGTGGCCAGGTCCCTAGCACTGAGACAGATTGCCCAGGGGATGACGGTCTTGCCCTCCTCCAGAATTAAGATCCAGACCTTGTTGGAGGGGGCACAGCTGTGGCTCACTGGATGGCAGAGAAGTCGATCTGGGGCCACACCTGTGTGACCTGCTGGAAACCCACCCTCGAGAGTTTGCCAGGAATTCTCCCTCTCAGTGTGCTGGGAAGAGCTGCTCACGGGAGGTGCCTCACTGGACAGGAGGGAGGGCGCTAATGACCCCTGTGGGTGCTGCTGGGCACTGGGCACTGCAGGAGCAGACGTATGATGTGTAAAACTACCTGCTTGTAGCAGGGGTGGTCCTGGGGAAGCTGCCGGCCTCTGGGCACTGCTGACGGTGGTGCACTTCCTGCAGGAACCCGGCACCTGAGAAGCCTCCTGTGCTCAGAGGCTGATGAAAAATCACATCTGAGCCAGGAAAGAAACCGCTCCGCACAGAAATGTCTCTCCACCTTCCTCTACTGACAAAGCTTGACATTGTGTCAGCTGGAAAAGAAAACTTTTAAGAGGGTTCATATTCATTATTTGGAGCAGGCTATAAATTGATAACAGCCACAGACTGTGAGTGACAGGTAATCTCAGTATCACTGTGGAAGTGGGTACAAACTCCCACAGGAAGCCTGATGATGGGGTGAATATAATGCTAAGAGATGGGGAAGAACTGTATTCTTTGTCACCCAAAGATATGTTTTTTATTGGTTTTAGAAAGAGAAAGGGGGAGAGAGAAAGAGAGATCGATGTGAGAGAGACTTTGATCAATTGCCTCCTGTATACACCCCTACTGGCGACCAAACCCACAACGTAGGCATGTGCCCTGACTAGGAATCAAACCTGCAGCCTTTTGGTGTAGAGAATGGCATTGCAACCTATGGTGCCGCCCGGCCAGGGCGAGAAGAACTCATTTCTGATGGCATTACCCAAAGATGGCTTTACCCTGCAATTTTTCAGCTGGGTGAGCTAATAAAGCTTTCTGTTTAATTCAATTTGAGATGGCTTTTGAGTTACCTACAACCTAGCTTACCACTTACAAGTGAATTAGAGGCATGATTTAGCAATCTTCCCAGATGAGATATTTCCCATCGAGAAGGAGGGACTGAGCTCTCCCCCGCTGTGCATTCTGACCTGTCCCATAACCGTACCCCACCTTCACCTCACCAAACTCCAGTCTAGGGCAAAGTTGTCCCACACTTGGATTCGGGACCATCTAAGCCCATCATCACCTTGGAGAAAAGCTAAACATTCGTGTTAAAGTTTTTTGTCTTGGTTTTTAAACTTCTGTTCCTATTTTCTATCTCCCCTCCCTTTTTGAAAAATGAAGAGTGAAAGAGCCTCTGCCCAGAAGGACACTAAACAAAAGGAAACAGAAAAAAGCAAAAAGAGGGAAATCAAAGGGAGAGATTTCATGCGACCAGCGAAGGCTTCATTAGGCTCACAACAAAGACAAGTTCAATTTCTTTCTTACTGACATTAACGAGTTTGAGTCAGTCCAACATAAAAGCCAGGCAAATCTGCTCGCTCTAACTGGGGTCCCAGGATCTCTGCAGCTGCTTGCAAATTGCTTAACTCACAAAAGGTCATCCTTCTTGATTGGTTTTTATTCCTTTCTATGTCCAACCAATCAACCACTGGCCAAGCAGATGGCTCCAAGTCGTTCCTGATAGGCCAGGTCAGCAGCTGCAGCCTCACCCCGGAACTCATCCTCATTCCCCATCACAAAATATCCTTCCAGCAGCCACTCTCTCTAACTAGAAACCATAGCAGCCCAAATGATGTTTCTTGAATAAATAAATGTTACTGAATAAATTCTGTGCATAGCACTGTGGCAGAGACTGGGAGGGAAACAAAGAAATGCAGCTCAAGGAGTAAAGTGAAAACAGCTTACACAGTATGGAAAAAATAGTAATAACCAACAGTCGGTAGCAGAACTGAGATTCGACTTCCCATCTTTACAGCCAGAGTTCTATATTCCATTAACGTGATGTCTGTCAGGGGTGGGAAAGAGACAAGAAAATCAAGCAAAGAGATAGAAAGAAAGGTGGGGTGGGAGGAAGAATTAAGGATGAGATAATTGGTCCATTTTCTCCCAAACGGCAAACATTAAACCAGACCTCTCATGTTATATTGTATCTTACTCCTTACGACAATCTAAAAGGTAGCAATTGTTGACTCTGTTTTTACGGACAAGGATTCCAAAATTCAAAGAGGTTAAACAAACTTTCCAAGGGGGTAAGACTTATAAGTGGCAGAACTCGAATTAAAACACTTCCATCTAATTTCAAAATCCATACTCCGTCAGTACCGGGTAAGAGCATCTCTCCCCCCACCCCAGCTTTACAATGAAGAACTGACACTGTGCTCATTGTCCACTACATCTTTTTAGATTTTAGAAAAGTTGATGCAAGTATGATTTAATCACTGAGAAATAGATATTTACTTAGGATCTACTCTATTCCGGACATGCATTCAGTAATTCAACAAACATTTACTAAGGGCCCGGAGCCCTGTGAGGTCCTAAAGATGCAAAGACAATTAAAACATGGTTCATTCCCTCAGGGAGCTTGGAGGCTACTGCAGAAAACAGGAAGAGAAATAGACTGCTATAAAATAGTGTGCTTACTGCCCTTTAGTTTAGAAGTCCACACGGTAGGGGTGTCCAACTCATTTTCACTGGGGGCCACATCAGCCTTGCGGTTGCCTTCAAAGGGCCAAATATAATGTTAGGACTGTATAAATGTAACTACTCTTTAACTAGGGACAACTAGCTTGGTGCTGCTGCCAGGTAGAAACAAGGTGCCTGATCGGATAAAACAAGGTGGAGGGCCAGATTTGGCCTGTGGGCCTTGTGTTTGCCACCTGTGCCATATAGGCTTCCAAGGGTGCTCAGAGAGGGAAATTAGCCTAAACTGGGTGAAGCAGAAAATCAGGAAGTATTTCTTGGAAGAAATGATATATGAACTGAGTCTGGATGAGGGGGCGGGGGGGCATTGAGAAAGTGTTCCATGCTGGAGGAACAGTGAGTACTCCAGCTCAGGGACCACACCGAGCATGCCAAAGAAGTTTGCATGCAGAATAGTTTAGGCACAGTAGTTTAGAGAACTGTCAAGGGATGAAGGTTTGGATTATGTGAGAGCTCAGAGCATTAGCTTTTACTGTGAGCGACATAGGAAACCACTGAAGGTGTCAATCAGGGACCGAGCGGACTCACGTTTGCACCTGACAGACCATGCGGCGATCACTTGCTGTGCAGAGGGGCGTGAAGGGAGTCATACCCGAAAGTGAACATGGCTCAGGGATTGGATTCATTTCCCAGCTCTGCCACTACGAGCCCTGGGAGCTGAAGAAATTTGCTTAATCTCTCTGGGCCTATTTCCTCTACACGGGGATGGAAGTGAAAGAGTTGTGGAGACCCTTCTCATATGAAATATAGCACATGGAAATTCCTAGTGCAGAGTCTGACACGAAAATGAAACCTGCTATTGTTCATTTGGGCATTGGTCTGATTCTGTTTCTCGCTCTTGTTACTTTGCTCAGCTCTCCTGGGCTAGGCTGGGCTCCACTGTGTTCTCATTTTGGAACCCAAGTCAGTGGAGAAGCTCCTGAGACACCCTATATTCTCACGGCAGAGAGGAGAGAACAAGGTACAAAGTGATCGCATTTTTAAAAATTTTTTATTGTATTTTTTTCCATTACCATTCAGTCCCTGTATACTCCCTTCCCGCCCCCTGCAGTCACCACACTGTGGTCCGTGTCCACAAGTCCTTTTTCTTTTTGCTCCATCCCTCCACCCTCTAACGTCCCTTGCCTTAGCTGTCACCCTGCTCTCCATCTATGAGTCTGTCTCTGTGTTGCTTGGTAGTTCAGTTCGTTCATGAGGTTGCACGTAGGAATGAAAGCTTCTGTCTGGTGCGTGTTTCACCACCCACACTCCACTGGCCAACTCGAGTCAGAAAGTCAAAACCAGAAGCCAGTCAAGTGGGCATGTGAGTTCTGCACAGGGAAACGTGAGCAGGGTGGGAAAGAATAAATAATTTGAACGAATAATACATTCTACTACCCCTTATAAAGACTCTGGAGGCAGAATTGAAGGTAGAAGTGAGGGAACATTCAAAAGGCAACCTGGCCCTCACCGAGATGGTAAAGGTTTTTTCAGATTCCGGAAACATTTGGCTTTTGCAGGGCCTACATGTTTGTTATCTCTGTTGGCTTTCTCCAGTAATCAATGCATTGGTTTCCTATGGCTGCTCTATCCAAGTCCCGCACACGGGGCAGCTTAAACACAGATGCGTCACCTCACAGTTCGGAAGGCCAGAGGTCCAAAAGCAGGGTGGCCGCAGGGTCGGTTCCTTCTGAAGCCTGAGGGGCGGACTTGTTCTAGGCCCGTCTCTTTGGCTTATAGGTGGCTGGCCGCCTCATTTTCACATGGCATTCTCCCTGTGTGCATGTCTGTGTCCAAATGTCCTTTTTATTAAGGGCTAAATAAACAGTGACCACTCTACTCCAGCTTGACAGCATCTTAACTAAATATATCTGCAATGACCCCATTTTCAAGTAAGGTCACATTCTGAGGTACTAGAGGTGGGGCTTCAATATATGAATTTATGGGAGCATAATTCAACTCATAAAATGAAACAATAAAACAGTTTAAAGACGTGGCTTGTGCCCTGGCTAGTGTGGCTCAGTGGATTGAGTACCGGCCTGTGAACAGAAAGGCCGCCGGTTCAATTCCCGGTCAGGGTGCATGCCTGGGTTGCAGGTCAGGTCCCCAGCTGGGGGCGCACAAGAAGCAATTGATCAATGTATCTCTTCAATGTTTCTCTCCCTTTCTTTCTCCCTCCATTCCCCTCTCTCTAAAGATAAATAAATACAACATTTTTAGAAAAGACTTGGCTTGTTTTTAATAAACAGCAAGGAATTAGAGAGCTGCTATCCTACTCTAGAGCCTTTACTAGTTTAGAAAGGAACCCCAAGCAATGAACTTTAGCAGCTTACAATGGAGAGCCACCAACTGAGTTCCCTTAGCACACGGAACTGGGAACAAAGGTCCGCAGCAACTGATAAACCAGGGCACAAAACACTATTTAATGGACAAGTTCTGCAGAATCACAAATATCTATGGTACAGGTGGCAAACACAAGGCCTGTAGGCCAAATCCGGCCCTCCACCTTGTTCTACCCGGCAGCAGCGCCGAGCTCCTTGCCCCTAGTTGAGGAGTAGTTACATTTATACAGTCCTAAGATTACATTTGGCCCTTTGAAGGCAACCGAGAGGCTGATGTGGCCCCCTGTGAAAATGAGTTTGACACCCTGCTCTATAGGGATCCTCGGTCAAGTCGAATTCATTGTCTAAGCTTAATACTTGCAATTTACCTAAACTCCTTCACAGAGACCAAATGGAAGCTGTGCTGCCTGCTTCTGACTAAGCAGGCGCTGAGGCTGGCTATCCGTCAGGAAGAGGCAGGGTGGCGAAGGGCAGCTGGGTCGCAGAGCTTCCAGCCTGTTCCACTCGCGGCAGCTGCAGGAGGAGTCAGCAGTCCTCTGGGAAGGCCTCTGCTTCAGGGCGCCGTGAATGATTTCACTGGAACTCTGCCTGTGCTCAACACCTGTCTTCCTTCGACCTTTTTTTATTTTAATAAAAGCCACATTCTATCTGACACCCTAAAGAACAATGCCTCTTCTTCCTCTTCCCTCTGTGAATCTCTTGCTCTCGAGAAAGGTTACTTCTTTCATACACAGACAATGTTAGCTATCAGCTGACGCCCACTGCCCTTTCCTAAAGTAAATTATCATTGTTCACTTTGATAGGATTTACTGTTTCCCCAGCTCTTTTTCTCTCTCTCCCATCCCTTCAATTCCTTTCATTTTCTTTATAAGCTTTTGTCCTTCTCTACCCTCCCCACCACCCCCCGGCCTCCTTCCTACACAGACACAGGTTTACGCATCTCTCACCTACAAAGGCTCAACCTGGCAGCTCAGGCAAGCAGAGGGATGCTGCTGCTTACAGCTTTTGTGTTCCCAGTAAGAGTTACAAGCGGGTTGTAACAGACGCCATTGGGACATTCCGAGGCCTGCCTCAAAGCAGAGCTGGAGCACCTTCTCCCATCAGACCTTTTCTCACACCCCGAGGCCCCACGACACAGCCACCACGCAGCCACAAGCACAGGCACAGGCAGAATCTCAGGCTGGATCTGCACAAAGCAGGTTGCCTAGGGAATGGTTGTAGGTTCTATTCAAGCTTTATTCAGAGCTAAGCTGCCAGCCTAGTGATGTTCACTGTTATGCTTTACCTAGCGCAGTATTAGAGAGCACCTCTAACAAAACCTCGGTCAAAGACTATGCTGGGTCGTATCGACAGCAAAGCCTGGGAACTGCCTCCCACACCCAGAGCCGAGGGACTAGCCTAAAACCCACATTACTATAATGCAGGGGTCTGGGAAGGAAGGTGAGGCAATGATGGGCCCACCTGTTCTCTTGGGGGTCTCATCGGAATCCACACCCAGGACAACCCCGAGTCAAGCCATCAAGGTTCCTTTCCAGCGCTATCCCCTGACGAAATCTGGAAGGAGGTAAATATTGTCTTTGGTACTTCCCCCACACCTTTTCTCAAAATCATCTTGGGAACCTACACCACTCCTGAGCTCCAGGCCAATGTGGACAACTACCAGCTGGGCCTGTCCGTTTCGGTGGCCCATGGAGCCACGAGCAGCAGGTGCCCGAAACGATAACTCCCATCCCCCACCGCCATCACACTGTCCTGCCCTTCACGTCTTGTGCCCAGCGGACCCCTCCTTAATGCTTTGAGCTGTGTCCCTTCTCCACCTCCTTCAGGCCTTCCTCGTTGCCCATGTCATAGGATCGTGAGGCAGTGGGGTAGGCATCCGAAGTAGGGAGACCTGAGATCAGATCTGAATCCTTCTGCTAACTTGCCAAACGGATTGGAACAAGGCAATCCGCTGGTTAGCCCTAGTTTCCTCACACCTGAAATAGGATCTAACCCCACCTTTGCAAGGTGGTGGGAGAATTCAACGAGGCCATCTATGTAAAGAAATGTTTGTCAATCTTTTACTTCTGAATTGCATTCCAGTGCCCTTCACATTACGGTCCCTATGGATAGCGCCCCCTGGGGACAGCAACCCTGCGGCCTGGCCCTTTAAACAGTAATATGGAACCCCAAACTTTCTTAAGATTTATTAAAATTATCTCAGCATTTGACTTAATCTATAACACTTAAGTAAGTACTTTTATGTACAAAGAATATTATTTTGGATCTATATGTCTTGAAAGATTATATTAGAAAGTTTATTTTGATACAATTTTCACATAGGTATTCAGTTATTCAATAAATATGAATTGAGGCCATGACATTGGCTAGGTACTGTGTGAATTCAAAAAGACACATCTTAACTTATTGTCAGCTAGCAAGTGATATGTTATTTGATTTATCTTAAAATATTTATGATAAAAAATATTTTTGTTGTCAAAATTCTAAACTGGTATCATATCACATTGAACACTGAATTTATATCAAAGCATATTCAAATCAACTGTACATTAAGCCATCAAATCTAGGCAAAAAATGTCTTTACTACCTAAACCCGAATTCATTTATTTTGCATTAAAATATGAAGGGCTTTGACATTTGTATGTTTTATTTTTAATTGACAAGATGGGAGTAGGTGATATTTGAGAGTATTTCTCTGCAAATTTTTGGGCATGGATAGCATTTATTCCCATTTAATGAAGAGGAGAGCTGGCATGTACCTGCCTGTCTGTTTCCTCTTTTTAACCTGTGTTTTAGGCCTGACACATTCAGTGAATCACTGAAACATTTGATCAGCAGAAGATGACTTAAACTCATGGTAAACATCTACTTGAAGGGAATTTGCAGCAATATTTTCAATTTCTACACTTAATTTGTTATGTTTAAAATCCGTGTTCCTTATACATCCTTTCTTCAACCAATGACACGTTATAGGAATATTTTAAATAATGATTGATAGAGAGTAGAAATCGAGAGCATATAAAGATTGCCATGGTAGCTCCTGGGATTTGGCTGAGTGGTAACCCATCTACCAAGTGGGAGCATCAGAGCCACTCATTTAAAACAGACTCAGAAGATCTCACATTGTTCCCATTATAAGGGGCAAGAATACAGTTAAATACTATTATGTCTATTTGTTTATAGTACTTGAAATCCATTACTGCGACGTTTAATGATGAGGTCACCCTGGACACCTTTGCAAACCAAGCACCTAGGAGCACTTAGTAGGTGGTAGATCCCTCTGTTTCCTTTCAGCCATTCAGTAAATGTTCTGAGTATATCCCATCATCTAAGAGATCATCCGTTCCGCCCCTTCTAAAATCTGAATGTGATGCTATTGTTCCTGCCTAAAACCTTTCAGCAGTTCTCCAGAGATCTGGAGATGAAATCCAAATCCCTTTGCAAGATATACACAGCAGCCCCCACGACCTCAGTGCAGGCAACCATCCATGCTTTTAGTAGACACCAGCCTCTGTACACTTCTCTACTTTTGCTGGGAAGCACCCCCTGCTCCCTGCCAGGATGCTTCCCCTACTTCTCCACTTAGGTAACAATGTCATATGCTTCTAAAAGCTCAAAGTTCATTCTTCCCAGGAACCTTCCTCACCAAAATGGCTTCCTTTCCTCCACCCCAACACATGCTTCATTATTCTGAAAATTCATTCAAAACACCACTCTAATTCTTGCCTTAACACTTCAGGTAGCTGACATGGGATGAAGGATGCCTCTCTCTCACCTTCTACTCACCCCTACTTAGTTGCAGAGCTATGTAGGAACAATCAACCCCAGAATCCCAGTGGCTGAGACCCACAGAGATTGTTCTTCCTGCTTATCAGTGAAGGGTCAGCCGTAGCTTTGATCTTTGTCTCCTATGATCTAGGTCAAAGGAACCGTCCCCAGCCGGGACTTACTTACCCCTTGGCAGAAGGAGAGAAGCAGGAGAGCTGGAGAAACAAACATTCTGATGCTTTCTAATGCTCCTAGTGGAACTGGCACACTGCCCCTTCCAAGCAGATTGGCCAACTCAAATCATAGGGCTAAGCCTGACGAGGGTGAGGCGGGGAAGCACACTCCTCCCAAGGCAGCCACAGTAAATCTCAGGACAACAGACAGAGATGTCTCCTCTTACAGGGAAGGAGAGAGAAAATAATCGGGAACAATAATGGAATCTGCTGCAAGTGAAGAGCTTTCCTCTTCCATCTTCACTAACAGAAATAAGCCCGTGTTTGGCTGTGGCATATGATGGGGCAGAGCCCCTCGACACCCGTGTCTGGGTGAGCGGTAGGTCCAGTTTTTCCATTTTTTTTGTGGTGAGCCCCAAGTACTTACATCATCTCTTTATTTTATTTTTGAATTATAGTTGGCATTCACTATTATTTTGTATTAGCTTCAGGTGTACGGCATAGTGGTTACACAGTCGTATACTTCACAAAGTGATCCCCCTGACATCTCAAGTACCCACCTGGCACCAGACATGGATGAGTGGGTAAAAAATTGTGGATAAAACGCATATACTAGAATATTACTCAGCCATAAAAAAGAATGAAATCTCACCACTTGTGACAGCATGGCTGGACCTAGAGGGTACCGGGCTAAGTTAAAGAAGTCAGAAAGAGAAAGACAAATACCATATGATTTCACTTATACGTGGAATCTAAAGGACAAAATAAATAACAAAACAGAAACAGACTCATAGACACAGAGAGGGACTCACATCTTTTTCTGTTTCCAATCCCTCTTCGAAACTATCAGCTCGATTTTATTTCATAGGATTCTATTCCCTGTTTCTTTCAACTTACTGTGTGAAAGGTTCATCGTTTTCTTCTAGCTCCTTCTTTGCAGGTACCAAAATCACACACAAGCCCTTCTCCTATTCTTGCTAAGCAAGAATGTGAACAGAGCAGAGACAAAAATGGCCAAACCTCTAAGGCTCAACGAGACCCTGAAGTCCCCCCACAGCCATAACCTGCCTTTCTCAGCAGGTACGTGGAAGCTCCAAACACCTTTGTGCAGATGGATTCTCCTGCCCTCTGCCGTCTCTCACATCGCCTATCTTCTGTCCAAAGACCTAAAACATAAAAATAGTTGGATTCAGTGTGAAGCTCGTGAAAGAAAACAGAAACATAAGCTTCAGGGTTATATGATTTTCCTACACTGCTGTAACGAGCTACCACAAACTTGGCAACTTAAAACAGCACGTATCTACGCTCTCTCAGTTCTGGAGACGCGTCTGAAACCAGTATCCCTGGGCCCAAATCAGCGAGCCTGCAGGGCCGCACTCCCTCTGAGGTTCAAGGGGACAAGTGTTCCGTGCCTCTCCCAGTTTCTGGCGACCCCCAGCATTCCTGATCTGTAGTCATGTCGCTTTAGCCCCTGCCTGCACGGTCATGTTACCTGTTCTCTTCTGCCTGAGTCTAATCTCCCTTGGCCTCCCCTTGAAGAAGACACCTGCGACTGCATTTGGGGCCCACCCAGATAATCCAGGATAATCTCCCCATCTCAAGATTCTATGTGAATGTCACAGGATATCGCAGTTCCGTATACTCCTGACTCCTTTCTTTCCCCGAA